>NW_026555344.1:17308433-17721858 GCF_029017545.1 Prosopis cineraria
TAAAAAATGTGGGACCCACTGAATTTTTATAAAAACTCACCTGTTCCTTCGTTTTCTTCATTCATTCCTTCGTGCGCGCTGAGGCAGAGAGAACGCGAGTCACCGGTGCGAAATATTTAAATTTTTAGGTAAGAGCTTTTTAATAGGATTTAGGGTGTGATTTTAAGCTTTTCAAGACTAAGTAAGTGTTCTAAAAAAAATTTCTTAGTCATCCTCTTCTTTGGTTTCTGAGTTTGTAGTGGTAGAAAATTTAAGATCTGGAAGAGGGATGAATTTATGTTGAATAAATATGGTTTTTGAGGTTGTCAGTAGTATAATAAATGTTCTAGAGTATAAATTTGTTGATGATTTTTGAATTTGTGGCTTATGGATCAAATTCTAAACTAGATCTGAAAATATATGTTGATTTATTGAGGTTTAGATGATTATTTGGGATGAGAAATGAATTATTATGGCTATAGGATTATGATTCTAAGCTAGAGACTCAATTTTTAATTTTTGGGTATTTTAGGTGCGAATTTATAAAAAAAAGAAAATTTTGATAATAAAATTAGTTTAAAATTTGATTTTTAGATTATTAATGTTTATTGATAATTAAAAGAGGAGTTAAACATTTTTACTTAATAGTGTTGAACTAGATTTGTATTAAGATTGAGATTAAAAATTATGTTATATTTTAATTCTATTATTAGAATTATTTTTATTAGTTTCAAAAATTGAAACTAATATTTATAAATAATATGTTATTTGTAGATTGTATTATTGGTGAAGATTGTGGTGGGAGAGAAATTATAAGGAATAATTTATTGAAAAAGCCACAAGGTAACCATGTTTTAATTTGTGATTAGTGTTACTTCATATTAATTGGGTGATTATTGAGAAAATTATGAATTTTGTAATATTGTATAATTGTACAATATTATTATGAATTTGTTTGATTATTGTGGGAGGTGTTGGGAGACTTGCTATTGTTGTTGTATTTATATGCCACGTGGTACGCCCCTATTGGAGCTCAATAGGTGGCTTGTAAGGGCTCGGGCTAATCTACCTTTGGCTGGATAATTTAGCACCGAGTGAGGGCTACGGCTCGAGGTTAATGGAGGGATATAAGGATGGTTGTTTGTGTGTATTGTAATATTTCTTATATTTGTTGGAATTATATTATTTTTAATTCTCACTTAGTAAGCACACACTTAACTGTTTGTATACACTATCATAAATTGGCTTTGGTTACTGGACTTTTGAGTCTCATTATGTGGTTAACAATTTTCAGGAGAAGAGCCACGAGTGACACGTGGAGGAGTCCCAGAGGCTTAGTGGCATAGATCCACTGTCTCTTTTGGGTATTTAATTTATGATTTATAATGTGTTATATTGCCAATATTAGGGCTTTTTTGTTTATTGTTAATTATATGAATATATAAATGTAATCATGCCTTTCAAACTATTTCTATTTTTGGTACAATTTGGATGACTGTAATTTTAATATTTGGTTTACTTTGGATTGGTTAAAATGGCATGATTATAGGCCAAATAACTGGCTTGTGTTGAAAATTGACTAAATTGCTTATTTTACTTGTTGGGAGTATAAGGATGGACAAATGTAATTTAGTTTACTTGTTGGGAGTATAAGGATGGACAAATGTGATTTAGCCTAATGGCATGTAGGAGGTAAAATTTATCTGAAATGTTATAGTGCGTGAGTTGAAGCCAATTATAAAATATTTTATATTGAAATTATTGATATAAAATGTGTTGGGTGGCTGTAACCCAACTATAGTTGAGTTAAATTATTTAAAAAAAATTTTGGTGTGTTACATCTAATGGATGGATTGAATTTCGTGCATGTTGCAACATCATCACTGTTGCTATGATAACAGCTCCTTCAGACCAAATTCCAGAGTGCGTCATTTCTCCATCCGGTGTCCATCGATGTGATTCTAAATCCCATAAGAAACTTATAAAAGGTTTTACTTGTGACCCAAATTTTAGAGAAATCCAATGGTCAGATTGAGATTTGGACACCTGGATGTAAAAGTGCACTTTTTTTAGTAAAAACCATTTTCAAAATTGTCCAAATCTTATCATAATGGTCACAAACCTGTGGGAACACTTTGGACACATCAAATAGGACTAAAAACACTTGATAGAACATTTAAATGATAGAAAAACCCTTTATACCAAAATTTGTTCACTCGGGTGCCATGCCCAAAAATGGACCCTAAGTCCCCAAATTTCACAAATCACACAAGAGTGGACAAAAAACCATTCTAAATATCATATACACATATGAATACACACGCTAAATATTTTCACTTGGCTCAAAGATCTCCGTGGGGCCCACGCACCCACTCTCTCTATTCAAGGTGTATGTTTGCCCATAGCACACCATTTGCAATGCAACTACTTTGTATTTGCTTGTGGAATCACATATATACCAAAATAAATATTTAGTTATAGTGAAAACTGGTCTACTAAATAAATTCATCAAAATCACACACCATAGCCAAGTTTCCTAGCCATAAGTCTACAAGCAAACAAAAATTCATACACAAGCCATACAATCCACACATACTCACACATATATATACATAATCACATCCTAGTGGCACCCTAATCCTAAATACATTACAATAGATTTGCTCAAAAGAAAGGGGTTGCAGTTCTTTACATTTCACAAAGAACCTTTAGCACTACTTTTTTCCCATCCTCCATTGGTTCCTTCACCTAGACTTGAAAATATTGAAAAGAAATAGGCGAGACAATCACAATCTCAGTAACAAAGATATCGATATTCCTTATTACAAAAAAAAGCCATAGTCAAGTGAATAAATAATGGATTCAAAATAACATATAATTAACCAATTAAAATGCTTGAATGCATGAGATAGGCTGATATAGCCTTTCCTGACCAACAGAATGCCCCTTGGCACTCTTTAGCTTGTAGGTCAACCTTGTATCCACTGTGCCTCCATAGGCACAGCATATAAACTAAGGTATGATTTGATCCACCAAACTGCCTGTGTCATTCAACGTGAATCCTAAGTAGTCAAAGCTAACTCCCTCCCAGAGCTAGCCTGACTTATTCTCCAAGTGAGGGCTACCTTGGCCTAGGCACTCAACCTCACACTTCATATGCTGGATTCCCTCTCCCACTGAGAGGTGTCGAACACTCAATCCACTAACCACTTTAGTATACTGAGCCCACAATACAAAAGGTAACACTGAGTACTGACAGTGAGCCATAAAATATCACAAGACCACATCTCCCCATTGGTGAACTCCCACCGAGATCATGCCTCTACCCTTTTTCTACCTTTCCTGAGTATTGACCTCTTCAACACTCAAGGTAGTATAACATTGATAATTTATCCCTTAAGCGGTTCCTTAGCCTATCTAAGGTCCTAAACCTAGTTGCACTTTTCTAAGTAAAACTCCTCATTTTTTATGATCATAATACATGCTAATAATCTTATTCTTTGAGTAACATCATTATTAAGTAGATAGCAAACATAGATACATTATTATTAAAGCAATACCCCATAAACCCTTTTAAAACACGTTTTATTTCCACTCAATTGTTTAAAACATGTAATGCATGCTAGATAATATTATCTACTCAAAAATAGCTAAATAAAGTAATAAGAAATATAAATTCTCCTGTTACCTCAACCCTTTGATACCAAAAGGGTTCCTCTTGTACAAAAATAAGATTTGGCTTGTCCTTTAACTTTCGAACAAATCTCACCAACAATCCCTACAAAATATAAGTGATCCACATCACATATCATGGCAAATAACATTAATGAAGACTATAACTCATGCCATACAACTTGGGTCAATGAGCCATAATCCATCCTAATTGTCCATATATTAAACCAACCATTCACATAATACCACTTAACTACTAAAACCATTTATTAGCTATCACTAGGCTAATTTTAATTCACATAATTTTTAATCAATTAGAAACCTTCATTTAGTATTACCAACTTTCACCATTAGCCCTTATAATGAAAACCAAACCTTAATTTAAATCTTATTGGGTTCAAATAGTGAAATTACAACTAAATCAATAGACTTAAACCATTGAGAAGTAAAACCCAACCTCTTGGGGTTGTCCCTAAAACTCCATGTTTCATCCAATTACCCTCTTAAAACATTAGGGCATTATGTAGAAACTCAAAACAACCTCCCAAGGATCAAAGGAAACTAAGGCTTACAAGAATAAAGACTTTTAGATAAAACTTTAAAAATTTTCTCTTCCAAAATTGAAAAAAACAAAGAGGGAGGGAAGTGGATTGAAGTAGGGAATTTATCTATCATGTAGCCGAGGTCGCAATGGTTGTAAAGCCTCCTAAATCTAAGCCTAACTCCCTCTCTTCCTTCTCTCTTCTTCCTCTCTTCCGTCTCATTCATGCGTTTCTTTCCTTCTTTCTTTTTTTTTTGTTTCTGCATTCTATTTTTCCTCTTAAAACTGCTGATCTAACACTTTAAGGAAAATTACAAGAAAGGGCCCAACATTTTTTATTATAGCACAAAAGCCCGGGTCAACTGATAATTTTCCCATAGTTAAAAATAAAATAAAACTAAACTTTTGCTAAGAAAAATTCAAACTCTAAACCTCCATCAAATTATTCTAAATTTTAATTTAATTATAAATATTTTATTTTATTTTTAAAATAAATCCAAGTCTTAAAATTTCAGGATGTTACAGCCATGCAAAGATTGAAACTATCAAGCACAAGTTGACTCACATATTTGATCAATATAAAGAAATGAGTGGTACATCATCATCTCCAACTACTCAATCATCTTTGGGGCCAGGGACATCTTCATCAAATCATCAATCATCTGTTGGTTCACATAACATAGTGGAGAGAGGAGGGATGAGAAAAAGGCATTATCTCAAGCTTATGGCATAAGTCTTTGAATTTTATATATTTATTCTTGAAACTTTATTTTAATTGGCAATTTATTTCAATCTTATGTTGAATAATTTATTAGCAATTTTAATTTTATCTCAAGCTTATGTTGATGAATTTTATATGTTTATTCTTGATATTGATATTTCATTTGAATTTGATACATGATTTTCTTAGAGTGAAGATCCGTGATGCTTCTTCCATTACAAAGTCTGAGTTAGATTATTATTTAGAAAAAGCAACTCTTGATCTTAATGCATTCATGGAAATGAATGTCTTAGATTATTGGAAGAATAATCAATATAAATTTCCAATTCTTTCAAAAATTGCATATGATATCTTGAGCATTTCGATCATTACAGTAGCTAGTGAATCGGCCTTTAGTATTGGCTTACGCATTCTTACAAAGTACCGATCTTTCCTTCTTTTAGAGAATGTTAAGCTCTTATTTTCATAAGGAATTGGTTGCTTGGATGGAATTATGATGGTAAATTGTTCCAAAATGATATATTTTATTAATGTTAACTTCTATTAACATTCTCAATTTGTAAATTGTATATATGTTGATTTATGCTTATGGTAGGTGAAGGTTCTGATGATGAAGATGATGATGACAATGATGGTGAAGCTTAGTTAATTATATCAGATGAAGATAATCATGCAACAGAACAAGCTCTAATGTCATCAATTTAACATAAGTTATCTTAAGTATTGTGTGTATTTGTGTTCATTTGAAGCTTGAAAGTTGGACTTAGATTATTAATTGTTGTTTGATTTGAGTGGACTTTGGAGTTTGGACTCAAGTAATGCTAATTGTTGAACAATTTAAATTAGGATGACTATATTTGAAATTTTATATGCTTGTTAATTGTATTGTAAAAAAGTTTAAGTTGCTAAAAAAATAATTTTGATGTATTTAAACGGGCTAGCCCGTAGGTTGGCTAGTCCATTATGAAACGAGTTAGGCTAGGTTTTCCAGCCTGTTTTAATTGGCCGGCTAGCCTAACCCAGCCTGCAAAAAATGCCAGCCGGCGTGGATGTCCCATAGTGACAACCCAACTATATGGATTTTTTTCACTCACATTTCTCCACACACACATATTCTCATATATCTCTGGTGAATTCCCATCCCTTGTGATCATGCTCTTTCATAATTTCCACTACTTTTCATCGCATTTTCACATCACAAACTTATATACATAGTATATACATTTCAATTAGATACAATAACCATTTACAAAACACTTTTTCATGCTAAAAATCATTTACAATGTCAAATTATGCACAAAACTCTTCAAAACCACACCTTATCATTTGCAATGACTTCTACACAGTTATAATAGTTAATAACCACAATAAACTATATGGTTACCTCAACCCCTTTATCACACAAAAAGGGTTACCATGGCTCAACGTTAGTTCTACACGTTCTATATGAATGATAAGGCTCAAGCAATGCTCAATTTACACCAATAAGTGACAATCATCAATTATCACTCTGGATAACTCTGAATTTACTAGGTTCTAAATGTTGAAAATACTCAAATTCCTTTTCTAATAATACCAACCATTCTCACACACTCTAACCATCCTATTACACATTCCAACACACCAAATTCACTAATCAATGTCCCACATTATCTCAAAATCCTCAAATTATACTTAGGATTCATCCAAACCCTTACCAAAAATTCTCAATCACCATAAAACTCATAAACTTAAGGTTAAAAGCTTGACTTAACTCCCCAAGATTTTAAATAAACCAATGGATTCAGTCTAAACCCAAGGGAATTGAAATCAAAGCCCCCATTACCCCAAATGTTTAGATTTTCACATAAAGAAGGGAGAAGAGGGAATGTACAACTTACCCAGTGGTGATTCAAGCTCCAAATGCTCTCAAAGTAGCCTAGGGATTGTGCCTTAGCAGACTAAAAGCTCTCCTCCACCACTCTCTTGTTTTTCCTCTTTCTTTCTTCTGTTTTCGGTTTATTTCTGCGATTTGATAAGTACTAATTTTGCCTGTGCGCTGCAGCGCACTGACTCGCTCACCACAGCGCATGGCATAGAAAGTCCCACAAAATTTTAAGCTTTCTTCCATGTCGTGGCCTACTTGAACCTCGACCTAGCCTTTTTCTAAGGCTGTCCAAGGATTTAAAAATTATATTTGTCTCCACAAACCTCGCTAAATAACAATTTATCTAAATTGACCAAATTATCCTTGAAAACACTGATAATTACTAATAAAAAAACTTAGGATGTTACAATTCTCCGTTCCTTTTAGGAATTTTGCCCTTAAAATTCAGAATCTTGCTCAAACACATACCAATGTAAATAATTGGGGGTATAACTGCCTTATTTTATCCTCAGTCTCCCAGGTCGCATCATCGAGAGTCATTTCCTTCCAAAAGACCTTAACCAATCAAATGGTTTTGTTTCTCAATTGTCAGTCTTTCACATCTACAATTCGCTCTAGTTCGGCTCGATAGGTCAAGTTTTCCTGGAGTTTTACCCTTTTGACTCAATAACATGAGAAGGATTGGGTTGATATTTCTTGAGCTGACTCAAATGAAATACATCATGAACACTTGATAAACTGGGTGATAAGGCAATTTAATAGGCAATAGGTCCTAACTTCTCCAAAATTTTAAAGGGACCCATAAACCTGGGAGTCAATTTCTTAGCTTTTATCGATCTCCCAATGCCAGTCATTGGTGTGACCCTCAAAAGCACATGATCACCAACCAAAAATTTCAACAATCTTCTACATTAATCTGCGTAGCTCTTTTGTCAACTCTTGGCTGTCAACAACTTTTGCTTAATCAATTAGATCTTTAGGTGGTTTAGTCTACCAAATCTAGATCCAACAAACTTCTCTCGCTCAATTCTATCCAACATAGAGGTGATCAACATCTTCTTTCATATAATGCCTCGTACAGAGCCATTCTAATGCTAGAATGAAAACTGTTGTTGTAAGCAAATTTCGCTAACAGTAGATGTGTATCCCAACTACCTCTTAACTCTAAAGCACAAGCTCGCAACATATCCTCGAGCGTTTGGATAGTCCTCTCAGTCTGGTCATCTGTCTGTGGATGATATGCCATGCTAAATTTCAACTTAATGCCCATTGCTCTCTGTAACGCTCTCCAAAAGTTCGAAGTGAACCTCCAATCACGATCAGAGACAATATCCTTCGGTACCCTATGAAGTTTCACTATTTCATTTACATAGACCTTGGTATACTTCTCAAGTAAGTAGGTAGTCTTCACTGCCTAGAAATGCACTGACTTCATCAACCGATCCACAATCACACATATTGCGTCATAGCCCACTTGAGTTCTAGGTAATCCAGTAATGAAATCCATTAATATGCTACCCTACTTTCACTTTAGAATTTTTAGTGGTTGCAACACACCACCAGGCCTCTGGTGCTCCATTTTAACCTTTTGGCACATAAGACACTTAGTCACAAACTCTGTCACATCTTTCTTCATTCCTGGCCACTACCACATTTGCTTCATATCCTGATACATCTTGGTGACACTAGAGTGAATAGTATACTCACTACGGTGTGCTTCCTCTAGGATCGTCTCTTTTATCTCTTCATCACTTGGCATGCAAATTCAATCCTGATAAGTCACATATCCATCATCATAGAATCCGAACTCTGTAGGTCTCCTCTCTTCAATATCCTCACAGATCCTGAGTAGATACTCATCCTCAAACTGAGCAATTCGCAACTCTTTTTAAAATTCATTGGTTATGACCGTAGAATACACGTTGTACAATGTCATCTGAGGTGTTTCCTTTAAGTATCTAAGAAAGTCTCAAGTAATTGATGCTCTTGAACCATCATATGAGCAACATGCACCATTTTCTTGCTTAACGCGTCAGCCACTATGTTGGCTTTACCCGGATGGTACTTGATCTCAAAGTTGTAGTCCTTGAGAAATTTCATCCATCTGTGTTACCTCATGTTCAACTCCTTCTGATCCACTAAGTACTTTAGACTTTTGTGATCACTAAATACTTCAAACATAGACCCATAGAGATAGCGTCGCCAAATTTTCAAGGCAAAAACCACTACTACTAGCTCCAAATCATGGGTCAGGTAATTCTCCTCATGCGGTTGCAATTGTCTTGAGGCATAAGAAATAACTCAATTATCTTGTATTAAAACGCACCATAAACCTTTCAATAATGCATCTATGTAAACTACATACGGCAATCGAGGATTAGGAATAACCAGTACTGGAGCAGACGTCAATTTCCTCTTCAGCTCTTGAAATACCGACTCACACTCATCGGTCCACACATATGGCTGATCCTTTTGGGTTAACCTAGTTAAAGGAGACATAATTTGTGAAAATCCATGAATAAATCACTAATAGTAGCCTGCCAATCCCAAGAAACTTCTAATCTCTATCACTGAAGTAGGCAATTCCCATTTCAACACCGCATCCACCTTGTGTGGATCCACGATAATTCCTTCTACCGACACCATATGACCAAGGAATCTTACTTCCCTTAGCCAAAACTCACATTTGTTGAGTTTGGCATATAACTTATTGTCCTTTAAAAGTTGTAGGATAGTATGAAGATGCTTTGCGTGCTCTTCCTCATCTCTTGAGTAAATTATAATATTATCAATGAATACTACCATGAACTTATCCAGATAAGGATGAAATATTCTATTCATGTAGTCCATAAACACTGCTAGGACATTTGTCAATCCAAACGACATCACTAGAAACTCATAGTTACCGTATCTAGTGTGAAAGGTAGTCTTTGGCATATCCTCAACCCTAACTCGCAACTAATGGTAGCCTGATCTCATGTCAATCTTTGATAACACCGTAGCTCCAACTAACTGATCTATCAAATCATTAATCCTAGGTAAAGGATAATTGTTCTTGACTGTCACTTTGTTTAACTGTTTGTAGTCAATGCAAAGCCTCATATTACCATCCTTTTTCTTCAAAAATAAAACCAGTGATTCCCATGAGGACACACTCGGTCTTATAAACCCTTTTTCTAGTAATTCTTTTAATTGTTTCTTTAGCTTTGCCAACTCTAATGGAGACATCCAATAAGGAGCTTTTGATATAGGTTTTGTTCTAGATACAAGGTTAATAGAAAATTTCACCTCTTGCTCAGGTGGTAATCTAAACTCTTCTTCTGAGAATACTTTGAGGAAATTCATTCACTACTCAAATTATCTCAATTCCTCCGTCATAAGTGGCATGAACGAAAAAGAACACCATATGTGCCTGACAACCCTATTGAATGCACATTTCTGCTTGCATTATAGATAAGAATCTTAACGGACTAGATTTCATTATAGGTGCAGTGTACACTAGCAAGGATATTATCTTTCTTGCACAATCTAGTGTCACATTATTTGTCGACAACCAGTCCATACCTACTACTATATCAATCTCAATCATGGGTAGACAGATCAAGTCAATAGTAGTTGATCTATTCTCAAACATCAAATTAAAACCCAGACAAGCATGGTTAGTTCTTACAGAAATTCTCACTAGCATAGACACATTAATCACATATGGCAAGGTATGCACAGATAATTTTAACCTTAATACACAGTCATCAGAAATGCAAGAATGGGTAGCACCCGAATCAAACAAAGCATCTAAATCACAGTTGTGCAGAGAGATTTTACCTCCAATCAAATTTGGAGATGCACCTGCCTCCTCCTGGGACAATGCAAATACTCTCCCAAGAACAATGGATCTCTGCTTTGTGGTACCCACTCTACTCTCTTCATAATATTTGGCTATGTGCCCCGACTTTCCATACTTGAAGCAAACCCAACACTTTCCCACATGATATCTCCTACATTTCGAGCACTGAGGGGTTTTAGTTGTACTAAGAGTAGGCAAAGGCATCATGGAAGCCTGCTGAGATGGCTGTGCACTACTGGCACTATTCCTCGATCCACCACTCCTTTAAAAGGAACCTTGGGACTGTAATTCTCTTTAAAAGTTCTTCTTCTTCCCAAAGCTCCTAGAACTACCAGAGCTAAAATGGGATCTCTTACTAACTCTACTAGTAAGGGCAAGCGACTGTGAGAATCTGCCCTGACTATCCCTTCTCTTTTCAGTCTCTACCTCTCTACCTTTTCTGGCAGCTATTCTTAACTTATTGTACATCTCATCATAAGATGTGATCTCAAACAAGGCCAACTATTGTTAGTACTCAGGCCTCATCTTTTTAAGTAGCCTCTCAGCCTTCCATTTTAAGTCATCATTCCGTATAAGTAGGTAGAATGCTTCGACAATTGATTGAACTTGGTGATGAAAGCTTCTTCATCAATATTCCCTTGCTTAAATTCGTGGAACTCAGCCTCTTTTTTTTTTGCTCTAAAGGCCACTGGGAACTAAAATTTGAAAAACTTCACTTTGAACTCCACCCATCGGTCTCATTGACTTCCATTAACATTTAGCCTCTTTTACAAGCAACACTGAGGCCAAAGTCACCTTCTGCTCCTCTAAGCATGGTACTACTTCAAATATTGTCTCAATTCTTTCAATCTACTCTTCAGCTTCACCCTCCTTCATTGTTACATCAAAGGTAGGCAGATGAAACCATGAAAAACTCTTCCATGCTTGTTTCGTGGAATTTTATGAACCACTGCCACCCACAACTCCAGATTGCTTGGGTGTGCTCTTTTTATAAACTTCATCTTCTTGCTCATACATATTTTCTTCATTATCAATTGTTCTACTATCTTCTCTTACCTTATCATTCCTCGATGAACCTTGTCCCTGCACCGAATTACGTACCTCTTACATCAAATTTCTCATCTCCAGGCTCATCCCTCGATTATTCTAAGTTCTGACTAACCGAAATATGATTCTCTAGTGGTAACTCATTAGTCTCTGGTACCATATCCGTATTAGATGGGTTACCACACGTAGCTGTTCTAGCAGTTCTTCTTCTTGCCATCCTCTCTCCCCTCCTAAGGATGGAAGTAATCCCACAAAGAGTATGCGTTAAATGAAAGAACTATGCAAAGGGAAGGTAAGTGTAATGAATATATATATATACCAACTTCTAGACATGAATGCAACAAGCAAAACCATCCAACACAACAACCACACATACTAGTCTTGAAACGCTTGAAACTGATACCAAATTGTAATGTTCTCTTTGACATTACCAAAACAACACTTACATATTATTGTGCTAACTCAGATTAAATAAAATCCTCAGAAAAAGTTACCACAACTTAAGGGTTTAAAGATAATTAATTAAAACATTAGGATCCTAAAAAAACCCTTTTTAATATATTGTTTGAGCTTAAACCATAGTTAAAAATTGATTAAAAACAAATACGAAAGCATGAAAATCAATTCACTTTAAAACAGACTAAAACAAGTCATTTAGCCCTTATCTAGTCCATCCCTCTCGCGCAAGCCGTAACCGCCACTGCGGATGGCATAGAGGGACGTATCCCTCGAAGGCCTCTTGCAATGCGGCATGCACTTGCTGTTATGACTTTTTTCTAAACTTTCAGAGCGCGCCATTTCGCCATCCGACATCCAATTTGAGCGATTTAAGTGTCCACACGAAACTCTTTGAGCCATCTAGCTAATGCACTGGTCTCACACTCAAACAATTATCTATTTAAAAGATGGCCATCCAAACCTAAAATGGTTTGTTTTCATAACAAAACACATACTATTGTGACCAACTCACAATATACAATGCCATTAGCTCTAGAGACACCTTGACCACCTCAAATGGACCACACACCATATAACAATCCATTGATATCACATAATTAAGCAATCACACTCAAAATGACCACCAAACCCCTATTGAACAATAACATAATAGGGTGGATAAAATTTAACACATCAATCAATTAGTCATTTTGACACTCAAAACACTTGACATATATCACATGTATGAAACTTAGCCAAGATATACACACTTATCACAAATTCATACAAGTGATATCCAAATAATATCATGTTCCTAAGTTGGCAATATTTAGTGACAATATTAGTTACAATACATAAAAAGAGAAAATGAAAGAGTTTTACAATGATGCTCTTCATTCTTCAAATGCCCCTTCCTTTCTCTTGCCCCTACCAGAGCCTTCACATGTAAAATATAACTACAGGGTGAGATAAACATCTCAATAATCAGTATAGCTTATCAAATATTTATTACCATAAATAACCATGAAAAAGTATCAAAACCATAGTAATACCAAGCATACCATAATTACGAGATAAGTGTATCTTTTCTCAACAAAACACATGGTTTTACACTAATATGATTATCTAACCACCGAACCTCTAATGCTCCCTGACATGAAACCACAGGCTCTCCTAGTTTAACCACTTATTGACCCGAGCACACTTTTGATGGTAGATATACTTGGCCACGGGTAATCTAACCCGCTTACGAACTATGGTTTTTTTTCTCTTCACACACTTGTGATAGAGGTGTCATTAACTCCTAGCCGTACCCTAACAAGTACTAGGAAGTTACCAGATTGCCCAGGTATCCTATGGTAACAGTTCCATATAATGCTACACCGGATGTCTCATGGTGTTAAGCAGACCATATGGATTTTTCACTCACATATCTCCACACACACATATTCCCACATATCTTGGGTGAACTCCACCCTTCATGATCATGCTCTTTCATAATTTTCACTACTTTTCATTGCATTTTCACATCGCAAACTTATATACATAGTATATATATTTCAATTATATACAATAACCATTTACAAAATACTTTTTCATGCTATAAATCATTTACAATGTCAAATTATGCACAAAACTCTTCAAAACCACAACCTTATAATTTGCAATTACTTATACACAGTTATAATAGTTAATAATCATAATAAATTATATAGTTACCTCAACCCTTTTATCATACAAAAAGGATTACTGTGGCTCAACGTTAGCTCCGCACGTTCTATATACACGATAAGACTCAAACAATGCTCAATCCATACCAATAAGTGACAATCGTTAATTATCATTCCGGATAACTCCAAATTCACTAGGTTCTAAGTGTTTAAAATACTCAAATTCCTTTTCTAACAATACCAAACATTCCCACACACTCTAACCATCTTATTACACATTCTAACATACCAAATTCACTAATCAATGTCCCACATTGTCTTAAAATCCTCAAATTATACTTAGAGTTCGTCCAAACCTTTACCAAAAATTCTCAATCACTACAAAGCTCATAAGGTTATAGAAACTTGATTTAACTCCCCAAGATCTTAAATAAACCAATGGGTTTGGTTTAAACCCAAGGGAACTGAAATCAAAGTCTCCATTATCCTAAATGTTTAGATTTTCGCATAAAGGAGGGAGAAGAGGGAATGTATAACTTACCCAATAGTGATTCAAGTTCCAAATGCCCTCAAAGTAGCCTAGGGATCATGCCCTAACAGACTAAAAGTTCTCCATCGCTCTGTCGTTTTTCCTTCTTCTCTCTTCTGTTCTCGGTCTGTTTCTACAATCTGATAAGTGCTAATTTTGCCCGTGCGCCTCAGCATACTGACTTACCCGCCGCAGCGCATGGCACAGAAAGCCCACAACACCCATTCGTGAGAACGGTTACCTAAAGTTTGTTGTGCTAAATTAATATAGCTTTAAAGTTTAATTATCCATTTCTTATTCACCTGTTTGATAAAAAATGATAATAATTAAGTAGAAATATTTATTTATTTACAAAGGAGGACTTGACTCAAAATCAGACTCTGAAGCCTACGTACTCTGCGATGGGGATCAAAATCCATATAGTTTGGGATTATAAATTATTGATGAAAATATTTTTTTAATAGAAATTAATTAAAAATAATTCACCATTTTGCAAATGAAACAATTTTTTGAAATTTTGATATGTCTACTTTAAATTATAAAAAGTAATTTAATTTTAATTATTTTCTCTATTTTTGAATTTTTAAAATAAAGAAAAGAAAAGAGGTTAAAATTAACTTTTTATATTTTATGATTAGGAATTTAACCACTATACTTGCAAAACCTTGTTGGCTCATATGGTAATATAATTATTCTATATATATGTAGAGATTCTAAAATCTCACACAATAAAAAAGTATAACAACTTAGTATTGACTTAAATTTTTAAATGTTAATAATATATACATATTTTTAAGCATGTATATATATATTTTTTTAAAAAAAAAAAAATCTTGATCGTCATACTTGCAAATCCTTATTAACTTATATAATAATATGATCATACTAAACATCTGCGAAGATTCAAAATTCTCACTCAATAAAGGATTAAATAATATATATTTTTTAGATATATTTTAATGTGTAAATATACAATTTATATTTTTAAATATAGGAATATTAATCGTTAGATTTATGAAGTCTTATTAACTTACACAATAAGATGATTATTCTAGAGGTCTATGGAGATTCAAAAATCTCACATGACTAAAAGATTTAATGGTTATTATGCAAATACATTTAATTTGATTAAAAAAATGTTTATTATTTTATTTATAAAATTTATTTATTTATTTATCATATAAATTGGGAATCACATCATTTGTGATGATTTATTATCACACACGATAATACACTTAATTTAATTCTCTTGAAAAATTCTTTAAATCTTAAGTGAGACTTAAATATTTTATTAATTTAAATTATAAAAAGAATGTTAATTTTAATGATGAGCCTTTAGAACTCATATTAATAGTAGATAAATTTTATTCTCATATTTGTGAAATTTTATTAATTTACATGATGCGAGGTTATTTAAATTCTTATGAAAATTCTTAAAATCTCACATGGTAAATAAATAAACATAAATATATTCTCTTATCATTATTATCAGCATTATATATATCTTAGATTTAATTAACCACTCAACAAACAAAATCCTTTACCAATTGTTGGTTGCTTCTTCTATCTTTTACCCAATTGTCATTCACAAGACTGCCCAATGACAAGATTATACTTACAAAGGATTACTACGGAACATGATTCTAAGTAAAATACCTATTACTTGTGTTGATTCAAAAAAAAATAAAAAATAAAAAGTTGAATTAACATCAATTTAAATTCAAATAAATGGGATCACAATGAGAATCAAGGATTAGAGTACATAAACATGTGTGCACAGTGCTGTAAATTTCATTTTGTTGATCATTTAATTCAATTGCTAGGGAAGGCATTTTTCATAATTTGAAACAGCACAAAGTGAAAGCATTAATAAGATTTAAGTGTAATCATAAACAGTTAGAGACTAGAATTTGATAAAAAGGAACTTCCACAATCTAAAATCAAACATATGCGTATCAAAGAAAAAAAACTTCCCAAGAATACATACACACGTATTTACATACATATGTCCAACAAACATCATGCTCAAGACAGTTCCAAGTAAAATTTTGAACAGGATAGCGTGCAGATGAAGGCTGTGTAATCAAAACATTGAGACTCTTCACAATTGATAGCTATTGAACCATGAAGTAGACATTTTAAGAGCCCTAGTATAATCAAATCCCTAAAATAGAATTTCATCCACTAGACAGTAAAAGTTGAATGACATACATGAGTAGATCTAATATATTTCTCAAAGCGTTTAATCCACACATTCAATCCAGATATCCCAAGAAATCTAAATGAAACACATGCAGAAAATTTCCTCAAGGGATGCAGAATTATACTCAGAAACTCCTTTCAAAACTAATCTGAATTTTACAGAGTAGAATACGAAATGAATCATGGAAGTATACAAGGTTGATTCCAAACCTATTACAACAAAGAGCTATGAATATCTTCAATCGGCTTCCCTCCCTTGAATATTCAGTATTCTTTGACTTTGCCCAGATCACCTCTTACTAGCTCTTCAAGTCTGCCCACTCTTTTTCTCAGATCTTCTAGAATTTCCCTGAATCTTTCTCTAGTTCTCTCAATTTTTTTCTTTTTCGATCCCCAGAACCTAAATCTCTTGACCTTAAGCTCTCGGCCTCTCCCAAGAAATCAAAACCCATATCCCTTTTTTGATTCTCTCTCTAAAAATGTAGAACTCTTAGGCTCTCGGTCTCCCTCCAGAAATCCTCAATCTCAAATTCGGCCCCCTCCTCAGTTCTTTCTCTAGAAAATCCCTCAGATCCCTTTTAGAAAAATCCTCTAAGATCCTCTCGCTCAGACTCAGTCTTCAATTTTTCTTCTCCTCAAACCCAGCTCCCTTTCAGATCGCTCTCAATCTCTCCCTTATATTGAAGACTAAAAGAAAAAAAATTACCTTGCGTGTGAGATTTGAATGCATGTCCTTCCTCTTTTTGTCCTTTGTGTTTTTGTCTGTGTGCGTGCTCTGCTCTATCTCTTCTCTCTGCTTATGTGTTTTTTTTCCTGCTTGTGCACCTGCGTGACTCACCTCTGCTCTCTGCTTCCTTCGTGTTTGTTGCGTTGCTTACTACCTTCGTCTTTGGTCTTCTCTTCTTGCATGTTTGGTCAAAAGTCATTTTTGTGTCTGCTCTCTGTTTCTCAACTCCGTCTCTGTGCATGCGAGTCTGATCTCCTTTACTTGCCGTGAAAGGCAATTTAGGGCTGGGTGATTCGTCATTTCACCTGCTCATTTATTTTTTTTATTTTTTTTGCTAATTAAATTAAGAGAGGGAGATTAAAAAATCTGACTTTAAAATATATATATATATATATATATTTCATGAAAAACAATAAGATTTAAAAAGTTAACTTTCAAAAGTTAATTCCTAATATTTTTAAGTGGTCGAAATAATTTAGGAGAAATTTTTTAAATATTTAAGCAAGATTTTTTTTAATTTTTTTAAATTATTATTATTATTTTAAAATATAATCCTAAAAAGGATTAAATTTTATTTTTGTATTTTTATATATTTTTTAGTTATTTTAGTGAACCAAAAAAAAATAAAATCTTAACCAACAAAAAATTATTTAGGTTAAAATAAAATTAAACCCTATTAATTAAAATTTTTTATTTTAAAAATATAATTATAAAAAGAATTAAATTTTATTTTTATATTTGATTGAATTTATTATTTTTTTATTAAATTTAAAAAAATACTCATATAAAATATAGTGTTCACACGCGCACATATATATATATATAATCACCCACCATGTCACCATCGAAACATCAAAACGGAGGCACAAGAAGCTCCCATCAATTTTGAAGTCGGGGAAAAATTATATTATACACAATATACGGGAAAAAAGTACATATAGAATTTTTGTTTAGCTCATCAATTTTATAAAATATTTTTTCAATTATTTAACTCTAATATCATTAGCCCCAAATTATGACATTTTGCACCAATCATTATTATTTTAAAAAATTAAACTTAATATGTTAAAATTTTATAATGTTTTGTCAACATTTAAAAGTTCAATATTAACATTTTTTGTTAATGATATCAGGATTAAGGATTGAAAAATACTTTTTATAAAATTGATAAACTAAAATAAACCTTATGTATAGTTAAAGTATTAAAAATTATTTAGGTTAAAATAAAATTAAACCCTATTAATTAAAATTTTTTATTTTAAAAATATAATTATAAAAAGAATTAAATTTTATTTTTATATTTGATTGAATTTATTATTTTTTTATTAAATTTAAAAAAATACTCGTATAAAATATAGTGTTCACACGCGCACATATATATATATATATAATCACCCACCATGTCACCATCGAAACATCAAAACGGAGGCACAAGAAGCTCCCATCAATTTTGAAGTCGGGGAAAAATTATATTATACACAATATACGGGAAAAAAGTACATATAGAATTTTTGTTTAGCTCATCAATTTTATAAAATAGTTTTTCAATTATTTAACTCTAATATCATTAGCCCCAAATTATGACATTTTGCACCAATCATTATTATTTTAAAAAATTAAACTTAATATGTTAAAATTTTATAATGTTTTGTCAACATTTAAAAGTTCAATATTGACATTTTTTGTTAATGATATCAGGATTAAGGATTGAAAAATACTTTTTATAAAATTGATAAACTAAAATAAACCTTATGTATAGTTAAAGTATTAAAAATATACTTTTATTTATTATACGTATATATTTTGCTTAATTTAACCAAAACCAACAAATGAATATCTTTTTTCATATAATATGTGGAGTAGGCTCCACCAAAAGTATAGATTATCTCTCCTGAGATACTAAAAATAAATGGTAGACTTCTTTTAATTAAGTTGTTACATACACAAAAGTTGGACATTGAATTTCTAATGATTTGCTTGAGTGATGAGAACCTCTACTACTTATGTCAACTTTAGTTGGTCCAACAAATGAATATTTAATGTAACATATCAATCTTAATATATTGTTCTTAGCTTTTATACGTTATAAGATCATATTCAATATATATTATATATATTAAATATGAAAATAATTATTAGTTGAATATATCATTTTATCACACAGATATAAAGGTCTTTTATTTTACCATGCATATGCATCGTTTCACTTAAACCACCTACCCGAGAAACTGATACCAAAATGTAATGTCCACCTTGATATTACCAAAATTCACCACACAGTCACAATAAACAATCATAATTAGGAGCAAAAATTTCTCCTAAGCCTACATTATCCATATAAGGATTAAAACTAATTATCTTTTAAAAATAATTGTGGAATAATTAGGATCTTATAAAAACCCTTTAAATTGATAGTTTGAGCTCAAACTTAATGATTTATATAGGCATTGGAAGCATGGAAAAGTTTTGGGAAGCAAACCACTTCAAAACAGGGCCAAAAATGTCATTTTTGAGTGTCTTAGTCTATATGCCGCAGCTTGTGGTTTGTGTGCTACGGCATGTGGCACAGAAAGCTAAGTTTTCTTGTTGTATCATGCACCACAGCTTGCGTGAAATGAGCCGTGGCGCACATGTCCATGACAGCAATGCTGTCATGACAACTTTTCTGGATGAACTTCAAATGCACGCCATTTTCACATCCGATGTCCGATTAAAGTGATTCAAGTGCCCATGCAAAGCTTATTCAATAAGCTAACTAATGGTTTAAATTTTGTTATGATCCAACACCGTATGAGAATTTTAGACAATTAGATACAAAAGTCAGGTTTTAAAGAAATTTTCAACCATCCAAGTACCCAAAACTCATAACTAATACCATTAACCCATTGTGAGGCTTGAACCAAGTCTAATAGACTGAAATACACTTGAGTGACCAATCAAACACACAAAAACATACCAAACACAAAATTTGGCCACTCAATGGCCATTTTTCCTAATATGGCTAAAATACCAAATCAACATCAAATATGCTATTTGGCCTCTATTGCCACATAATACATTACATATACCTTGTCACCACAAAGATAAAACATTGCTTGCACTTGTATTAGTATTTTAGCCTATTACCACAAAAATTTCCACATATTCACATCATATACAATATTAGGCTAAAATACACAACAACATTGAATGAAACAAGTGCAACCAATCAAAATGATATGCATTCCTAGTTGGCAACATATAATATCATGTAACAAATTTATGTACATCACTCAAACCAAAATTGAGCATTACTATTCAATGTAGCAAATCTACAAATCCTTGCTCGATTCCTTCCCTCGCTCAGTCTCAGCTGTAGAACCTGTAAAATGGTAACCACAGGGTGAGATAAAAATCTCTGTAACTGAGATAATCTACATTATTGTTTAATAAGCCAAGTTATAAAAAAGCATTAAAATAAGTAACATAATCACATTATATAAGATCACTATAAATTTACATGCATGATCCCTAACCATCCGGTCCTCTAATACTCTCGACTGAACCAGTAGGCTATTTTATAGAACCAAACCACATGTATGTCCCTAAGCTCACCATCCATGGTAGGACTACCCGACCAAGGTGTCCTAAACCACTTCTGAACTACTGTTTCCCCCTATTACAAGTAATTGAGGTGTCGTTACTCCAACGCCGCATCCTATAAATGCTAAGGAGCATAGTCTCCAACTTCGTACCCTTTTGGGTACTAAGGAGAGTAAGTCACCAACACCACACCCATTTTCGAGCACTAAGGAGAGTAAATATTGCACCTAGCGTCCTGAGGTACTAGCAATGCCATATGAACTTAATCTTCACTATCTCCATTAGGGTGACCTCCCACTCTCTAATATGCCACATTTCACTACATATCTCCACTTGACCATGCATTAAAAACTTTCCAAACCAATATAAAAAATCTTACCATTTACTTTAAAAATATAGAATTTCACAAACCAATACTCCACTTATTTTCTAAAATAGTTAACCTTTAAAGAATTTATACATATATACTCAACAAATCATAGAAAAGCACTTGAGAATAACTTATACAAGGTAATAAACAATGCAAATTATCTAGTTACTTCAACCTTTTTTTTTTACTAAAAGGGTTACCTGTGGTACTAAATTTCTTCTTGTGTTAAGGTAAGTCTTCCCACAACACAATCTACAACAAGTACTATATGTTAATTTTCAATTAACACAATCCCTATTAACTACCAATAACCTCCCAATTCTCCCACTTCTCACTCATATTCTCAACAAAGAGTCTTGTTAAGATTAGAATTTGTTCGCACCATCCCTTTAAGTCTCTTTCTAACTGTATCACAACATAAAACTTAATATCTCAACTTATCACACTTCAACACCCTATGATCAAGTTAAGGCTTGATCTAAAATTCACCAAACAAGAAAGTAGCTTCCAATTACCACATATCCAAGATCAATAAACCTAAATTAAACCTTTAAAGTCAATAGAAACCTTTAAAACATTGACTCATGGCTTAATCCAATCAGACTAAATTCTCACTCTTCCAAATCCCATAGAAAATGAGATGAAAAGGTAGATAAGAAGGGTAGGAAACTTACTCAAGAGTTTGAAGACTCAAATTATCTTCAAAATCCTTCCAAATTGATGCCCTAATAGTGCCCAAAGTTACCCCCTTCATGCTCTAGGTTTTTCACCCCAAAATCTATCAATTTCTAATCATTTTTGAAATTTTAAGTTGCCTACTGTGCCATGCACTGTCGCGCACGCCACACAAGTCACGGCTCACAATGCAGTGAGCAACAAGTTGATTTTGCTCCCCCCGATCTTCCTGACTTGATTTAACTTTCATGCTATCTCAATTTAGAGCTAAATATGACCTAAAAATTCAATTTGCCACCCAAAGACATAATTAAATAAATTAATCATATTTTTAACTAATTTATCCCTTAATTAATCAACTTTTCCATATTTAAAGTTTTAGGATGTTACATTCAAAGTCCAAGGACATTATTGAAAGGATTTTCCTTTCTAGGACTCACACAACAATGAAGCAGGGATTTATTCATTTGCTTCCCAATTGTGATTCTTAAGCCCACGTTATATGAAACATATGCTACTGTGTTACTCTTGCTTATAAGAGTATATATTGTTTTCATTTATCATTAACATAATACAAACTTAAGTTTAGATACTCACCATATCTAAACCCACATTTTTCTACTCTATTGATCTCATATGACGTCAATTAAGAAGAATTTACTATTTGGCTATGGGCATCATGGATATGGGGATCCATGACTCGATCCAAGAATACTTATGGATCTTATCTCAACTTTCTCTTCCATCAAGGTGATTTATGACTTATGTTTCTTCTCTACCACATCAGCATTTTTATTGCTTTACTAGTGAATATAAATGTCTCATCATTCATTTTGAATGTCAAAGGCAATTGCTCATGTGAGAGAGTCAACCTTATCAACCTGTACAACATACTAGAAATTGTATATTCTCACATAAACACACATGGATATGCAAAATGAATAATTATCATTAATATAGCTAAAATATTATATCAAGTTTGTATTTTCACAATTGAGACATGCTATGAGCCTTTACATTTTCTCAAATATCTCTTTGGCTATGGATTTTTTTAGGGGATCTACTATCATTTGTTTCGTGAAAGTGTATTGTACAGTGACAACTTTTTGTGCCATATAATCCCTGACAAAATTGTACTTAATGTCTATTTGTTTGGTTTTGTTATGGTCCTTAGAATCTTTGGTATAGGCTATGGCTGTAATGTTGTCATAATGAATTAACACTGAATTTGTACTTTCCAAACCCAAGATATTCCAAAAATCTCTTTAGCCATATTGCCTCTTGCACTACTATAGTACATGCTACAAACTCAATTTCTATAGAGTGTAGGGTAATGAATGTCTGCCTCTTCCTACTCCAACATATGGCCCCATTATTCAGTAAGAAAGTATAGCTTAAAGTCAATCTTCATTCATTTTTATCTCAGCCCAAATCCATATTGAAGTACCCTATTAGGCATATATCACTTCCTTGATAAAAACAATGCATAATCAATAGTACCCAAGTACGTCAAGATCATTTTCACAGCCTTCCAATGTTCTTCACTAGGGTTGGACTAGTAGCAACCTACAAGTCCTATCACATTAGCAGATATCTGGTCTTGTGCATACCATTGTGTGTATCAGACTTCTGACTACGCTAGCATATAGAACTCTTTCTATCTTCTTTTTAGCTCTTAGTTTTAGGATCAATATCAAGATAAAGCTTCACACCTAAAGCTACTAAGGTATCTATGGATTTATAGTCCTACATATCAAAACACTTAAGAATTTTCCTTATATAACTCTCTTGTGAAAGAGAAAGGAGTTTCTTAAAGAGATTTCTTTGAATTTTAACTCCAAGAATATTTTCTACTTCACTCATGTCCTTCAATTTAAAATTCAATGAAAGCCACTGTTTAATAATAATTATTGAATCCAGACTATTTGGCTAATAGAATATCATCCACATAAAGAGATAATATTATAAAGTTTTCTTTAAACCTCTTGATGTAAACACATGGTTTTCCTCAATTATTTGAAATTCATATAAGGTTATCACTTTGTGAAACCTTAACTATCGTTGTTTGGATGATTGTTTTAGTCCATAAATTAATATATTTAATTTACACTACTACAGAATTCTAAATATTATATACTAAAAAATATAACAGTGATAAAAAAATACATCATATAATAATAAAATGGGTGATAGCTAGTTAATATATGATAGGTATACCTATCATATATATAAATATATATATATATATGACAAGTGTTAAAATACCCAACATATGGGACTTCAAATTTTAGATTTTCTTAAAAATAAAAAATAATAATATAATATATGATGAGTGTTTCAACACTCATCGTATATTGTGATTAAAATTAGCTCATACTTTTTCATATTATCCCATGATTGTTCCCATGTATCATCTTCTTTTTTCTCTTTTCTCTAAACCCTAACTTAAACACCATGCTTGCTTTCAACTTCCACCTTGTGACCCGACCTCCTCTGCACCTCTAAATACCGCTACCATTGCCACAATCTATACCTGAGCAATCATCATTTTCATGTTTTGTTTGTTGTAGTAACCATCGACGCCATGACTTCACCATGAATAGAACCACCATATCATGTTAGGCCTTAATCAACGTGCTGCTATTGTCTATAAAAAAGGCTTATCACCTCCTCTTGCTCTTAAGGTTTGCTATTTCCTTTCTACTAAAGTATTAAGAATTTACGTTCTTTTCCATATTCCAGGTGTTTTTATTTTGTTAGTTTAGGGGTTTCAGCTAGTGGTAGACCATAATCGAAAGCATGGATTTTAGAGCATAAAGGTATGCTTTTCCTTCTATATTTCTTTTGCTACCACTATTAATGTTATTGTTTTCCCCCTACTATTTTTGTGCAAATTTTTAGATTATACTTGTTTGATATGAAATTCATTGTCCTATAGAGCTTGATTAATGGAGATTATTGGGTATGTCGGGAGTTCTAATAGAGGTTTGAGTGAAAAGAAGTGTTCATCACCTATGATGGCCGACTCATCCAGTTCCAATAGCATATTTCCCCTTATAGTCCTTTCCTCACATTCGAATTGTCTGATTTATTTTTCATATCTTTCGATGATTAAGAACTTATTTGCTGAGTATGTGTGAAAATTGAAGGTAAAGGTCATAAGAGGATTAACATATTTAAGGAAAATTTATCTCGTTTGATCGTGTAGGTTTTTTGGGATGATGCATTTAGATGAATTCTATGTTTCACCTTTTTTAATACAATTAACCAATTTAAAATTATTTTCTTGAGTATTCTCGATCTTTATCTAGGATTTTTTTAATGAAGTCACCATTGCTTTTTATCTCCCCCTGACTTTTGTTATTATTTCAGCGGATGTACTTCATCCTTTTAGCTTAATTGCTATTCTATCTATGTGGATTTTGTTTTGAACATTAACATTGCTGATACAAATGGGCATGATTATAGCTTAGTGTTTATGGAGATAAAAAATATGCTGCAATTTTAGTGGCAGCTTCAAATTACATATATACCCTCCTTGTAGCTTTATAGCCTTGAAAAAATTGTTCTAGCGAGCAACAAGTATGAAGATAGTGACTAGGAGCACTTGTATATGCTTTCCCTGGTACTATTTCTCTACTTATTGCTTGCCATAACAATAAGTTATTTACTCAAGATGTTAGTGTGTGATTGGGTATGTGATTTCAATTATTCATCTTTAAATAAATATTGAACGACATGGTTAACCATATTTCATCTTTGTTCTCTTGGAAACTAATATTTGAATAACTCATTCATTTGTTTTTTATATTTTAAGTGAATCTTGAAATTTATCCAACTTTTTTGTAGCATGATGAAGGGGATGTAATTGAGCTATTGAGAAATTGCCCAAATGAATTTAAAGAGTATTATTACAATCAAATGCAGGCAACTAAATGAAGCAAAGCACCTCTTCCTTCACAGGTAATGAGTGCATGCAATTGTATAGAATGTAATATGAAATAATATACTCTAATGTATTACGGGTAACTATTATTATTATTAGTAATAGTTAATGTTCAAGCCCTTAAAACTCTAATATAGATCAATCAATTTCATTATATTATTTTGATATGGATTAGTTGACAATTTGTTTTTTAAGTTGAAAGAAATGATTTGGTATGAGTTATATTTGTGGAATTTTACTATTGATTTCTATCATAGTTCAATTTTATTGTTGTTTGGATATGATGAAAATAGAAGTTATGAAAGCAATTTATATATTCTATTACAGTGTGTATGAAAGTAGCCCTTATTATTAAAAAAAAAAAGCAAAAGCAAATATGACAGTTATTTACAATAACCTTCATATTCGGTCCCCAATATATGATGGTTGCTTGTAATAACCATCATATTTGGTCCCCAATATATGATGGTTATTTAAATAACCATCATATATTGTCATGTCCAGTATTTAGAATAACTAAAATGGGGTATGTTTATATGATAGGGCTAATAACAGTTACATAATATATGCAATAAATGATGGTTAAATATCTTTCATTTAAAAGGCGTGGGAATAAATGATAGACTCATATGTGATAGTTCTGTAGTAATGTTACAGACTTTATCTTCTTTTCCTTTTTAAAGAAAATCTCATAGTTGTTGCATATAGATTTCTTCATCTAGATCACCGTTCAAAAAGCAGTTTTTACATCTATCTGGTGTAATTCTAAATTCAGACTATTTACTATTACCAAAACTAGCCTGATAGAATTGAAGTGCGCATAATAGGGGGAAAAGTGTCCTCATAATCTCCCTTTTTGTGTATATCCCTTCACTACCAAGGAAGCCTTGTATTTATTAATTGATCCATTTACTTTTATTTTGACTTTGAGAACCCACTTGTTCCTAATGGCCTTTCAACCATGTGGTTAATCAACTAATTTTTATATTTGGTTAGTCATCATGGAATTTATTATTCTTCCTTTGCTTCCTTCCATTTACCTTTAGCAAGTCTTAACAAAGCTTCATTTACAAAATGTGGCTCATTATTATATTGAGAAGTTACCATCAATGCTTCACCCTTAATTTGGAAGTATCTTTTGGGTACACTTTCTATTACTTCTCTAAAGTAGGGTCTCTTATGATTTTTGATTCTATTTGGGTCTTTTTATATACCTTTCAGAGCTCCCACTCATATTAACATATTATGATGATTTAGCCTTATTTGGATGTTATATATAATGTTGCTCCTCTATCTCATAAAGAGATATAGTATAGTCAACTTCTCCCCTAGTAGAAAATTCATTTTCTAAAAATATGGCATTCCTAGATTCAATTGTAGTAACTATTCCATCATCATTTTCACTAATAGAAACATAACCCTTTGATTGCTTACAATATCTTATATAAAGATACATTTCTTCCCTCTTGGACCTAATTTTCCATATTTATAGGAACATTATGCACATATGCAACAAACCCTTATGGTTTTAGGACATTTAAATATGGTTTATGTTTTGTCCATAACTTATAGGGAGTGGAAATGATTGATTTTGAGGGCACATGATTAAGTATATGAAGGTTGCAGTTAGCATTGCAGCCCCCCAATATGAGATTGGAAGATTTGCTTATGCCATCATTAACCTAACCATGTTAAGAAGAGTTATATTTCTTCTTTCAACAACTCTGTTATGTTGTGGAGTGATAGAAATAATTTGCTATCTAATTATTCATTTTCTTATAGAGTTTTTTAAATTGATCAAACAAGTATTCACGTCTCCAATCAATTTTCAATGCTTTAATTTTATTGTTCATTTAATTTTCAACCTCATTAATATATCATCTAAAGCACTCAAGAGCGTTAGACTTTTATGATATCAAATATACATAATCAAAAGGTGAAAAATTGTCAAACAAGGTAATAAAATACCAAGCTCCATATTTTGCCCTTACGGTCATAAGACCACATATATCAAAATAGATTGGTTGCAATGGATTTTTTGCCCTAGTTCCTTTACCAAAAGGTTTTTTAGTTACTTTACGGGATAGATAATTTTTACACAAGGACATTTTCATGTTTGTAATTGGACCTAACATTCCTTCTTTAGCTAGTTTAATTATTCTATTTTAATTAATATGTCATAGCCTAGCATGCTAGATATTCTTATCAACCTTATTAGAAGAGGTGAAAAAGCAATCATGAAATAAACATTATCAAAAATATCTATGATAAAGAACTTCTTGGAAAGAAAAACATAACCATAAAAGGTTGAATTGTAAATAATGTTAGTAACCTTGTCATGAAAATTAACAAAAAGACCCAAAATCTAAAAGGTAAGCAATAGAAATTAAGTTCTGTCAGATGTTCGGTGCATGTGAAACATCATAGAGAATTAAGGTTTTGCCACCTCACAAGGTTAACTTATTGCATTTTGATCCTCGCATTGTTGCCAACATAAAGTGATTTGCTTTGGTTTGGCAATTAGTAATACTTTACAAAGGATCTGTGATCCTTGCTTATGCAGTTTGATTAGCTCCAGTCTATAATCCAAGACGAGGCAACATTTTTTGTTAGAAAAACATTACTGAAAACATAAGCAAAATGTCATTTCACATAATCTGCAAGTACCTAATTGCTTCCACTTTGCTTAAGACAATTCTTTGTAAAATGGTTCATCTTTTGACAAGTGAAGCGTTTGACCTTCTTTAGGTTAATTCTATTTTTGTTTCCCTTCTTTTCCTTCTTTTTGAAAAGTTGTTTGTTCTTTTTTACCTTAGGGCCACTCTTGTTATCATTCTTTTATTGCTTCTTGCCCCTTTTGGGATTAGCATTTGAAAGATCACCTTCCTTGACAAGGTAAGAATGTCTATAAGACTTGTAAGCCTCTAAGCGCTCATCCACTAGCTCTAGATGCTTACCTATATCATTAAAATTAATAATTTTTTTATTGTGAGTTAGGTTAACTTTGATATGCTCCCAATGATCTTATTATAGCTTGCACTTGCTACTCATCAAACAAATCATGCCTAGCTTCCTTATGTTCACAAATCATGTTGGCCATCTCCTTAAGGTGCTATTGTACAAGAGTATTTGGTTTCAGCTTATAAGTGTCAAATTTACTTGTAAGCCTTCTCAATTGGTGGTTGAGGTATTCCCAAACTTCTCTTTCAAGGAAGCCCACATGGCTTGGTTTATGGAGTGCTTTTCAAATTCTCACATCAGATCATCAGCCAAAGGATTTAAAGGTGCTATTTACGAGATATTGTTCTTTCATTTTCACACCTAGTACACCTCTTGATCTCTCCTATCAAATCAGGATCAAAGATTTCTAAAAATTCACTACAAATCCAAGAGACAAAATTGAAAATATGTTTTGAAGGGAAATTACCATAATGTCCTTTATATATTTAATTATTTTACTTGTTAATTCATTATTGCTACTTTTTAAGTCAATAGTAAAACTTGTTGACAATATCCTTTCAATTATGATAACTTCTTAAAACCTTAACTTGTTATTTTATTAATACTACTTGTTAATTCACTAACAAAACTTATTGACAGTACTTTCTACATATTTAATCTTGGTGACTTGTTAAAACTCTAACTTAATTTGTTAATTTTACAATAATTAGAGCCACTAATTCAGGCAGGCCGAGCGTAATTTTGGTTGGGCTAAATGTAGGTTGAGCTTAAAGTAACATACCTTTTCTAAAAAACCTATATAGCCAAATCTATCTTAACACCTTCGAGCTTCAGGCTTCTTTGAGTCAGCTTGAATACTTGAAACTTTTTAAAAATATTGTTTCTTTATTTTTAAACCAATTTTAATTTTTAAATAATTCTGTTAAGCATAAAATATTATTTTAACTTTAAAAGAATAAAATAAAAAATAGTAATTTATCAACTTTTTACTTAAGTAGTTCTATTACTATTTTCTTGTATTATGTGTAATTTATTCATAAATATTTTCTTTACTTATAAATTAATGTCTTAATTGTTTAAATACTTCTCTTATCATGGTCATATATAAATATTTTATATATTTTAATTAAATTAAATTATTTTAATTATGATTAAGTTGATTTCAATTTAGTCACGGTTAGATCACTAGCTTAAAATCATTACCACAATTAGTTTAAAATTTTTAATATCTTTTGGATATATTTTACTTTTTATTTTTCAGAATAGGAGAAAAATAGCCATCATTATATTATATAAAATAAAATCATTTAAATATGAGCAAAATACTACTTTTTAATATTTTCTTTAACTTTTTATATTTTTTAGGTTTAATGAGTAAATAGGACCCTAAACTTTTGCTCGAAAATCGCCTTGGATCTTAAATACTTAAAATATGTAAAATAAATACTAAACTTTTAAATTTATAGTAAAATAAACCCTGATTGTTAGCTTTTTAACACTGTTACTATTCACACGAGTATTATAACAGTCAGGATTAAATTCATAGAGAAATATATCCTGAACAATATATGCATGGATAGTAATGATATTAAAAAGTTAATGGTTAGAGTTTATTTTGCTATGAATTTAAAAATTTATGATTTATTTTATATATTTTAAGAGTTCAGGGTTAGGGCGATTTTCACGCAATAGTTCAAAGTCCTATTTTCTCATTAATCCTATTTTTAACCCCTTCATACCCCTATATTTACTATAATTTACTCTTAATTTTTAACTAAGCCTGACGTAGACAATAACTAAATAATTATTTAAGAATATTGTTCTATCTATTATGTTTATTTAGTGGTAGAGCTAGAAATTTGCACATGCCTAATTTTATTTTTAAATTATTTTTTATTTTACTTTTACTTTAAAATTAATTATCTTATTTTATGAAAAAATATATTCTTGGATACTCAAATGATATATAGGACTCAAAACTTTTTATAAAAAAATACTGGGTCTTTAAATATTAAAATATATTTTAAATATTATTTTGACATATTTTATTGATTAAAAGTAATGTAAATATGAAAATATAAATATTTTAAATTTTTTTAAAAAATGGCTATAGTAATTCATTCAAATATGTGATATTTTAGTATAAAATGACATAAGTTAAAGAATTAGTTAATATTTATTATATTTTATATATTTTTTAAAATACTTATTTTTCATTCAGGTATTCTTGAGTCTATTTAAGCTAGCCTGAATTAGCCCAAACATTAAAAAATTACTATTTTTCAAGCTCGGTCCTAAATTTTTTCGGTGAGTTTGGTCTAATCCATCAAGTTTGGCTCAAAATTATCAACTTTAATAATAATGCTACTTTTTAAAACCATTAAGGGAATTATGGTCATCAATTTCCTTCAAAACATATTTTCAATTTCGTTCATTGGTCATGCAGTAAGTTTTTAGAATTGTTTGGTCCTGATTTGATATAATATCCTACCAACGATCTTATATTAATGAAATTCTCCCATATTTATTGGCCGTATGATATAAAAATTTCAAAATACCAGATAAGGACCAAACACCGTTCAGCCGGGGCCGGGACTTCGAAAGGCTTCCATGGCTGCTGCAAATGAATGCGAAATTAACAATCGAATAGAAGGTAGATATCAGGGTTTTTATTTAGGAATTAAAACTGTATTGACAGTGACAACTTAATTAGAGTAGTTAGTGGTACTGTATTGCCGAAGTGTGGCTTTTTCTTCTTTTTAATGGATCTTTTAAGTTTCTTTCGTTAGGTGTGTCTTTTATATATGAAACTGTTAAGAAGGGGCTAATAACATTGAGAAATCCGTTAGGCATTACCAAGTGAGTGTGTGGCACAGATGGTACCGATTTAAACCCCTTAAACATCATTTAGAGTTCAATTTACGGAGGTATGTATAGAGATTATTGCTTGGAAAATGATCCTTAAATGATACTCAAATGTTTTGAAAGATTAGTCTCACACGACTGTCGGCAGTGATTCCTGTGAAGAAAAAGAAATCCGCTAGTCATTGATGATAACCGATAATATAAATAAATATTGCCATGGTGGACCTAGATAACCGATAATAGGGACTGATGTAAAACAACGGAAATTATAATGCCTAGGTTATTAATTTTTTTTCTATGCAAATAGTGTGTATTTATGTTTAGTTTCAACACTTATATATATATATATATATATCATGATATCAAGATTACATCCAAATCCCCATTCACCTTTGTGATATTTTTGTCAGAATTTCAGACTCATAATTATACTCTATTTTTAGTGAACAAGTTTTACGTATCAAATCAAAGTTCGAATCGTTAAACTGTTTAATTTACAGTCGATTAAAACATTAATCTTATCCTGCTGGCTGCTGGGGCCAGTCGTAAGTTGAAGATGCACCACTCGTTGCTTCAGTTTCACTGTTCAGCGAAGACTTTGAGGTTTTATGACGCATCCAAGGCAAGGCCCAAAGCAATTAATCAACAACCACAACTCTTGGATGTTGTTTAATTAATTTCTCTTTTATTTAATTTCCCCAAGAATAATTAATAAAGTAAGCATAAGTTTAATTAATAAATAATCCCTTTCTTTTACTTTCCTCTAATTTCAGCAATTAAACTTACTTTTGCTGATTTCTAAATTTTAAATTTGTGTGCGCATTTTGCTTCCATTCTATATATAATTTTTTCTTTGTATATTATGTTAGGTCTAGAAGTTAAGTAATCCCGGCAGCATTTAGGATAAACTCTAGTTAACTTTTTGTGAGCGAATGAATATGTCAATTTGATGTATATATAAACAACATATATAAGACATAGATAGTTGAATTTTGATTAATTGGCAATTTTTTTGAGTTACGTGATTGATTTCTATAATAAATCAGCTTATTATTCAGATAAACAAAAACTGCTTATTGTCTGTATAATTAGAAAAGGATTTCATGGTAATAAAGCATGTGTGGCAGTCAAAAATATGTACTCCCTTCATGTTTTATTACCATAAGAGAAGCTGCCACCTACCATATGTTTGCTTCTTTTTTTTTTAATAATCAAAATTATAAAATTAGATTTTAATTTGGTGACTAGCCTAAGTTTGCTCACTTACCATCATTAGATTTCATCAATATTTAAAAATTATTGAAAAACATTTTTCATCAAAAATTCAAATAACCCTCATAATCAAATCACTCCTCACATATGTTGTTTCCTTTAAAAATTAAGATTTGATACTTTTTGTATATTATATAACAAAATCGTTTATAACCATTTGATTCCACATATAAGACATTGATTGAGTGAGTTGATTTATCGGCCATTCATCATATCCAAATCCTACAAAGTTCAAGAAGCATTTTCACATTTTTTCTCAGATTTTCTCTCATAACATCAAAATTTATTTTTACGAGAAAACCTTATTATTTCATTAACTGCAAGGATAATTTAATCAAAATTTTTATATTTTAGATATAATTATTATACTCAACTAATTTTTTTAAAGTGTATGATTTGCTTTTTTTACACACATATATGAAAATATGGGGCGTATGATGCAAGCAGTGGTGACGATTTTACAAGTGCATGGTGATGATGTCATCGAAAACATAATTAGCGAAGAAGCCATGTGACTCCCATTTATATATAATAATGTAAAGCATAAGGCGTGAAGCAGCTCATCCACAAATTTTAATTTACAAGTTGAATTGTTTGATCGCTGCTATCAGCTATTCTATTTCATTATTTCCTGAAGTTCAATAATCAAAACCATCAGGTTAGTTCATGTTGCTTTTATACCAGACTCTATAATTTTGAAATTCTTGTGTAATCTACTTTCTCCATTCTATAACTCAGCCAGTCTTCAAGATCAGATTTAGAGGTTTACCAGCAATAAGAAGAAAAATTTTCCCTGCCAACAAAGGTTAGTCCAACTAATATTTGGCCCATAATTCATAAGGTCGTTGATTCAAATCTTATTATCAATATAAAAATCATATTGGTAGGGAATATGTATGTATCTTTTGTAAGTACTTTTTGAACCCAAAGGCATACCTGATTCCTAGTAAGCTCCTAGGACACAACTTACCTTAACATTTGATCAATATAATATACCCAAAAAAAAAAAGATAAGCTTTCCCTTTTTAGTCCAAGATAACAAATGTTTTTATTAAAAAAAACTTCAATTATTTTAAAAACTTTCTATAATATAGTAAAGAAAAAAATCAATGATAAATTTTTGAGACCGTAGCACAAATATTGAAACCAAAAGAAAAGGTTAGGTTGAATAGGTATTAAATAACAGAATGGTAGCTTGTAATGGTTTTTAAACCAAATAGTCTTCTCCACAAGGCCATGAATATTTGGTGAATGATTACGTTATTCCCACTCGTCCAAAATATATAGGACAAAACTTGATGATCTATGCAATTAATCAACTCCACAGGTCATTAATTAATGTCATGATCAATATTAATCTAAACATAAGGTTAATAAATCCAGTATTATTTACAAATTATAAGTCACATACAACATATTTTATTGAAATTAAGGGAAATCTTAAAATTCATAAACTGTGTTTTCATTTTTATTCATATTAAATATATATATTTTAATAATATATTTTATTTCGCTTGCGTATAACAGAGGGTATAAACATGCTTTTGCTGATTTTTTATTTTGCTTGTGCTTTTTGCTTCCATTCTATCATTGTAGATGAGAAATAGATGTTATGTATTTTAGGCAACCTTATATAATTAATTAAAAATTATATGAATTGAAAATTAGCCTAGTGGTGGCTAGTAAATGGTTTTAGTGGTTAAGTGGTAATATGAGAATAGTTGGTTTAATACATGGACCATTGGAATGGATTATGGCTTATTGACCCAAGTTGTGTGATATGAGTTATAGTCTTCTTTTACGTTATTTTCCATGAAAAGTGATGTGAATCAGTTATGTATTGTAGGGAATAGTTGGTGGAACTTATTGAGAAGTTAAAGAATAAGCCAAGTCTTATTTTGTATAAGGAGAACCTTTTTGGTACCAAAGGATTGAGGTAACAACGAAATTTATATTTTTTATTACTTTGTTTAGCTATTTTTGAGTAAATAATATTATCTAGCATGCATTAAATATTTTAAACAACTGAATGCAAATAAAATGTGTTTGCGAAGGGTTTATAGGGTATTGCTTTAATAATAATGCATTTATATTTACTATCTATTTATTAATGATGTTACTTATGAAAATAAGATTATTAGCATGTATTGTGAATATAAAAAAAATGAGGAGTTGCACTTAGGGAAGTGTAACTAGATTTGGTACCTTAGATAGGCTAAGAAACCACTTAAGAGATGAATTATGAGTGTTATACTACCTTGAGTGTTGAAGTGGTCAATACTCGAGAAAGATAGAAAATGGTAGGTGGCATAATCTCGGGGGAAGTTCATCAATGGGGAGATACAGTCTTGTAATATTCTATGGCTCACTATCAATACTCAGTGTTACCTTTCGTATTATGGGCTCAGTATACTAAAGTTGTTAGTGGATTGAGTGTTCGACACCTCTCAGTGGGAGAGGGAATCTAGCATATGAAGTATGAGGTTAAGTGCCTAGGCCAAGGTAGCGCTCACATAGAGAGTAAGTCGGGTTGGCTCTGGGAGGGAGTTAGCTGACTACTTAGGATTCACGTCAAAGGGGCACAGGCAGTTTGGTGGATCAGATCATGCCTTGGTTTATGTTTTGTGCCTGTAGAGGTATAGTGGGTATAAGGTTTACCTATAAGCTAAAGAGCACTAGGGGGTATTATGTTGGTCAGGAACGGCTATATCAGCCTATCTCTTGCATTCAAGCATTTTAATTGATTAATTATATGTTATTTTGAATCTATTTTTATTCACTTGACTGTTGCTTTCCTTGTAATAAGAAATATCAATTTCTCTATTATTGAGATTATGATTGTCTCACCCCTTTCTTTACAATATTTACAGGTCCAAGCGAAGAATCTAGTGGTGGATGAGGAAAGGAGCAAAGTTAAGGGTTTGCTTGTGATTTGTAAAGAATTGCAACTATAGTGTAATATATTTAGGATTAGGGTTCCAATAGGATGTAACTATACAGATGTGTGAATATGTGTGGATTGTGTGCTTGTGTATGAATTTTTATCGCTTGTAGACTTGTGTTTAGGAAACTTGGTTATAGTGTGTGGTTTTGATGGATTCATTTGATAGACTAAGTTTCCACTATAAGCAAATATTTATTTTGGTATATATATATGAATATGTGTGATTTTACAAATAAATGCAAAGTGGTTGCATTGTAAATGGTGTGCTATGGGCAAACATACACCTTAGATAGAGAGAGTGGGTGCGTGGGCCCCATGGGAAGCTCTGTGTCAAGTGAAAATGTTTAGCATGTATATTTATATAAATACATGGTATTTGGATTGATTTTTGACCACTCTTGTATGATTTGTGTATTTTAAGGGTTTAGGGTCCATTTTAAGGAATGGCACCTGGATGGTCAAATTTTAATGTATGGGAATTTTCCATCATCTGAATGTTCTATTAGGTACTTTTAGTCCTATTTGACATGTCCAAAGTGTTTATGAGATTTGGGCAATTTTGAAAATGGTTTTTACCAAAAAGCTGCACTTTTGCATCTAGGTATCCAAATTTCAATTTAACCATTGGATTTCTTTAAATTTTGGGTCACAAGTAAAACCTTTTATAAGCTTCATGTGGGCTTTGGAATTATGTCAATCAGAACCAGACGAAGAAATGGCGCACTCCAGAATTTGGCCCGAAGGAGCTGTCATGACAGCAACAGTGTTGATGTTGCAACAAGCACGAATTTCAATCCAATTGTTGGATCTATTCAAAATTTAGTATGCTAATAGTAATCTTTAAAAGTGACATGTGAGCTTTAGAGTCGCTCTGATCGAAGTTCAGATGATGAAATTGTGCATTTCGGAAGTTGGTTTAGAAGTACTATCGTGACAGCAACTTTATTCAATCTTGTAGAGTGTTCAAATTCTAATCCGACCGTTGAATCTTTTAGAATTTGGTACACTTGTAGTAACCTTTGAATGTGATGTGTGGGCTTTAGAGTCACTCTGATTGGAGGTCGGATGATAAAATGGTGCGCTCTAAAAGTTAGTTTGAATGTGCTATCATGACAGCAAAAATGACAAACTTGTAACATGTCCAATTTTTAATCCGACCATTAGATCTTTTTGAAATTTAGTTCACTACTAGTAATCATTAAGAATGATGTGTGAGCTTTAAAATTTCTTTGATTAGGAACCAGATGACAGAAAGGCACCTCCCGAAATTGGGCCCGGGAGGGTTGTTAATGTTGTCATGATAGCATCTTTTTACCCTGCTTTTGTCTAGCTTGCTTCCATGCACTATAGGTAGAATCTATAATTGTTTTAAAAGTTTCTAAATGTTTATTTTGCAATAGTGTATCTATTTAGTGATTTAAATGATTTGTTTCCCAAGTTGGTTAGAGGATCAACTCCTTAACCACACTTAGTCTATTTAAATTGTGTGATTTTTGAATAACACTCGGGGCAAGTGTTACATTAGGCATTTTTAATATTAAGGCAATAAGAAAGAAAATATTTAATATTGAGGGACATAATTGGCCCATAATTAAATTTAGGATGACCATGACTCTTCGGCTAAAGTTAGGAGTAAACATGATCATTAACCTTACTATGTACACTTAAAGATAGTCTGCTTCAACAAAATAGTTTTTTTTTAATCATTACAATAATTAACACAATAAAAAGATTACACAAATGAAAGGTCCCAAAAAGGAAATCTAGGAGAGAAGAAAAAGTTAAAGTAAGAAAGGGCATCATAGACTAGAAAATACACTTCGGAGAAAATAAAAAGGAGCTGCGAAATATCTTCATGTATTATCTCTGTTCTTTTCATTGATCCATTGCGTATTCCCTCCAAATACTTTCTTTCTGTAACCAATAATTCTAATCAGTAGTTTTTGCATGTTCTAGTCTTTCGCTACTCCTTTAATGCAGCTTAGAACTACTCTTAAGAGGATGCTCAACTCTACACGGTCATTTTGCATACAGCTTTGAGGATTGAGAAAGATTCTAATTAGTGAACCACAGCATCTGACCAAATAGAACCAACTATTTCTTCCCAAAAATTTTCTCTTCTTTATCCATAAAGTCCAATCCTGTTGGATGATTATCGAGTTCCATGGTGAGTGAACAGTAATTTGTCTATCATCTTGCCTTCTATGTTCTAGGTCTTGATTGTTCCTTATTGTATTATTAAATAGAACTTTCTCATAAAAGACATGGATAAACTCATCTGGAGTAATACGTCCTTTGTTAGGATTTGCATGATTTTGAGCCTACTAGATCCAATTGATCAAGGTAATAAACTTCATAATTAGCTCAAGATTCCCATCTGCATAAAGATCCTTTATCATTTTTGAAAGCCATTCTTTAATCCCATTATGTTGAAAAAGATCTACCTTAATACCTATAGCTCCGAACCAAACTGCCTTTGAAAAAGGGCACAACATAAAAACATGGACAAGAGTCTCCTCATCTTCACAACAAAAGAGCAAGATGAGGTTGTTGGAACATGATATTCCTTCAGAGTACGCCCTAGAGAATTGTGAATTAGTTTCCACACTAGTAGATTATATTTTCTAGGACAATCTAATTTCCAAATGAATTTCCAAATATCATGCTGCATGGTTCTTAAGGAAATATCCCTTTTTATTATATAAAGATAACCCTCTTTGGCATTATAGGTACCCTGTAAATTACTACCATAAACAATTTTATTAGAACTCCCCATGAAAGAAAGAGGAGTTTTCAAAATTAAGTCCCTGACATTAGGCTCATACAAGGTATTAATTAATGAATAATTCCAAACCACTAGACTTAGAGGATTTAATGTCTGAGTAGTAAGATCTGCAACAATGATGATTTGATTAGTTGGGATTGGGACATTTTTGTTTCATGGCCAGCATAGGTGATGATCAATTGGGATGCTGTGACCGGTGCCAATTTTCCACCTTAGCTTAGGTACGATTAATTCAACACTATCTTTAATACCCTTCCAGAACCACGATGCATTATAAGGAACCTTATACATTTATGCCTTATTAAGATCAAAATATTTTTTCCTCAAAGTTTCAGCAAGAAGAGAATTTTTTTGTGAATCCAAGATTCTCAAAAATTGCTTGCCAAGCAGAGATATATTCACTTGATGAATGGGCCTAATGCCAAGACCTCCTTTATTTTGAGGAGTAAAAAGTGCATCTCTATGAATCAAGTGCATTCTTTTGTTTCCTTCATTTAAACCCTAGAAGAAGTCAATGCAAAGTGAATATATTATTTTACAATACTTCAAAGGGAGCTTAAAACAAGAAAGCTGATCAATCATTGAAGCTAACAATACAAACTTGATCAATGTCAATCTTGATGCTTGTGATAATTGCCTTCCTTTCCAAGAACTTATCCTTCTTTGAACAGAGTCCACTATTGCTTTGAATATGTGTTCCTTATTTTTTCCTCCCATCTATCCATGATTCCAAATATTTCCCAATTTTTCCTAATATATTCACCCCTAAAAATTCTGCAATAATATGCCAATTAACTTTTGAAACGTTAGGGTTAAAAAGTATATTTGACATTCTAGCATTAATGATCTGTCCTGATAAACCACAATATGTATCTAACACCTTTTTAACTACTAGGATACTTTCTATAGTACATTGAAAGAAAAGGATTGAATCATCTGCATACAAAACATGTGTAATAGGTCTGGCATCTTGACAAATTTTAATCCTTTCCCATCCCTCACTTGCCTGCTGATGAATAATTAAGCTAGAGAGAACATTTTTAGCCAAGACATAAATATAATATGAAAGTAGATCACCTTGCCTTATACCACATATAGGTATAAAGTGTTAGGAAAGATGCCCATTGAGCAAGATTTGATAGGATACTATAGAAATGCATGTCATAATCATTTGAACCCATGAATTTGAAAATTCCATTACCTTTAGAATCACTTAAATAAAATTCCAAGATAAGCGATCAAAAGCCTTGGAAAAATCAATCTTGAGAGCTGCAAGATTTTTTCTACCATTTCTAGAAGAATGAACTGTATTCATGATATCACCTGCTAGTAAGATATTATCAATAATAAGTCTGCCTTTTAAAAAAGTACTCTGGAAAGGACTAATCAGGTTAGGGAGAAGCTTTTTTAGTCTATTACAAATGATTTTGGAAATAATCTTGTAAGCCACATTGTTTAAACTTATAGGCCTCAAATCCTATATTGTTTGAACTTTATCATCCTTAGGAATTGGAGTGATAAATGTCTTGTTTAAAGTCCTAAGGAGATGACCAGAATGCTAGAAAGATTTAACCATAGATCCTAATGTCTCTGGAAAAACCTGGCATGAGAACCATCAGGGCCTAGCGTATTATCCTTGGGAAGATCAAAAATCGCAAATCTAACATCTTATAAAGATATTAGAACAAGAAGTGATTCCTTATCTTCACTTGTTAGCTTCAAAAGAGATAAATTAGGTAACTCATTCATAATTGATGTAGCATTGTAATCATTAGCTAAAGTCAAAATCCCTTAAAAATGATTAATAGCTATTTGTTGAATTTCGTGTTGATCATTTGTCGAGGCATTATCATCCTTCCTTAAAGAATGCACATAATTCCTCATTTTCCTTCTACTTACAACCGAGTATTCCTTTCCTTATCAAAATTCCATTTGATTTTTGCTCTTTGATGCTAGTAGTTGTTCTCACAGTCATTATAAAATTAAAGCTCAGTTTTTTCTCATTTAACAGGGAATTAATGCTTATATTATCCTGTATGGATTTTGATATTTGGTTTGAGATTTTTAGAATTTCCTTTTCCAACATTTTAACTTTCCATCTAAAATTTCCTACCCTATTTTTGCTCCAATTGTGCAAGGTAGTCATAGTTCTATTCATCTTACTTACAAATTTAAAACAAAGAGAACTGATATAAATTGATTCCAACATTGTGGTATAACTTTATCACATTTCCCTAGTTGATACCAATAAGATTCAAACATCTTGATATTGTATTTTTTGTTATCAGATTGGGTAGAGAAAAATATTGGTGAATGATCAAAGGTTTCCCAAGCTAAAGTGCTGACATTTAAATGTGGATAAAAACTAATCCAATCAGTATTACATAAAGCCTTATCTAGCCTCTCCTTGACATTAGCCAGTCCTTCTCTCATGTTTGACCATGTAAAACATGGTTCAAATTGTTTTATTTCTTGTAATTCAACTATATTTGCATAATTTTTAAAATCATCTGTTCCACTAACATTTATAACAATACTGAAGTTATCTTCTAAACTTGATTGAAATCACCAAATAATAATCAAGGTGATTTAAGAGATGTAGCCTTATTGGCAATCTAGTCCCAAAGAATATATCTATTTTTAAGCTTTATGGCTCATACATAAAAGATAGGTAGATTCCATTAATATTGTTATGGTTTTTCAGTACAACACAGATAACATAAAGGGTACAATCAAGGATAGAAACATCTAAGCACTTATTCTAGGCAACTATAGTGCCTCCTCCCTTTCTAACCATACTTAAACTAGCATACTTAATAAAGCCAAAAGAAGCTAACACATCACTAGCCACAGATATTTCTACTTTGGTTTCCAAAAGATAAATAATTTCAGGCTTCAAAGTAGTAACTAACTGTGTAAGGTGTTAAACTGTTGTTGCCTTTTTAAGGCCACGACAGTTCCAGCAAAGGAACCTTATGGCACCTAGGGAAGCTTTTTAATGGTAGCTTCCCTTGCCTCAAAAGAAATATAAGCAGCATCTATAGTCTTCATTTTTTTATTAGCAACAAAATCAATATCAGGTTCAGGAGATCTTCTCTTATTGCTTACATTCAAAGGGCAAACAACCTCTAGACTGTCAATAGGGGAAAAGTTCAAGTTGAAAGCACTCAAAAGAGCCATACTACTCAAGTGGGAAATGTTGTTTTGATATCCAGTAGATCCACCATCCAAAGAAGTATTAGCTATAGTTAGAGCATTGTTTGGCATTCTAATTCTCTGATTAGAAGTAACAAGCATGTCTTTTGAACATTCAAAGAAATTAGCCACATCTAAAAAGTAGAAAAGCCAGCGAAGACTATCTACAATTGCAAAAAAATGTAAAAGCAAGACCTTCACTTTCACCTAAATCATAATAAAGCACATTATAGGAGTGATAATTTTGTCAAAGGACTAAAGGTTGGTTGGAATGAGGTACCAGCTATACTGAGTATTATTTACACTTTGAATCAGTATCAGAAAGTCATTTTTGCTCCATCCATAGGTGTCATAATAATTTCTCTAGCTTTTTAACAAAAATATCAGGGCAAGGTGGTTTCTTTTCAAGCAAAAACCACTTGAACTTCTTGATACACTCTAGATCCATAGCATGTAGAAAAAACTCAAAAAGGTCAGCTAGTATAGAGCTTCTTTTTCTAAAAGTATAGAAGACTCTCCTAGCAAAATCATCAACTTTACACTCAAGTGAATTAAGGATAATAGAAGCTTTCCTTTCTTTGTAAAATTTAGATCCCAAAGTTATAGTAGGATTAAGAGGGAAGATTCCTTTCAAAATGGAGGCCTATAAACCAAGCTTTATTGTGTAAATGTAATCAGATCCAACAACCTCATCAATAGCCATTCTTTTCCTTTCACGAGCATTTGCAGAGCTAAAAATGACATTCTCTAGTAAATTCCTATCATCAGAAAGAGAAATTGCATAGAGAATTGAGTGTTACCAAACTGCTCATATCTACCCTTAGTAATGTTAATGGCAGATGTGGCCTTTTTGTTTAAAAAAAGAGCCATACTGATCTTGTAAAATAATATGGTCATTATGAATCATCTCATTTATCTGACCTTAACCATTTAGAGGAACACTAGGAAAAAGGTAATTTTCTTGTTGAGGAAATTCAAGAATAGCCCATTCTTCATGAGGGGCTCCACCATTAAAATATAAACCAAATGAATTATCATCATCCAAATGAAACATTAGGTGGTTAGGACCAGGTTCATTAATCAAAAAATTCTCAAGATTAGTTTCAAATATTCTGTAACCTAGTCTCCCATGCCAGAAAAATTTGATTCTTGTAGTACCCTAAGACCGATTGTTCCTTATTCATTCCTACTAGTCTCTAGCAGTAGGGCCTGCCTCAAAACAACATTGAAGTCTATTGCCAAACTTTCTTAGAGTTTTGTCATGGACCACATTAAAGCAACTAAAATGCTAAAAAATAGACCTTGGGCATTCCTAAAGAGTATGACCCACTATCCTATAGAAGTGACAGTGGCAGAAAAAGCACTGATAAATACATTCAATATCCATAAAATGACTTGAATCCAGACAAACTTTGATGGATTGAATTAATGGCAACCTATGATTGACTATTGTTTTGACCTGAAGGAAGTTTAGTGTGCTCACATAGTCAACCCGATCTTGAACAAAAATAGTCTCACCAATAGTGTTAGCTACCATAACATTATGATATTCAAGTAGAAGACCACCTACCTAGATTGGAAAGCTCCCAACTACCATTCCCTAAGTTACAAGTTGGGATACTATTGATCTAAAACCAGCAAAGAGTTCAAAATTGACCAAGGACTATTATCAACAATGAACTCTCAATCACCTATGTTTTTGAAGCTGATCAAGAAGAAACATCTTATTTTCCCTTCAACAGAAAAATAGTCCTATAATATCCAAGCTCTTTTCAACTTCCTTGATAGCTTCCTATTAGACCATGCAGGGGCATCTACAAGAACTCCAATTGTATAAGAAGACAAGCAAAAACCAAATCTTGCAAAAGCATGACATTGAAAACACAGTGAAGGCTCAAAAAGACGATCCATCATAGAGGGTAAGAAGATGCCAGTGGTAAAGAAAATCATCAAGAATTTGTTTAAGGCATAAGATAAAATCTAAAGAGGACTAGAAAGAGAGCACGTAAATAAGAGAGCATGGAAGGGTGAAAGAATAGAGACCTCAGGACAATCCATTTATAAAACCAAAAGTTACTACTAGAAAAAGTCAAATTAGCGAGGAATTTCTGCAAGGACTTGTGTATTCCTCTCTAAGTGGTTGTATTAGCAAGGAATTTTTATGAGAAAATTTAATTTCATCTCCAAGAAATTATTTAGTGAGGAATATTATAACCCTCTCTAAATGTTTAAATAGTGAGGAAATTAGCAAGGAAATATGATCCTCTCTAATTAGCGATGGATGGTTATTCATCTCTAAAAAATTAATAGCAAAATTGAAAAATAATAATCAAAAGGATTCTAATTTTGTATTTACTTTTTTAAAAATATACCTATTTTACCAAATTTTGTACTATCTTAATATATATAAAAAATATTTTCTAAAAATTTATAATGCCTTCTATTTAGTTGTTTTTAAAAAATTATAATCTTTTATATAAAAAAATATTTTCTACAAAAATATACTCTTCCTACAATTTCATATAAATCCAATTTGTTTTTTCAGACCCAATATTATTCCTTTCATTTTTTCCTACTTAGAGCTAACCCTACTCTATCCCTTTTCTTCATGCATTCTACAGTCTCCTCACTTATCGTGCACTCGCTCCATAGACGTAAGAGAAGTCGGTACTCAAATATGCAGGTGAGAAGGCACAAGAGAAACACTCTGTTGTAGCTGATTTTGTCTTTAATCTAACTTCATTATTAACTTCATCTCCCAAATCTTTAAGGTGTAGCAGTGTTGGCCATTTTCAAGTTCTAGTTGCCATCATCGTTTTAGTTGCCAAAGGGAAAACTTCTCTTTTACTAGGTTTTTGTATAATTCAAACTATTGTGTCACTTGTTTTATTCTTCCCAAATATCAATGAATTATTTTGTTCTTCCAAATGTTACAAAGAGATTTAATGCTTTAGTGTTAGTTTAGTTGTCGGCAATGCCATTTTGTTTGCATCTCAGGTGCTTTGATTCAAAATACATGTGTGAATATAGTTATATATGATAGGCACTTTTTTTTCATATTTTATCTCCAAAGCAAAAATGGCATCTGTCATTTAAAACTTGATCATTAACATAAATATAGATTTTCAACAGTGTTGGAGGCATTAATAAAAGTCAAAATGTGTTTTGAGTCTTTACAGCAGAAGTAGATAGGTTTTTTGTGTAACTTAGAAGCTTGCAGCCATGTATAGGTTACTTTTGAATGAAATTCTAGGGAAAAAATAGCCACTAGAATTTGATTAAGTAGACTGTGAATCTGTTATTGTAAGATTAGGATGTCTCTCCAATGATAATTGAGCTTCATAAGTATCTGATACTCTCTTTATCATTACTCTTTTACTCTTTCTTTCACATGCAAAATGTATAACTGCACACTTATACATGAAAAAAATAGAGAAGAAAAAAAGCAACTAATTATCTCTATCTGTATCATTGTTCTTTGTAATATCCTAAATTTTTAATCCTGTATTAATGACTAATTAAGAATGGATTAGTGATTTAAGGTAGGAATAGGATTCTGAGTAGTGAAGTGTTATTTTAACTCATTGGGATGTTAAATGAACATATATGAGTAGAAGAGCAGAGTCTTGAAGCAGAGCATGTAAGCATAGTGAGGATTTCCCTCAATCTGCTACACACCACTGCATATGGAGCAGAAATTAGATTAATAAGGACGTGTCCAGCTTGAGAAACAGAATAGAGAAATATGAGAAGAGAGCTTAAATGTGGAGAAGAGTAAGAGCAATGCTAGGGTAAGCTAAATCAGGAGCAAGGATGGTGTCTCCGACTCGTTACTTATTGGGTAAGTCACATACTGCCTTAACCTCCGAATCTACTCTATTTTCTCTTAGTTTTAACTAATAAGAAAGTGAATTCAGGAGTTTTAAGGAGTTGATTTCTTACCCTATAGTAATAAAAAGGTTCTTTGAAACTAAACTAGTGCTTTGTGACTAGTTAGAGTCAAAACGATAAAGTTTTGGAGTTGTAGGTAAGAATTGCCCTAATTTAAAGAAAGAGTAGTGAAAGAAAATTGCTAGAAAATGTTAAAACTTGAAATGAGAGGAAATCAGTGGTAATGTGTATAATCGAGTGTGAAATGTGAAATTGATAATGATTAAATATTTAAATGTGATAATTGACACTTTTAGTCAGTGGAGGAATTGACTCTGAATGCCAATTCTGTGTAGATTTTAGTGTGTGATGCACGAATTATGAGAAAGGAGTTTAAATAGGGTTGAAGTTACACGGGTAACCCATTCTATCGAATAGAAGGGTTGAGGTAACCATATAGTTTATTATGTTTATTAACTATTATAACTGTGTAGAAGTGAATATCAAATTATACATTATGAATCTATGAGTTTTATGCATGATTGTTTTTAAAATGGTTTTTTTGGCATGAATTTTGCATTTGTGAAATGAATTTGAAAAGTGATTGATTTCAATGGATATATACCTATATGATACAGAAGTATATATGTTGTGAAAATGTATATAAGTAGTGAAAATTGTAAAAGAGTATGATCATAGGGGGTGGGAGTTCACCCAAGATATGTGGAGATATGTGTGTATGGAAATATGTGAGTGAAAAATTCTATAGTAGGGCTGGTACCATGTGACATTCAATGCAGTATTTTATAGGCTGGTACCATAGGTAATCCGGTACAGCACATTATGAGACAATTATCATAGGATATTTGGACAGTCTGGCAATTCCCTAATGCCTGATTGGGTGAGATTAGGAGTCAACAATGCCTCTATCATAAGTGTGTGAAGAGGGAAAACTATAGCCCTTAGGTAGGTTAGATTACCTTTAGCTGGGAGTTTCTACCACCGAAAGTGTGCTTAGGTCAATAAGTGGTTGATCCAGGAGAGTCTATGGTTTCATGTTGGGAGTATTGGAGGTTCGATTGCTAGATGATCATGCTAGTGTGTATTTGTGTGGAATTATTTTGAAAAGTGGAATTATTTCATATTTTGATATATATATATATATATAATATTGCTTTATTTTGTTACTTTAGCATGGTTATATATGAAAATAAGCATTTAATGAACAATATTGGTTATTGAGATTTTTATCTCACTCGTGGTTATTTACATTTTTCAGGCTCTAGTGCTAGTAGTTTGAAGGGGAAAGACATTAGCTGAGTTGAGATCTCTCATTGAACTTTTGTAAGGTTTTGGTGTAATGAATTTGGTTGATATCAGTCTTGTATATGTATAAGTTGCCATAGGATTTGCACATGTATATAAAAAATGTGATTGTGGTATCATTTGTGATTTTGAGCTCTTAGCCCTTGTATATGTGTGAATGATGAAATGTTTGGGTGGGCTAGTGAATGGATGTACTTATGTGTGAATATGAGATGGGTAGAGATTATATATAGTGATTTGGCTATGCATGAGATTAAAAAAATAAAAATGTGAATTTTGCTCAAAGGGTGAAATAGGCAATTTATAGGCTAAATTTGTGTATGTGAGTTATATTGTGCATGTGCATAGTCAATTAGGTATGTATTGTCTATTTGGATTTGGTCAAGGCCTAAAAAGTGGCTAATGACATTTGGTTTTGAATTGAGACACTTGAATGGCAAAAATGTTGGCGGAAACTAGTCAAAATACACTTGGGTATTCAATTTTTGATAGAGACATTGTATTGAGATGAAACCAATGTCATTTGTTAGATTTTGAAACAAGCTTTGTGTGGGCGCTTGAACCATCCTAATCAGATATCGTATGTGAAAATAGTGTGTATCAGAAACTGCTATTTGACAACAAATTCAGGTGTGTGTGCCGCGGCGTATGTACTCACATGCCATGGTGCATGGCACAAAGTAAGTGATTCTGGCCTCTGTGCCATATGCCACGGTGTATGAGGAACTAGTCGTGGTTATGGTGCTAATTTTTACTTTATTTTTTAGTGATGCACATGTTTCCAGATCCTTGATGCACATAGATTTATTACTTCCACTGTATGTGTGTAATAAGATTTATACTTGAGTGAGTTATATAAAGATTTCTAAAAATTTTTATTAGGATCCCAAGGCTTTTAATGTTTTCAAAGTAAATGATTTTGATTTGATTAGTTAGACTATAGTAGAGCGCATGGTAATGTCGGCGAGGGCATTACATTCTTAGTTTCTTGATTTTGTGTCTTTGGCTATCATTTTAGACCTCTCATTGTTGAATAAAAAAGGAACTTAAATCTTCCACCTATAGTAGAAACATCTGTATTTACAATATGTTTTTGGCATACCAGAGTTTCATGTTTTTATCATATATCAGCGTAAAGTAGTTCTCTTTTTGGCATACCAGAGTTTAGGTTTTTTGTTTGGTGACTTAAGCATCTCCCCTCTTTATGTATATCAAAGTATATTTTCTGGTAGACTACAACATCTTCAAAATGAGGGTGCAATATTTAGTGCATTCTCTCTGATTTTTTGGATTCTCTCTCTTACGTCATTGTGTATATGTGTATAAGGCTCATCTTAGCTATTTGCGTTGCTTTATGCAACATCATATAAAGTTGATCTTAGCTATGTATACTTGTGCTCTCAATAATAATTTCCAATAATCTCAAGATATTAATTATGTACATATTGGTGGATTACAAAAGACAAGAGTATTGCATGATGAGCTTTTATGCTGTCTTGTACTTTTTGATAGAGTTGATGTGTCACTTTTGAGATCCTTCTTTTATATGTTTACTATATACTCTTCTTGTTTTTTTTAATGTTTCTTGTAGAATTTCATTTTGTTTGGTGACTTGTTTATAGCACAGAATTTCATTTTGATCCTATACTATCTCTCCATTCACCATAGCTTCTTTCTCTCATCAATTTTTGTGTTCCATGTGGTTAATTTCTTAGAGTTTACTTCTCAATTACAATAGTTTCTGTTGATCTTCTTCTACTTCTTGTTTTTTAACTTTATACTCTTGCCTAGCTTCTTCAACACTTTGTGAGATTTATCTTATTACTGTTTGGATCCTCCCTTGTGTGTTTTTCTTCATTTATCAATAATCTTTGTTGTCCTTATATATTCTTATCCTTCAACACTTTGTTTGCCCTGCTTCTTGGAATTTGCATTGTTCCTATAAAAGTTGTTCCAAGAATCTGGAAACAATACAACATTAATTCACAATTAAAAGTCTACTTTTTCTCGTGAAGTTCATGATTGCCGATACTCATAAAACAATTTATTAATTAACATGAGAAATGGATAGATCAATAAACAAAATGTTGGAATATTTATAAATTATGTCTTCACATTATATATATATATATATATATATATTTATGAGATTCCTTAATTATTTTATGGTCTAATTCATGGAAGGATTCTTGGTTTAAAATTTTAAAAATGATGTTGATCAGATTATTGTAAGTATAGACACTATCATGTGATGTGATATATTTATTTTGTCTCAATCTTCCGAAAGTTTTAATTTTTTTGTCTTGTATTGCAATGTTAAAATTTTAATGTATGTAGCTTTCTTGTGGATTCTGAAATTTTTGGTTTATTGTTTCTTATGTTTTCTCTAGATAACAGAAATTGAAGTCCAATTACCTTTCATGTGAGAACTCTTTGTTTCATATTTAATTAGTGTTTTTAACTGATGTTAGAAATTGCTGTTATGGTGAACTAACCAACAAGCAAGCAGGAAACTGAAATATATTTTAAAGTTGATTAATTTAATTCTATTAATGTATAATGGTTGATTAAACTTATCTAAGAATGACACGATAAAATTTGGGATCTTAAGTTGATTAACCAAATTGATATTTGTCATTTTTTGAATTTTTTATACCACTAAAATTTTAGATCTCAAGTTGATTAACCAAATTGATCTCACATTATTTACTTGTTTTCTCTCACAGTTCACATTATTTACTTGTTTTCTCTCATAGTATCACTCAACATTAGCTATGCTAAGAGGGAGAGGTCGAAGAAGAATACAAGGGGGTAGAGGGAGTGGCATTGGTGACAAAGTTAATAAATTCCAACACATCACAAACTGAAGATCCTTCAGAAGTTGTCAACTCAAGTAGTGCATATGTTTGATTGAACAAGACTTATTACTTTACTATCTTATAATATTGTATGACTTTTGATATGTGGTTAACATATTGAACCACTTATGTTATGACTTTTCACATATATTTAATAGATTGAATCACTTATGTTATATTGTGTACTTTAAATTTCATTTTCTAGTCAATTTCTTGAGTGAACAAGATTTACTTATAATCAAAATTTTAATTCTTACAAAACCAATGTGCAATTTAGTGAGGAAATTGCAAGGACATTATTCCTTCCAATTACACTGATTTGCAAGGAACTAGCGAGAAATTAGTTCCTCTCTAATTGTTTGCTAGCCTCGATACTTTTGTTGCTAATTACAATCTATTAGCGCGGAAATGGCGAGGAAATATTCCTTGCTAATATTAGCAAGGATAACATCCCTTTCTGAAAGTCCTAGCTAAAAAACTAAGATTAATGAGGAATTAGCGAGGAATTTACTCCCTCATTAAAATTAGAGAGGAAATAAAGTCCTCACTAATCCCTCACTAATTAGCAAGGAAAATATTATCCCTCACTAAATATTAGCGACCCGTCATTTATCTATGAATTTAGCGATGAAATTATTTCCTTGCTAAACAATTGTTTGCAAGGAATACATTTGATTTAGTGAGGAATATGGTCCTCACTAATTTGACTTTTTCTAGTAGTGAGTGGAGATAAAACATCACAAGTAGATAATTAGCAATTGATTAAGAATCCAAGCCGCATCTTTAAAGAACACACGAGATAACTAGTAATTGGTTAATGAAAGCACGAGGAACCTTTATATTAAATGCTAAAACAAGAACACAAAATGAAAATTCATTATTAGAAGTAGCTAGGTCTAGGTAAACAAGAAAACCTCCTAAATAGCAAAAGAAATCCTGGAGACAAGGAGCTACAAATACTACTACAAGTAGAGACTAATAAAGTAACAGTCTTGCATTTTAATTACGAAGGCTAAAAGGAGATGTAATGATTAGCAAGAAAAAGTAAAATCATGCATTAGACAAAGGCGATCAATAAGAAAAAGACAAACTTGATTAGGATTATTATCAAAAAATAAGAGAAAGATGGTGAGCCTTGATGAATAAGAAAGACTCTTCTCACAAAGAGAAGGAAGAGAAATTTCTCTCACTGGGAGAGTTCACGACCCTAAAACCTTCTTCAACAAAATAGTTTAAGCCTCTATTACTTTTTTTCTCAATTTTTGTTCTTGTTTTCTTTTTGCTTAGGCTTATACATTTTTTAGTTTCAAAAACCTCATCATATCCATTCAATTTCTTCCTTTTTTCACCTTTCATTCTTTTTTTTCCTCTTTTTTTTATTCTTGGTTCCTCCTCCTCCTCTCCTCCTCCGTTTTCTTCTTCTTTTCCTTCTTCTTCTCCTTCTTCTCCTCCTCCTTATCTTTCTCCTTCTTCTCCTTCTCCTCCTCCTTTTACTCCTCCTCCTCCTTCTTATCCTCATCCTTCTTCTCTTCCTCCTCCTCCTCCTTCTTCTCTGCCTCTCCTTCCTCCTCCTCCTCCTCCTCCTCCTCCTCCTCCTTCTGCTTCTTCTCCTTCTCCTTTTTCTTCTTCTCCTTCTCCTTCTCCTTCTTCTTCTTAAAAATAATCTATGTGATCGTACGAAAATAACTTAAGCTATTTGATTAGACACATCTAAAACTTTATATATTTTTAATTTGACTTTTAATTTCTAGATATAAGACTTCTTTATTTCTAATATGAAGCATTTTTTCCTAGAGTCTTTGATATGAAATATGATATTCATTTCTCTATATAAAATATTAAAATGTGTACATGTAATATTTTTTTTTCTTTAGCACTATCGGTATAATTTTATAACACATTTTTTCTTCACACTTTAGTTAGTACATATCAAAATATGGTGAGAATAGAGTTAAAAGAAACTGGTATTTCAATTGACAAACTAAATGAAGAAAAAGATTCTTCAAAGCCAAGTTGGAAATTTTAGACCACGAGGAGCTTCCCTTAGCTTCAAGCTGGTACATCTACCGTGTGCCATCGAAACTTCAAAAGGTTCATGACGAAGCCTATACTCTACCTTGGTTTCCATTAGCCCATTTCACATTAGTGATGAAAGGTTGGAATCAATGAAAGAGCTTAAATTGCAATACCTGCCCAAATTTCTGAGGAGGACACAAAAAATTTAGTGGAGGACACAAAAAATTTGATGGAGTACACTAAAAAATTGAAAGCCTGGTAAGGCAAGATTCTATATTGTTCTTTAGAGACCATAGAAATGGAAAGGGATGAATTTTTGATCATGATTCTAATTGATGCTTGCTTTATCATTGATTTTTTGCTTGATTTTGTGGATCCATCAAATGAAGACCCTTTGGCTAGAAAACCATGGCTTAGATTTGATTTTACTTGAAAACTAGCTACCTTTTTTTGTTCTTGAGGGCCTATTCAACCTAGCTTTTCCCAGTGGCCTCAACATAATAAAAAACTTTCATTTGTTAAGGTTGCAAACAAGAATTTTAGGAAATCAAAGTTACTGTGCTACGCAGATCCCAAAAAAGCTTGACACGATCTTACCTTTACCATTTTAAACAACTATACCTTAGATAAAAAACTACTTGTATTAGTTGACACTGGCAAGTTGATCATTTGAATGACATGTTAAGGATGTTTTATTTACCAAATCAATTACCAAAAAGAGTACCGGGAAAATCATCCATGAAGCTTATATGTAATGCCAGCCAATTACGTGAAGCAAGGATTAAATTTAAGGCTAAAAAATGCAAAGTTATGGTAGATGTGCACTATTTTAATAGGAAGCTAAAAATACCATGTTTTACAATAACTAATTAGACTGAGGCTATGATCAGAAATGTGATTGAATTTGAGTAGTGTCACCATCCATTTGAAAGCTACGTGACTGATAACACAGACTTTTAGGATCTCTTGTAGACACTGAGAAAGATGTTGAATTTCTTTTTTAGAAGAAAATCATACAGAACTTTTTGGGTGATAATAATACGGTGGCTTCTATGGTTAATGGTCTTTTTAGAAATGTAGTCCCAATAAGTTCCAATGATGATTATGTCACATTATGTACAGACTTGAATGAGTTTTATGATAAAAAGGGTCACAAGTATAATGCAATCTTTAGACATGAATACTTGAGGATGCCATGAAAGATAACATATTTAATTGTTGCAATTCTACTACTGTACCTTACCTTAATCCAAACAATCTACACTATCATCGGCTTATTTCAAAAGTAAGCCCAAAGGTCTTGTGCAATTATAACAATTTAAATCTAATTCATGTGATTGTTTTTTGTCTCTCTCTTTCTCTCTCTTTTTGTCTATAAAAGCCTATTTAGCCGTTATGAGCAGAAGGGGGTTTTTTTTTAATTTAATTTCTTTTGTTTCCTTTCCTTTGTTTAGTTAAGTAAGATCATCTTGATTCGAATTAATATTATTCTACTTGTTATTTTACATAATCATGATGGCTAATAAATTGTATGTCATTGCAGTTTCATATACACCATCTAGCTCATTTTTTACAAAACAAATTGTTATGCTTACATGGAATGTTAACATATTGATTACATGCATGTTTCTATGTTTAACTTCATAAAAACATTAGTACTTCTAAAAATTAAGCTTGTCCTTTTAGATGAACTCTCCATTTGGACTTGTGCTCATAACATTAGTACTTTAATTAATATGTTAATATTATTAGATATGGCAAAACACCCAAGAGGGGGATGAATTGAGTGTTTGAAAAAAATTTAAGTTCTTTTAAATCCTTTTCAGCAAAACTATATTTAAATGGAGGTTTTGGCAAATTTGAGTTCTAAGCAATATGAATAAGAATGCTAAAATTATTTTTGTAAGCTCAATATGTGTATAGAAACAATCTCTAAGAGCAAGTTTAGATAAAAACATGTAGAAATATCAAATTCAATTTCATACACTAAAACATAGCATTAAATAAGGTTGCTAGAAATATAAAGAATTAAGAGAAGAGAGATTTGCAAACAATGATTTACCCTAGTTTAGCTCCTCCTCTTGAGCCAATATATAGTATCCAAGCAACTACTTGAGATTTCTTCACTTTAACACAAGCTTGAGTAGGTGCTTGCTACCTATGTACATCCACAAGTTCAGTTTAGGTACTTGTGAGCCTTTACAACAACTCACTTTGCTAGTGAGCTTATTTTCCAAGAGAACAACCTCTCTTAATTATAAGAAAAATATTTCCCTTACCTTTATAAGGTTTTGAGTATGTAAATTTCTACTTGAAACTCTCTCTAAGAGTAATGATGAGTACAATAAAGTTTAATACTCAATTGATGAAGATATAAAAGATCTTAGCTCTAAAACAATGATTTTTATATAATTATAGTAATATAATCATGAAATTTATAGCTTAATGATTTTTTAGGTTAATCTCTCCTTAGATCAGTTTTGAGTGTTAAATTTATAGCTCATAAAGTGAAATAAATGTTAGAGACATCAAATGATCATTTACAGATGTTACACAGTGATTATACCCATTGGTGCTAAATCTTGTGAGTAACCAGTGCTATTTCACATGTGTTTTGAGATTTCTCAAGCAAAAATGACATATCATGTGAGTTTTGGAAGTGCTTCACGTATGATATGGCTTATAGAACTTATTCAGTGAAAATAAGGCTTCTGGAGGCCATTTCTCACATGGGTACAGGTTGTTTCATGCGTGATTAAGTATACAGAGGCTATCTAGTATGAAAATAAGCTTCTGAGTGCTATTTCACATGTGATCAAGAAGTTTTCTCACACAATTTTTTGCATTAGTGCTAAATTACATGTGTCTTAGCTGCTCTCATGTGTGATTCTACAACTTCACTATGCAAAACTTCATAGTGTCCTAACTCACTCAATATAACTCTATATTTGACAAATTATGTATTTCTAGAAAGATACTAAAGTCTAGTTTTTAATGAAAGAAGTTTAACACTTAAATTTGATGCATATTATGCGATATGATCAAAATAGTAGATGAAGGTCAAGACTAAATGCTGTGCAAAATTAATATCTCAACACTCAACCTCTAATGTTCATATCTTTCTAAATACAACTCCATTTTAAATAAATAAGCTATCATTAAAAATCTATTGGAGTTTATTCTTAAATGAGATATGTTTCACATTAAAATAATATTTGTAGTGAGAGATATGACATGAAATATGACCAAAGATCAAAACTGATTTTCTGCACAATTTCCTTTTCAATGCTTAGATTTCAAGTGTTCATGAATTTTTTCACTTAACTCCATTTTGAATAAATAGAATAACTATAAAAACTTTATAGAGTTAGTAATAAAAAATTTTCAAACTTTGTTAGACATATATGATCAAAGGTAAAAATCATGATTATAGAAAATTATATCTCACTTTTTCTCTTAATAGCTAACATACATGTTTTGATTTAAGATATCTTGAACCAATACTTCATATCTAAATCAATAAATTTAACATAAAAGACTCCTAGCCAAATAATATCATACCTATCAAGTTCAAGGCTTTCAAGGTATATCCAAAATTGTATGATTGTCTTCATTCTTCTTAAGCTCTTCTTGGATTATCCTTCTCTTTATCTTTATGTTATTCAATCATGAGTGTAGCATGTAAATGATTACTTCAACTTTATTTTTCTTCATGCTTATTCTTATCTTTACTTTAGATAACCTTAAATGATATATTATGAATAAAATGGTTAGTTCAAGTGTCAACATGCATATATCCAAGTTATGAGAGATAATAATATGCATCACTCTTAGATATGAAATCAATTCAAGATAAGAAAAATTATGATAGTATAAAATAACTTTGATGCATACAAATATTTTTTCAAATCTTATGTAATATGAAACAACATAAGTAAAAACACTTTAAAGCACTTGTTTTATAATCATAGTTAACTACTATATATATATATATAAGTAATTAAGTATAAGTATAATTAACTCATCTATATTTGTCATTATCAAAACTTAAGCTAACACATAATGTCACAAGTCATTATATCCAACAAATATGTCACAAAAAGAGCTACTGTATATAAAGGGTTTTGATCGGTAGGATATAAAGTGCCATAGAGTGGAATGAATTGTTATGAGTCCCATATCTTAACGAACCTTATAAAAAAGTGAGGTTTATAAGGTTTAAGAGGTGATCTCTCATGTAACGTATTTATCTTTTGAAATAGGCTCTTTCTCATACTAATTCTTATGACAAGATAATAAATAAAAAAGATCATAAACCCTTTACGACCATAAAAAGTCTTGACACCACTTACAATAGACTAGCACAACCTGAGTAACCACCTATTGGGGTTTATTGGATCTACACTTTAGTTCTTTTTAGGTATTTGACCCCACAACCAAGAAAAGGTGCAAGTATGATCCAGATCTTACTAGCTATTATGATATTTAGAGTTGTGTGTCAAAATGACAAGTCCCACATTGCCTAAGAGAAGAGAGTTCCTAATGTATATATATTAAGTAATGAAATGGGCTAATAAATAGGCTTGGAAGAGAAGTAGGCTTGTGCGCATAAGACAAGGCCATCACATTATTTGTTGTGAAAGTTAAAAGGGCATTGGTTTTTTTATTGAATTATTTTTTGCAAAATAAATAATTATTTATTGAAAATTGCTTACCAGAAAACCTTATTTTTTAGATGTTTGAATTTTTAATCTCCACCTTGACTGTTTTGTAAGCTTTAAGTGATTTCTTAAATAAATTTTATTAATCTAATTTCATTGGCATTTTATCCCCTAATAGCTCTAGAAAAGTGTGTAATGTGAAATAATATACTTGTAACCGGTGCTTAATGGAAACTTAATTTGGCATTTAGTCCTAATGTTCATATCATGGCCTATATATAAAGTTGCTTGAGCACAAAATGCCTTGCTTGGCTCTTGAGTTTTTGAGCCACTTCTTTCCTCCTCCTTGTATGCTGTGCTGCTATACTATCTAGGTTAATTCCTATAGGCTTTGCTAGTATGTTGCCTTGCTTATTTGCAGGACAAGCTTGTTTAATCCTATGGAGTTATTGGTCTAATGTACCAGTGTTTTAAAATAGTTTTTAAGGACAGCGTCCTTCAACACGACCAAGCTTTATTTTCCTACCTATTACCAATATTGGCTATTAAACCCTGGTTTTGATGATTACAAAATAAGAAAAGTTTGTGTTTGATAGGTTTAATAGTTAAGAAATAATGGCTTGTAAGGAAATTGGTTATCTTTGATTTAAGTTTCTAAAACTCGTGTCTTATTCCCATATAATTCCTTATTCTCAAATATGCGTCTTATTCCTAAATAGCTAAGAAACACGTGAGCTTTTCTTGAATCTATTCATATTGTGTTTCTCTCTAAAGATTAAGTATTTGACTTGATCTTAATTCCTTAAGGACCTCTTGTATTGCTTGGAAGGTGCCTCAATTGAACTTCATATCAAAAATCCAAAATCTGAAAGCTTTGTTATTTTTCTATTTAATGGTCCTTATTCCAGAATAAGAACTTTATTCTGAAATAGCTTATACCTAAGTGAACTTCTTTATTTTCAAGTATCAACTCTTTTGACCAGTCAGAAAGAGCTTAATCGGGAATAGCAATTCTTATTTTGAAATAGTATTCTGTTGCTTATTTACGTTGCCTCTTTCTGAGGTCTCTTATTCAAGAATAGATTATTTAGGAATGACACTCCTTATTCCTAAATAAAGATTTTTAGATTAATGCTTATGTAACTCTATTCTAACGTAAAAGTCTTACTTTGAAATATGACCAGTCTTCCTTACATATTTGCTTTTCCTCTATTTTGAAATAAGTATCATTGTTTTGAAATATGCTTAACGCGTATTGCTCTGTTTCACATGAGTAATACCAAATGGCTTCATTCTTCTGAAAGAGCTTCTCACCTACCTTGTCAGAAAATTTAATGAAAAAAGCCATTATTTTCCTTACTTTCTGTAACAAAGAAAGCTCCACCGAAAAGCACTGATTTATTGCCTTAATTTAGCGATTGCTCAGATAACTCAAAGAAAGGAAGATTATGACTCTAACTACTATATTCTTGAGTATAATAGATCATCTATAGACTCTAACTATAAATATAGGCATTTATGAAGACAATGAAGACAAGAATGCATATGAACAAAACTCAAGCTACTCATATTTACTGTTTGTAAAGGGTGTTCTAAATTGAGACTTAATTATCAGACTAACTATAGTAAATCAAAGAGTAACCCAAAAATATTGTCTTATAAGAGATTAACCTAAATAAATTTTTAATATGTATTTTCACAAACGATTTAACACAAAGGGATCCCAAATCTTTAAAATATTTCAAGAACTCATATCATTCAATTAGACATATGCGGAAGCATGATAAAGGAAACACATCAACATGGGAGAAAAGCTTCTCACTTTATTTTCTCTCTATGCCTCACATCATAATGCATATATACATATTTTTAACATGACACTTGGCCACTCAAACCCTTCCATAACTAGCAGCAGGAGGCCAAGGTCTTAATCACATTTATCACAATGACTATTACCTAGTCATCATACTTTATATATTATCTATTCATCAATAGCCCACTATATGCATGAATTTTCCTTTTTATTCACATATGAATAATATCAACTACTCACCCTTGGACATTAAAAACACAAGGGGAGACCATAACAACAATCAAGTTCTTAAATTACGTAGATATTAACTATTTTCACTTGCATAAATATTTTGGCTTGTTAATATAGCACAAGCATCAAACCATATTCCCTAGGGGCCCAAAATATATTTTCACCCAACACAAAACCCATAATGCAAGTGGATCAAGAATATATTATCCTAGTTGGCAATATCATAAACTAAATACACATATCAAAATAAAAAGAGAAAGGCCTACAGAAGTGATTATCATCACTCGGCTTAATGCTCTTTTCCTCTATTCTTTTGAGATGAGCTAGCTCCTATAATATGTTAAAAGAGAGGGGTGAGTACAGCTACTCAGTAACCAAAGTACATCTAAGTTTTTCTCTGTTCTTTTGAGATGAGCTAGCACCTGTAATATGTTAAAAGAGAGGGGTGATTATAGCTACTCAGTAACCAAAGTACATATAAGTTATACAAAAGCATGATAATTAATCATGAATGAAAGTGGCTAATAAATTTATCAAGGTAACCATATAAACAATCACATTAATAACATGTTAATCACATTAACATCTAACTCATGTGAATAATCTCAAGAATAAAGTCAAGTACAAAATTTGCACAAACAGCCATATATACATTACTCACATAATTACAACAAGTTCTCATCTCTACAATTATAATCATATTCTCAACATAGCCATCAATCACTCAAGTGACATGATAATAATAATATGCATGATCAATATCTTCCTTATATCCCCCTTATTTCCTTTGACATGAAATCTGTAGGCTAACAATCGGAAGGGATCGTCTATGTGGTGAGACTACCCAAGGCCTTAATCATATCGTGAGGGGCTATCGGGTCAGGGTTACCTTACTCATGTATGAACGCGGTTTCCCTCAAATCACACACTATAGGGTGTCATACCTAAAACTAGCTCTACCCAAAACTCCAGGTAGGCCAGTAGGGTCAAGTCCCTTGATAGGAACAATGCTACAGTACCTTACAAGGTAAGTAGCGGCTATAACCCTTAGAATTATTAGTTAATAGCCAAGTATCATATGGATTTTGCATAACCACTAACTCCTTCCCTAAGGTAAACTCCCACCATATGATCATGCTCATAAGAAAATGCATTTCAAAAGCTCATATATATATATAATTTACAATTATCCCACATGCTCATTAACTTTCTTGCTCAATAAGTATCAAGAATCATCATTTTTTTCAATCATGCCTCTTGCATCAATTTTATATTACCACATAAACCATGTTAGCATTATGTAGAATTCAAAATGTTCATATATCATTCATCACTATGCATAATCCACAATTTATAACCAAGAGTGTATATATCATCATCAACCATCAATCTCATTACTCGCACCAAGTCGCAATTAACTTAGTCACAAATCATAGAGTCTCAACAAAGCCATATGCATTACCAACAATCATTTCAAAATTTAGATATATATATATATATTCTTTTGTTTCACCAACATAATTAATTAATTAATATACAAATTCATAAAATAGATTTTGTTCGGTTACCTCAACCTTTGAGAGGTCAAAGGTTACCCCTCAAGTTACAACATTTCCAAAGCTTGAATGGTATCAAAAGAAAATTAATCTATAATTGATCATATCCCAATATGTCAATAATATTATTAACACAATTTTCACTCATACTCTAACACCTAAGTATTTGTTTTATTTTATTTCATTTTTTTAAGACCTTAGCCTTAGCCTCTTGAGTTCTAAAATTTAATTTCATGTATTTGAACCTATCTACTTGGTTCAATAAGCTCCTTCACAATAATTTCATTGAAGTTTAGCTAAAAACATCATTCAAATAATTTTTTAATATCAAAATTTCTGTTTTTATTCCAAAAATTCGCACATAAAAATACCCAAAAATTGTAAACTTGATTTCAAGCCTAGAATCATTATTCTATAGCCATAATAATTTATTTTTTATCTCAAATAATCATCTAAATATCAAAAAATTAATTTATATTTTCACATTTAACCAAATATCTACCTATAGGGTTCTAGGGATAAACTCAAATGCCTCAAATTCTAATTCTATCAAAAAAATAATACTCTAGAATATTTATTACACTACCAAGAACCTCAACAATTAAATTTACTCATAAAAAATTCATCCCTCTTTCAAATCCTAAGTTTTTTCAAAATCTCAAAATCTACAGCTCAAAGGAAAAAACGACTAAGAAAAAATGTTTAGAATATTTATCTAGTCTTAGAATACTTAAAATCTTATCTAAAATATTCTATTATGGAGCTTTATCTTCTAAATCAGCTCCTACCACTACAGCGTGGCTCACTCTCTCCCTTACTCTCTGTGTGCAGAAGAAGGAATGAAAAGACGAAGGAAGGAAAATGAAGAAAAGAAACAAAGTGTGTTGCTTTTAAAAAAAGCTATGGGTCCCACTACCTCTTTCTTCCTCTCTTATTTTTTTTTATTATATATATATATATATATAATATTCAAACTCACACACAAACGTACACCTGCGTTGCTGTTCCCTTCTTCTTCTTCTTCTTTTATTTTATATATGTACAAATTAAACACACATGCAGACATTCCGCCCCACTTCTTCATTTTTGTTTTATTTAATATTCCTTTTCTCTTTTAATAATAATAATAATAATAATAATGATAATAATAATTCTATTTTTTAAAAAATATAACTTAGAATTTGGATTTATGCTAAATTAAATCTAATAATAATCTCTTAACTAAAATTATTTATATTTAAATATTTCTCTAAAATTATTCATTTGCCCTTGATTAACTTAATTAATCTTGGGTTAAATTTTAGGATGTTACATTGTTCACTAACTTTCTGAGTTTATTTTTATTACAAGTGAGTTTCATTGATTATATCTCAAGTCTAAGTGAGAATATTTAATAGTAGTTGTTCATTCTTGAGCATGCTCTATTTGCCTCTGTTTTTTTGACTCATAACAGAGCGACTTAAACTCAGGAAGTTTAAATGGGTTATATCATTATTTTTATAAGAAGGAGTGATTTAGACTTTAGTTTAAGTTAGGGATTGTACTGTGACTACCAAGAGTCTAGATTAATCTTGGTAAAGTTAATGGAGAAATCTTAAGTAGAACTTGAGGACTGAATGTAGGCTCAAGTGATTGGAGCTGAACCAGGATAAATATCTGTGCAAGCTTCTCTTCCTTTTTCTTCTAGGTGTTCGGTGATATCCCTCTAAACTCATCATCTAAATTTTATTATCATTTGCTAAATTTTTATAAAGCCCAATTCACCCTCCTCTTAGGCAAACTTTCACTAGCAACTTACCAATGGCCACCATATAGGTGCAAAGCCACATGCATCTTATTTTAATTCTCAATTCAATTTAATTGACTATTTGTTCTAGCCTTTAATTTACCTTTTATTCATTTCACCTTAGAGTCACCAATTTACAATCATGAATTATTTTGGAATATTCCTTAATTAAGAGATTGGTTCCAACATTCAAAGGATGATTTGGACAAGATCAGTGTACTAATGTACAACCTTAAATATCATGCTGCCACAAAGACATAAAGTGAATGAAGAAGACTATACTCATGCCTTTAGTTTTGATTATTTGATCCATTATTTCACCATGGAAACTAAAGATATGGCATCGATGATGGTAAGTTACATGGCATGAGTTGATCCACACATGACCAGTGATGAGACAATGATAATGTGGCATAGGGGGCCACTTTTAAATATAGGAATGTTTAACAGGGGATTTAACATGTTAATAAGTGATAAGTCACATTTATTACACACTTTTTCTTGCTATTATCGACTAAAAATTATGTTATATTTTTCCAAATTACATACTTGTTGCATTAAATGTGAAAAATCCCCTAAGTATAGAATTTTATACACTAAGGGCATTTTGGTCATAAAATTGGACTTTTGAGAAATGTTTGAGAAAATTTGTCAAGATACACTTTTAGTCTAGAAGAACAATGGTCCTATTAGATTTTTCAAACTCACGTTAGATTGTTGTGCATATGTGGCTTACAATTTTTGGGCTCTAGGTCATGCCCTAAACTATTTTTTAAGATTTCAAAATTGGTTTTTTATTATTTAATTGCATTGTACCACATATTTGAGAATTAATTTTAATTAAAAAATACAAATATTATCCATATGCTTTGAACTTTGATCTTATATGTCACATTTATTTATGTAGGGATACTCACCTTGAATTTGGCACATGAGGACCATTGGATTGGAATACAAGATGAGTCAAGAGGCAAAAATTTGAGTTTTGGGATGATAGTATAAGGTTTGTATGGTCTTGCTTACATTGTACCACCCTTTGATTCTACTCACTCTCTCTCCCTCTTAATTTTTCATTGTTTTTATCTTTATTTAATTTAATTTTTAGACCATTCTCCCCATGATTTTTGTCCATTTACCTCTAGTAAAGGATAAAATTACCCTAGCTCACTTTTTACCCAAATCCTTAACACTTGAATTAGGCTAATTCACCCTAAACTTGAATCAAACTACTCTAATTTCATTTTTAGCATTCATTCCACCTCCGTTCATCATTTATTGACACCATTTTAGCCTCTTCTCTCATCTCTATTATTTTTCATGTTCTTCATTTCCATTTCACCTTCTCTCCTCTATACTTATAATCCAACTATAAAAATCCTAATCCAACTCCACCATTCTTCTTCTCTCACCTCACTCTTCAAACCCTAGAGCTTTATTCTTAGTTTAGCTTAAAATCTTCAAGGTGTTCATGAAGCTCAATTCAGTCATAGTGAAGAGTCATGCTCAAGTGGATTCTAAGATGACTAGAAGCTAAATCTATAAGGAGTGCTAGGAGGGAAGGGTGCTAGAGGAGTCTTGAAGTATCTCAAGAAAGGTGAAGGGTTATGGCCACTCTCTATTAAACCTAGGTTGATGCAATCTTGTTCTTAAAATTAAGAACATTGTTATATCTTGTTTTTATTGACTAAAATTTGTATTTAACTTGATGCTTTATTATTTTTTCACTTGATTCTCCTTTGAATAGTTGCTGAAAATTTTCTCCAATATATTATAATTCATATAAATATATGTTTTATGTGTGTTGAATTTGTCTTACATAGGCCATGCATAAATATGTTTGGTTAGTATTTGATAAAATGTCATATATGTAAAATTATGCATTAGACTTACTATAGGTTGAGCTGAACGTAAAGGAAACCTAAGGGAAATTTTGATTACCTTGTATCCAGCTAAAAATTAATTAGGAACTTGTACAAAATTGTGTAAGGACTTGATTAATTAAATTAGTTTGGAAGGCAAACAAATACAAAATTGTGTAAGGGGTTTAATTCGACCAAGAAAGTGAAAATTAATCTAAGTCTAATTAAAAGGAAGAGATAAGGAATCTAGCATCACATAACTCTTAGGACTCCACTTTAGAAAGGTTAAAACACTCACTTTTTCATTTCACTAATTAATTAGGTTATTAATCAAATCTGTCCATTTAATTTAATTAGTCAAAATCATTCAACTCTCAATTATTTTAGTCCATTAGTTTAGCATTAATTAACCTTAGTTATCATCCTTAGTGAAGAATGACCTAGGTTACCATTAGTACCATATTACTATTAACTTAGCTATTTTGGAGTATAAGTAACCATCACTTTCAAAATTTGGTGCCATTGCTATAGAGGCAAGGCTAGGTTTATTTATGCTTAATTGGTGTTTTTATTGAATTTTTGTTTTTATTTTTATTTTTTTGTGATTTTCATGTGTTTTTTGTTAGCTTAGATTTCAAAAAGAGCATAAAATTGATTTTCTCTATTTCTCCATCTTCTTAAGTGAATTTCAAAATTTTGTCCATAACTGCTCTATTAAAGAAAAATTCTCAAATTTTATAGCTTGAAATATTTTTGTGTTATTTTGATTTTTGACGGATTTTGTAATTTTTGGACTTGTAATTTGCTTTGTGCATATTTTTAAAGTCAACAAGGTTAAACTGCCTATTTTGGAGAAATCCAAAGCACTGAGGCAATTTTTATGGTGCATATCTCTTTATGTACTTGTCCACATTAGGCCTTTTTTTTTTTACCCATTGTGCTCTTTGTTGCATTAGCTATAACTTTTAAGTTAAGTGTTTTTAGTTTTAGAGTCCCTAACACTTTCAAATTTGAGGAAGAATCTCATCAGGTCATTTTAGAGAAAACTCTATCTCCAGAGTGCTAAGGACCAAATTCAACAAATTACTGGGAAACTTTTGTCCATTCAAAAATTCAAAAATTTTAGTATAATTTTGGTCTACATCTCCCCTGTTTGTGTATAATTTTTGAAGTTGATTGGACAAGTAGATTGCTCTGGGGAAGGCAGACAATTTACTGAACATGAAGATAGGACATACTTTCTAGTGTTGAACCTTCATGAGCCTTTCTAACTCTCTCTTTATTTTATTTTTTTATTTTTATTTGTTTTTTACATTGTGATGTATTTTCACTCATACACTTATAGTGGGTATATCATTTTCCTTGGTTATTTCATCATTTTGAGCTTGAATTTGCATCATTACATATGGATATAAGTTTCATTGCATTTTATGGCTTGGTTTCATCATCATGATTCATTCCATCCTTCATTTGACATGCATTCTTATCCATTTCCACCACCTAACATTGATCATACATCTCATTTCCATAATCCATTTCAACCATATAACTTTGATTATCTGCCCCTTTATTATGATAATTTTCATCCAAGTCATAATTTTGAATTTTTCAATCCCATAAGTTTTGAAGCCCATCTAAGAACTCATGTTGAGCATACATCACCCATTGACATTGAGTATCTAGAATAATTATGTGCATAAAGGGGTGAATTTTATTATGCGTATTGTGGGTCTACATCCCACTTCTATAATGATTGTCCTATTCTTAAACAACATTATGAACCACATGGAGTGGCCCAAGCCCCACAAGAGAGAAATTACATGTTTCAAGTTGACCATACATAAAAAGTTTCTCATGAATCTATTGAGATCATTATACACCTCAAGCTACTCAATCTTCAAAAACAAATGAGTCAATCCAACTTTTGCTTTAAAAGATAATTTCTCCTATTCCTAATGAAGTGAATTCTTCTTTTTTTTTCCTACTTTGTCTAATGAGTTATCAAATAATTCATATAATGATAATGGTATAGAGCAGGAAATCATAGGTGAGCATGTCCCCTAATGTATTACAGAATGAGCATGATAAATTGACGTTGCATAATGATTGTGCTATGAAAGAGCATGATGTATCTAGCAATGACATTGTTGATGAGTATTTGAAAATTGATACACATGTTTTTGTTCCATTTGTGATGATGAGCATGGATGTGATGCATATGTTGAAATAATGTTCCTTATGTGGATGAAACTCAAAATATTTCTTGTGTTATTTTTGATGCTGCACCTATAATTGCTTTTAGAGATCGAAGTGTGTTTGATAATGGTTGTGCTACTTCTTTTATAGAAGAAAAAGACATGGAGGTTGAGGAACGTACTCCTACTTCTTTGGAGATTGATGTTTAAAAGGAGCTTATGTTAAAAGAGGAAACTTTTGCACCTTTGGATATTAAGGCCGAGGCCAATCAAGGAGCTAAGCATGATGAAAATGTGGAAAAACATCATATTTAGTAGTGATTCATCTCTTTTTATCCCTCTAAGTTCTTGTTTTTGTGAACATATTCATAGATGTAAATATTGTGCGGATCTTGAAGAATTCTTAAATGAACCTTACACACCTTCTCATGTATTGCTTAGTGATAACAGAATGTCAACTACACTTGAAATTGCTAGGCATAAGGAAGGTTTAGTTTCTTGTGTTGATGTAGGTACCACTATTGAGACCGAATGCTTGAAGTCACTACACTCAAGCTTGATGTTCACTTGATTCCTAAGCTATTGGAAGTGATTCTATAGTTGATGAAATACAAGATATGACCTATACTAGCATGGTGGTTGAAGAGAATGAGAAGGGCAAGGAGTTACTTACAATTTTCTTTGAAGAAAGTATTGATCAAAGTGTTCCTAAGGGTGTCAAACAAGAAGAAAGTGAAAAATGAATTGTGCCACTTCAAGTAGAGGGCAACATGCTTTCTTGTACTATTTCTAAGGAGATCATATCATGTGGCCTTGCATTGGATGAGGGAAACATTTAGCTTCTTAAATCTTTTGATAACATCTTCTTTGATTCCATTAATTTTATTGGTTGTTTCCCCTATCTTGACAAATCTCATTTCGTTCCCTTGCACATACGCTAGTACAAAATTTGAAATTCAAGGGGCACTTTCTACATTGGTTGAAAGGCAAACGATGTAGAAAGTTAAGGCGGTGGTATTTTTGTAATTTTGCCAACGCGTATTATAGTTTTTACACCGAGTAAAAAGGCAACCGCTATTAAAAATACTTTCTATAGTGGGTGCATGAACACTTGCTGTAGAAAATAGAGTTTCTACAGTGGGTCCAAGCCACCGGCTGTAGAAAACCACTTTCTACAGTGGGTAAAGTGTGACCTACTGTAGAAAGTGGTTCAAATTTTTTTACCTCTAAACTCCGCGCTTCTCCACCTTCATTTTTGTGCCTTCAGAACACTCGTGCTTCCCTCCCTCATCCCCCTTCCCCATTCTCCTTCGTCCCCACCCGGCTACCCCCCTCGGCCCACCTGTCCCCCCTATCCCCCTCCCCGAGCACCCATCCCCACCCCTGTCCCCCCACCCCCTGCCCCCTATCCCCGATCCCCCCACCCCCATCCCCAGCTCCCCTCAGCCCCCACCTCTGTACTTAGCCCCCCCTTGGCCCTCACCACCGCCCCCCTTCCACCCCCCTCGGCCCCCAGCCTCTCATACATTGTGCAAGTCTAAGAAAATAAATTTTTATGAGTATTTACATGGAATTAAAGTTCCTTTAGGGTATTCTTCAAATATTGGGAAGCTTGTGTCTTATGGGGGTTATGCTAGGGCTGATAATATATTAATGGTAGAGAAACAGAAGAAGAGAGAAGAAAAAGCTAAGTTTGATCCTTCCATACTCCTGTCTCCACCATCCCCCGTCTCCTGAGAGGAGAAATGAAGATATGGACACCAATACAAAAAAGGAGGCAAAAAAGGCTATACAAGCGAGACGGCACATAAGATTGCTGAGAGGATTGTAAGTAATATTATTTCTTGTCCCTTTAAATTTCTATACAATTATATATAATATTAATTAAGATTGTTATTTTTATGTTACAAGATGCTCTTAAGGAGCAACAAGCCCAAGGAAGTTTCATTCCAGAGGGCAGAAATGATATCTTGACGATTGCAACAGGAAAACCAAAGCATCCGGGTCATGTGAGGGGCGTTAGACATGGTATAGGTATAAGAGACTACTTTAGAGCACCTTTATGCCCCAACTTAGGAGGTGTAGTGACTAGAGAAAAACTTGAAATAGTGATATCCACTGTGAGACAGCAAACTAAGAAGAGTTTCAAGCTTCATTTGAGGCCTGGCTTTTACAAATGAAGGAGCAAATGAAAGAGGAGATGATAAGCATGATGAGCTCACGACAGGAGATGCCTACTGAACTAGTTCATACATCTCCTGGATTTCATAGCACAAAATGGAGTAATGTTCTTGAGCATGTGTCAGAAGGTCCTTCTAGTGACAACATTGGTGAACCATGTGAGATGTTTCTAGAAGATCCTAATAGACACTTGGTTGCTTTTGGTAGCGTTTACAACTTAGGGTCAACTATCTACCATAAGCAAATTCAAGATTATCAAGTAAGAGTGGTGGTTGAAGATCTAAAAGTGCCAAACACATTGGTTCCATTCCCTACTGATGAGGTGAAGACTGTAGCAGAAACTGTTGGCAATTTTATGCTGTGGCCCAAGAGACTTGTGAATATGGTTCAACCAGTGGTATGTAATTTTATTATGTTATAGCTATCCTAAAATGTTTTCTTACTAACTATTTCTTTCTTTTTTATTATGTATAATAGCTTTTCTCACCGAAACTTCCAGAACCCTCATTAACTCCACACCAACAAATGATCTTAATGGCGTATGATCCATCATTCAAATTCAAAGATTTAGAAATGAATCCGGAGGTCATGGGCAAGAAAGATATGATAGTGACAATTGAATAGGAAGATTTGCTTGGACTTTTGTCAGATAGTCAGCTTACCACACCACACATTGAACTATTTATGATGTAAGTTTGTATTTCTTGAATGAAATTAACTTAATTATCAAGTCTAGTGATCTAACACAATTGCATTATTATAGGTACCTTCATCATTTGTGCATCACATCGGGCAAAGGTGATAAGTTTGGATTCCTTTGCCCACAATCACATGACAGAGAAAGGAAATACTCCGGAGTTAAGGGCCCAGTATCTCCAACAAAGAATATGTAAAGTCAAGAAAGATGTTTTTATGGCTCCATATGTGCACTCGTAAGGATCAATTTGTAATTAATAGTTTTTTCGATGTAGATTTACTTTAACTCATCATATTTTACAGGGACCATTGGCAGTTGTTTGTTCTTTCAATGAAGAGCAACACTATTGTCTTCTTATGTTCCCTTCATTACAAACTTAGGAAAGAAATGAAGAAGACGATAGACTCGTAAGTATATTTGTGCAAAAATATTTTATATAATTTGCACTAAATATTTTAGTTACTAACTTGGTGATCTTGAACATAGAGCAATGAAAACATATCAAAATGTGGTCTTGCAAAAGCACAGACATGAGCTCAAGGATCCTACATAGATCGAACCAAAGGTAATGCTATACTTTATGAATATGTTCAATTACTAAGATTTTTTTATTAATTTCTTATGATTTATTCTTATATAGAGCTGTAGACAACCAGTGAAGATGAATTTGTGCAGCCTATATGTCATGAGACATATACTCAACATGGTATGACTGAAATTACAAAAGAGGTAAATATATTTTTAAGATTTTTATTTTATTATGTTATTTGAGAGTACATAATAAGTTTCTTTTACAAATTATATTTTAGATGTTTGACAATTCAGATCCATTCTCCAAAGCTGAAATTGAAGACATTCACATACGTTGGGCAACTTATTTTGGGGAGAATTTGTGAGTTTTGTAAAAAGTTTTGTATAATTTAAGAAGTTTGTTAGTTATAGATAACTTTTGAAAACATTTATTGACACAATGTTTTAGATAGCTCAATATATAGTTTTTAGATAGTTCATAGATAACTTTGAGTTTTGGATAGTTGTTAATTTAATTTTATATTGAAAATTGTAAATAAATTGAGCTGTCTAATTTGGCTGTGGTAATTTTTGTGTACAGAGTAAGGTAAATTTAAAAATACGGTTGTTTGTTTTAAAAACAAAATACACTATTTACAACGGTTATTACCATAACCGGTGTAGAAATTAATATTCTACATTGGTTAATGTAAAAACTGGTATAAAATAGCAAACTTTCTACAGCAGTTAGAACCCCAACCGGTGTAAAAAGTGCTCTATTTTTTAATTTTTGAATCGTTGAACTATTTTCTCGATTATGGTTAGCCAACGTAGAATATGTATTTTTTATAGTGGTTGTAACATCCTGATTTTTATATAATAAATAAATTGTAGAATTTAGGTTTTGAGGAAAAAAATGATAATAATAGGAATTTATATTATTTGAGGTTATTTAGAAATGATATTATGGTTAGGTATTTAATTATGAATTTAAAAATTTAAATTTAAAACTACATAAGAAATATTTAGTTAAGATATAATACATAAATAATTTTTTTATGTGTGTTAAAAAAAAAGAGAAGGTAGAAGGAACAAAAAAAAAGGGATAGAAGGTTGTTGTTTCTAAGTCCCACATTGGTTAGATGAGGGAAGAGAAGAGGTGCCTTCATGTATAAAAAGGAGGGAGTCTGTGCATTAGGAAGCATGAGAGGTTAAGATGCAATTTAGAGGAAATTGCAACTTTTGGCCCAAGAGTTTGAATAATTAAATTCAAACCTATAGTTTTTTTTAATATAATTGTGGGACCCAAACTCCCATTTATATATTATTTTCTCTCTTCCTCTCACGTTGCTCGGCGTCTTCTCGCAAGGGGGGATTATTTTCTTTTTCTTCAGGTATGTTCTAACTTTCCTGTTTAGATTAGCATTTAAAAATTTATTTAATTACAAAATTAATTTTATAGTTATTTTATAAATAATATTAGCTTTCTAGTGATGTGATTATTTTGTAGGATAGAGTAAATATTTTGATTAGGATTTTTCTATAGGATAGTTAATCTAATGATATGATGGATTAAAAATATAGGTTAAAACTTTTAGGGATATGATAAATATTATAAAATATTTTCTTGAGGTTGAAACTCATGTTTAAGAATTTTTGAGTTAAAATCTAGATCTATGTGGTTAAATTTATGTGGAATCTGATATGTAGGGATGAACCTCTGATTATTAAATATTTATTTTAAGTATGAATAGGTATTTTTGAGGTTATAGAAAGGTGATTTGAGGCTTCAGGATAATTTTGAAATTTTTAATTTATTTTTGGACGAATTTTTAGAATATAGAAGGATGAAATTGTGATACTAGAAGTGATTTGAGGATAAAAAAATAGTTTATTAGGGTACGAGAATTTTAGAAAAGAATTTGAAAAGTTAAATGAGGCATAAATCTTAAATTAGTGTTAATATGGATTATAAATCTAAGACTTTCTAACTCTTTAAATTAGAGTTATTTATTTTAATGTAAAATTAATATATAGTATTGTGAAATAATTATGTAGATTATATTGACAAAGATAGTGGTGAAAAAGGAGTTGTGAAGGGGAACTTGTTATTCAAGACACAAGGTAACCATTATTAATATGTTGTGATGGGTGTGTTTGTGAATGGTTATGTGTTGTTTTATTGTTTGGAAAAATTATGAATTAATGAAAATAAATATTGTATATATATACTTGTTTGAAATTATTGCCAAGTGGGTCAAAAATTTATTTTTGTTTATCATGATGAGATATTATTGTTCAGATATATTCCTGTTTGGATATTTGAATGATGCATGACTTGTCAGGGTATTTTAATATATGGTGTTAATGGAAATTTCTGTTCGGTTAATTATTACCACGTGATAAGCCCTCATTGGACCTAATGAGTAGCATGTCGCTTGGTTCAACTCACCTTTGGCCGGGTGATTTGGCATCTGAGCATGGCGAAAGGAGGATATAAGGTGCAGTCATGCAAATTAAATACTTGTTCGGTTTGTTTGAAAGTATTGTTCGGTTAAATGTTTTGTGTGCCCACTTAGCAATCGCATGATTAGTTACATCCGCATGCATCATTACATATTAATTTTTGGTTACTGAGACTTTTAAGTCTCATTCCCCGTGGTTAATATTTTTACAGGAGAGAGTCCGGCCGAGAAAGCACCAGAGGTGTAACTATGGTGTATGAGACACCATCTTTTACGTTGCCTCTTATTTTAGATTATACAATGTATCTTGTGCCAATTTAGGACATATCTTCTTTGTGGAGCATGTAAACTCTAATCCTTTTTATTAAATGCATTTATATGTCCAAAAGGATTATGTCTGTCCCTTTTGATTCATGACCTAATTTGAATAACATGCTATGAGGATCATGTCTGTCCCTCATGATTCTAATTGCTTTTTGAGATATTTTAAGACCTGTGGTATATTGTCTTGGATATATCATGGTAGAAATTTTTCTACCATGATAAGGGATGATAAGGGTTCAATGAAAAAAAAATGATTTGTTGAATTAATAATTTGCAAAAAATTGGTTTGTAAATTTGAGGGTGTTACAGTGGTCGTATAACCAATGTAGAAAGTTAGACTTTCTATATCCCATGTAATAACACCATCTATTTAACCACTGTAAAAAGTCATTTTTAACCACTGTAAAAAGTTATTTTTATAGTAGTGATATTTTCATTTCTTATATCATGTTTTATGATCATGTTGCTTATGATGTTTCCTCATTTAAAAAAGAAAATACTGATGGTTGCATCTTGTATGACTTAAAGGTACAATCTATACCATGCATCTTAGAACCATTACCAATTGATCTTAAGCCACCACCACTTAAGATTTTTAGAAGGAAGATCATAATAAAAAGCTTCATGATATTGCTAAATTTAGATAGGCTATTGTTTGCAATGAAATTAGCGAGGGATGAAATCCCTTGCTGAATCAATTTTTTCTAGTAGTGGAATATGTTTAAGAAATTTTTTTTTAAAATTTGCTTGGTGCCTTATGGCCAATACACTCTCATTTGATCAATGAGTGACTTGTTAGGGCTTGAACTAGCTTATCTTTAGTTAGGTTAGTGTCAAGTACGGACTTAAGTTTGAAGAAAGGAAGAGATAAGGTTGGTGGTCATGCATGTATTATTGTTCAAGCTTGTTTCCTATTGTTTGGAATTTGTCTGGAAATTATTTTGTATGCCTAACTTACTAATCATATCATTAGTTGCAATACATGCATGATGGCATCTTAGTATTGGTTATTGGGACTTTCAAGTCTCTTCCTTATGGTTAACATTTATATAAGAAAGTCTAGCAAGAGGAGCACCAGAGGCTTAAGTGGTGTGGGTGACGCTACCCTTATTGTTAGGCCTAATTTATTTTGATTATGTTGTACATTTCCAAACCAAGGATGTATTCATTTGTAAATTTAGAATGCAACTCTTGAGTTATGATTTAAATTATCATAACTGCAAGAAGATGTAATAGTTGGCACATTTTGTGCATTAAGGGAGAATTTGTTATGTTAAGACATTTATGAGGATTAATGAATGTTAAGTCTATCACCTTGCATACCAAACTTATGACATTTGTATGCTAGTTGTTTTTTGTCAATAAATAAAGGAAAGAGACATGCAACCATAGACTATGACAATTTGAATGCTAAACTTAGTTTTATTTTCTTTTTTATTCTCTTATTATTGGAGGTTGGTCCTTTATCATTCAATCATAACTAAGACTAGTTTCAAGTAAATTATCTTGCTTTCTTTCTTCCTTGTGTTCTTATGGTTGGCTCTAATTTGAATGTTCATTGTAATGTCAAAGATTGAGAAACTCTGCAAATCTTTTAAGCTAAACATTAAAGATCCCTTGAACTTTCTCTCTTCTTAGTTTAGTGAAAAAGATTGCTATCATTGGTTTAGAGTTCATTATAATAATAATGGGATACAAAATCAATTAGATTTGAAATTTTTATTTTATTAGAATGATTCTAGGATTTGATTTCAATAAATGTAATTTTTTAGATTAATAGGTGATCTTTTAAATTATTTTAGAATATTTTCATTTAATTATTAGGATTTATAGAGTATTATGCTTTTTAAAACTTTTATTTATAAGGTTAGGTTAAGGCTTATAAATACCTCATTCACGTATTTGCTTTGTATGCCTTTTTGAATGGATAATAATTGATATTGATTTTCTTTTCCTCTTCTTTTGTCTCTACCCTCTTCTATCTCTACACTCTTTCTATATTCTCTTCTCTTTTCCCCCTCCCTTGTCTTACATCAGTCCTCATTGATAAAGTCACAAAGATAGATCTCTAGTGTAATCCGTGTGATATCCTCATCAATGATTGCAATTGCAAATTTTTAGTGGTCAAATACACTTGTCTTTGTTGAAACATGAATTCTTCATCTACTTGAATTTGCATGGTAATGACTTTGATGCATTCATATCCCACCCATTCAATGATCTTATAACATGTCAAAGTGGATATCAATTCTCCACCACAGTATAAACTTTTCTAATCTTTTTTTTTACTTGACTTATAACTATCGCCTTTAAAGCGATGATCTTAGATGGGTTTTAGAGCTATCTTCTCTAAGACATCTTGTAAAATTTTAGGTTTTTAAATCTTAAAATTTTAAGTGTTTAGAAGGATAGATTGATAAATTTAAGTGAATTTTTAATTCATGATATTTTTGGAAAACAAATGTAGTTATTGGATCATTAGACAGCCTTAAAAGAGGGTTAGATTACAGTTCAAGCAGACTGTGGCACTAGAAGAGGCCTAAAAAGAGTTTAAGCCTCTCTATGCCATCCATTGTGACGGATGTGCAAAAATCTATACTTATTAGATTCATAACTAGACCGAAAAATAGAACAAGGAAAGAGGAAACACAAGAGGGCAACGGTGAGCAACTTGTAGGTAACATCCTGAATTTCATCTTAGGAACTAGTTACTAATCAGGGGTAAATTAGTAATTAATGAATTGATTGTGGTTTGAGTGTTAAGTTAATGTTTTGTGTTGGTTGGATGTTACGATGATAGGATTGAAGGGTAGAAAAACAATCTGGAGCAAAACACGCAAGCACAAGTGAGAGTTTTCTCACTGTGCCACGTACCGTGGCAAAAGCTATAACCCTCCCCTATATCCTCTAGATATAGGAGAAGATTAACAGAATTACTATATCAAAAACACCAATCAGTAATTAAATGTTTTATTTGAAAAGCTTGGGCCCAAGACTCATTTTACATAACCATCCAAATCATAATGCAATTAGAGCAATACGCAGTGGAAAAGACTCTTATATACCCATTTCAGTCATTGCATGCATCCAAATTCATAATATCAAGTCAAAAAATGGTTCGTGCACCATGGCATAAAGTACGTGCATCGCGGCATGTAGCACAGAGCCACACGCTCAACCTTTTTGTGCCATGCACTACAGCATGTGACATAATATGCTGCGGTGTGCCTGTCCAAATTTCTGCTGTCATTTTGATAAAAAAATGACAAAGTTCTAGCTTGTGCTCTTTTCACATGCGATATCCGATTAGAGTGTTTCAAGCACCCATATGAACTTTAGCTCATGAGCTAGCTAATGAGATGGGTTTGGACATAATCTAATGATCTGATCAAAATTTAGATACCCAGGTGAAAAAGTTACTTTTTTTGAAAATTTTTCACACTCAAGTGCTTAAATCAATCCATTTCTCTCATTAGACCACACAAGACCTTAAATCAAATCTGAAAGAACCTAATACACCTAATTAACCATAATATATCATAATCATACTCATATATCAAAACTTGATCCTTCTACGACCAATTTCCATATTTCACAAACTTGCATAAATTACTATCACTTGGCATAGCTTAGCCCACTTGGCCTTTTTCTCAATATAATCATGTACATTCACATTCATAACACATTTACATTACAATCTTAGCCCCAAATTACTCATTTCATCATAATTTCATACTTAGGCTTAAGATTCACCAACATTAACAACAATTTCAACATAAACATAACCAAATCATAGCTCCTAAATTCAAATCACCATATATGCGCACAATTAGGCTAAGATTTCACAAAATCAGTACTCAAGTTATGCATGCAATCTTATGGCAACTCATTTATACATATATATACAAGTTTGCTACTTCGTTACACTAACTTAGAGTTTACATGGCTTCAACAACTTAAGCAGGTCTAGAGTCTCTTTCCTTGACCTGATCACTACTAGGTCCTATAAACATGTAACCATGGGGGTGAGATAAAAATCTTAATAATAGAATAACTCACTTCTATTGACTATCCCTTGCAACAATATGGAAGTAAAGCATAGTATACCATTTAACTCACATTAAAATAGCATTTATATTACATATATCATTTCCATTCATATTTATAACACATATCCATTCCCCACTTTTCACCACTTTCACATAGCATTCCATATCATCTCATAACATAATCACTATTGACCAAACATCTAAATCACCCTGACACAAAACCATAGACTTACCTTAGACCAATGTACATCTCATTGGCCTTAAGCTCACTTATAGTGGTAGAATCACCCAGCCAAAGATGTTTTATCACACAAACAGACTATGATTTCCCCCAATACACATAATAGGGTGTCGTTAACTCTAACACCGTATCACATAGACACTAAGGAGTCTCACATCTCCAACACCGTACCTCAATAGGCATTAAGGAAATCTTCTCTAACACCGTACCTTGTAAGGCACTAAAGAGAATTGTCTCTAACACCATATCCTATCAAGCACTAAGGAGAGCATGCCATATGGTCTTTATCATCACCTCTTTACTTGAGTGAACTCCCACCCCTATGATCATGCTTTTCAAACTATTTAAGGCTCCTTATTATCACTTTATACATTTTCTCATGCATAGCATATATATTAACATACCATTTGAAAACACCTATTTTAATGCTTTTATTCAATCAACAGCTATTTCATGTAACGTTTACCCAATATTATAAAACATGCTTAATCCTAAACAAGTTTATGCACTATATAGCATACTCATACATAGTTACAATAAACAGTCAAACAAAGAAAGTTATTCAGTTACCTCAATCCTTCTGTCACTAGAAAGATTGCTTGTGGATTTTAACTGCCACAGCAGCTTATCACAAGCTTTTCTTTTCAACTCACATGTCCAATATGCCAATCTGAATACATTTGGCACATTTTAATCATCTAGTCCATTCTAACCAAAAACTCATATTTACTACTTAGAGCTATATTCATCCATAAACTCTTTTCCATTTATCTATTTTAGGTCCATTACTATTCAATTACTACTTTACATCACCTCAACCAATCTTATTTCACTCAAACACAATTTCTGCCTTAACTTTTCTCTCTCTAAGGGCCAAATTGAAATAAATTTTAATTTTCTTGAAATTTCTAGGTTATTATATTCACCATCTTCATAAATGTTTTTATTTATAATTGATCTTCATGAATGATCCATTAGACACATGAGTATAGCTATTAAATACTTCATCTTCTCTCCTTGCTTTCTGCAAAAAAAGATGCAATGGCACAATGCTTTTCAGCTGACTTTCGCGACCATGGCAAGGTAAGTAACGACTCTTTGCATTTATTGCTCTGACAGAACATAGGTAAGGTTTATACTAGTAGGGCCAATGCTACATGAGTATAAAGGATATTTAATGAATTAATAAGAGCTTAATCCTACCCAAAGTTGTGTTTAAAAGAGTTCTAGGAAGATTATAAGCTTAACACAACTCACAGAAAGTGAAAATAATGGATACATAATGAGTTTCAAAGAACATGATGTCGAACACATAAAACAATGCATGTTTCTTGATGTTTATATTGAAATAATAACCATGACACCAATATAGTCAAGAACGATTAAAAATTTCACACAATGTTCATTATTTCAGAATAACTCAATCATATCAGAATAAATCTTCATAAAAAAATGATGATTAATGAGACACTATAATAGATTATATCTAAACAAAGCAAATTACACCCATATAAGAAGATTATACAGGAATAAGAGGATTTATACCCAAATAAGGGTCACTCTTCCTTAATAACAAGATAAACAGAGACTAGAGAGAATTTAGAGGAATAAGCCACTATACTGGTGTAAAGGAATCATATCAGTATAACCAAAGATATTTATATAGGAATAAAGAGGCTATATAGGTATAACGTAGAAGCCAAGAGAATAAGAAAAACTTCTACCAATATAACGAAGCTTGTACCGAAATAAAGGACCATTTTAGCTTTAATTGCATAGAAGCTTTCAAATTTTGATTTTGCTTAGGTAACAAGAGTTTAGAATACCTGAAATACTTCTTAAACAATGAATTTGGTCCAAGAAAAATTCAAGATAAGTCAAATACTTAAATTTGAAAGGAATCTCAATGAAAATTAACCTTTGAAACACTTGGAGATTCTTGGTTATTTTGGTATAAGAGATTTATATGGGAATAAGGAACCTCTAGTCAGATTTCAAGCAAATTAACACAGTTACCCTTATGTCATTAATCCTATTTAATTTTCCTTGCTGAACAAAATCTTCTCTTATTTTGTGATCATCAAAATCAAAGTTCAACAAATTTCACTTCAAATGGTGTTCTAACCGTCATTTATTAGGCATCATTTTGTCTAATTTCTGTAGTAGTGGAAGCAAGGAAGTTGTCTTTGAGGATCTCAATAGGTCACTAACATGGTGAATTATACTAGCGAGGGTATATTATGAATTGAAATAAGTGTGTTGTGCAAGAACAATAATATATTTTAGAATGTGAAAAATATTAATTGGAATAGAATGATATTTTAAGGAGAAAGATATCAATGTAAATAAGGGTGATATTTTTGAGAAAATTTGAAATAAGTGTTCCTTTGAGTTTGAGGATGATACACAAATAGATAAGTTCTTTTACAATAGACGAGTGAGCATACAGGGAAATAAAAATTTGATAAGTGTACTGAAGGGAGGATCATTGCAACGTTATTATAAGTATAGATGAGAAGGAGGGTAAAAATAAATTGTTAAGTTTCACAACCCTCTTATGGGAGTCAAACAATGATAAGTTATGGAAAGAAGGATGTAAAGAACTGACAAGTGTAATAGGAAGGAAGCTAGACACAAATGTGATAATGTTTATCCGAAAATCCCATATAAATAGCAAGTAGAACCAAGTTGCGGTGGTACAAACGTGGGAAAAACCATATTTTAATCAGAGGAGCTTTATCATGGATGGTGTTGTTCACCGTGGCGTAACGTCAAAACATAATGTCATAAAGTGAGCCCTTTAATGATTGTATTTTGAAACTTTTCTGCTGTAGTAGTTATTTCTTTTATTAGTTTAAGCTTCTCTACTACAATGGATCTTTAATTACTTGGTTTACATCTTTTATACCATTATAGCATTTTTCTTTGGTTTTCCAAATTATTAAGTAAAAATATTTTTACCATAATAGATTCTTTTCTACAATGAGAGTATTTTTTTTTCCAATTACTAAGTAAATTCATTTTTTCAACCATAGCAGACATTTTAAGCATTGCTTGTCTATTCTATCATCATGGTGAAGTTACTATAAACAACGCTCAAACCGTTCTACCATGGGAAGCTTTATGCATTAGTTTTCATTAATTATCATGGTAGGGCTTGTTAATGTTGTTTTGTAATAGTTATTTGTAAAACTCTTTTAGTTTTTATTGAGTATAATACAAGTATATGCTCCATGTATGTGCGATGCACAGGAAAGTAAACGCAAATTATTAAGTTGGAAGTAAATTGTTATTACCAAGGAATGCTTACCCTATATTTTTCACCATGTTCTTAGGAAGCTTTATGTTATCTTGGCTTCTTTCTTCATTGATCATTTTGTTGTATAGCTAGGTGCAAATTGGTATTTTTGGATAACCAATATTGCCCCTTATAATGCTTGTTTGACTATTTAAGTAATAAATATATCTTATCCCATCCATTCAAAAAAACAAAAAAATAGTAATTGCAGTTGTCATGGAAAGCAATAGTTAGATTGAAAATAATATTTTCCATGAATGCTTCTATAAATATCTTAACTACAAAGTATTTTTGCTTAAGCGCATAATTCTTATAAGTTATTCGATAAATGAAATATAGAATCAACTATTTGTTGTTCTTTCCTTTTTTTTATAATACTATTTGTTGTTCTTTCAAGAATTTGGAGCATGGACGGTCCCAAGATTTTGAATTAAGGAAATTAAAATAAACTGAAGTCAACTACCAAATAATTCAAAACTTAGTCATTTAACATAACAACTTTCTATGTGTGTTTTGTGTTTAAAGACTAGTTTGAAGGGTCGACATAAAAACCTGGTATCTGTCATCAGAGTATTATGACAACACTACTGTGTTTTGTATGATTGATTAATTTCTCAAGTACTACGCAACGAAGCATCAACCTTCACACCAATTTTTCTCCCACAAAAGAAGCAAGACAGACAGTGATTGATCCAATTGGTATATGGACTATTTGTCAAACTATTCCATTCAAGACCAGGGCATGCATTGTTAATGCACTTAAGGTGAAAGTAAATTAGGTCAAATTAGATTTTAATTAAATAGAGTTGAGCCTATATAATAAGTCAAAAATCTTGTATAAAGCACTTTTTACAGCTCAAAACTGAGCATATCTAAAGCCTCTAAAACCCTATTTAAAAACTTACTTAAAATTTAACTTTTTAAATAAGCTTGCATTTTAATTTTAAATGTCTCAAATATACTCTAAGATTATTATAATATACAATATGTAATCTGATTTATCAATTACAATATATAATAATTGAAAAGACTTATCAACTATAATACAACAATAAAATAATATTAAAATTAATATATAAATCCACTATGATTGAAAATATAATTAAAAATTTAAAAATGGACTGATTAAAAATCAAATAATAAAACTTATGTGTTTGTGATATATTACAGTGAGTGTGTGCGCACATGCGTGCAGCTAGCTTGTTGGGTCCATAAGTTAAGCCTTTACAAAAATAATAATAAACCTAACCTACTTAACTAAATAGAGCTAATTAAAAGCCCAAACATATGTAGTAAATAGGCTATTTTTAACCTGAATTCCCATCCCTATGCTTGAAGCACATTTTAAAGACATATTTAAGTTAAATTGAAAAAATTGAGTTTAAACAAAAATAAATAAATAATTTTTTTAAGATTTTCTCATTTTTTTTATTTTTCTTTTAATTGTCCGGTTCATTTGCGATGAACCAGTTTGCTCTAACTGGTCTTCAAGATTGTTGACCAAGTCTCTCAGGGCCGCCTTCCAGCGTTGGACTGGACCGGACCAAGAGGTGGTTTGGTCCAATCTGAGTTTTAAAACCTCAGTCAATACTTGCTACAATATGAATGCATCAAGAATTTGATAACTGAATAAGTATTAAATATGTATTAATAAAAATATGGAAAGACAATAATGATAAGTCAATTTGAAATGCTATGATATCAACTATTTATACGAAAGGAGAAAATTTACTCCAAATAAACTCCATCAATAATTCTAATCAACTGCTCAGAAACTCAGCTATCAAGAAGGATCATCAGCACCCTGGCCAATCTTTTTGAACAATCATTTGGTTTTCCTGATTTCCATGGACATACACTTTGGGCTCCTTAACCTGCAGTGGATCAAAATCATATAGAACTACATTTCAAAGCCATTAAGCATTCAATTTTTGAGTTCATTGCCACAACTGACCAGTGCAATCGGTGGAAATTCAAATCTAAAACGGGCTCTAATGAACCCATCTTCGCTGAATAAACACTTGAACCCATCAACCACTGGGCATTCACTGTTAAATAGATTTAAAAAATATCAGATATACCAAACAATTTCTTGTAAATACTTATTATAGCATTGACACATGAATTTGTCTCCACCATATCATTTCTGAAATAATTCTTTACATACCTCACTGATAATTATCTCTTCCCCATTATTACGCCTAGTATATGAGCGATTACTTACATGAGAGAATTACACGCAAATCCACCCACAACAGAATTAAATACCACAAGGAAGTTGTTAATTGACCTTGTGATATTTAACTGTGTTGTGGGGAATCTCAAAGTAATTCTCCCATCATTTAACAGTTGAAAAGTTTATTTGTGGAAAAAGAGGAGAAAGACAAGTTAAAAGAACTCACTTTATGAGAAAAGTAAAATTTCTCAGGGGGAATTCGTGCAAGCTTATGTGTTCTTCTTTAGAATATCTGCATAAGAGAAACATAGGAACACACGTTATCCTGAAAGTTCAATGTCACACACCAATCATTAAAATAACGCCTTAGAATTTTGTTGTGAAAAAAACCTATTACTGAGATCTTTGCCATTGCAACCTTTTTTTTTATTTTAAATTTAAAATCTCAACATCATCCGAGAATTTACATGATGACAGCGGCAGAAGGACCAAACATTTCCGTATTTTGGATAAAAAAAGACTTATGTACTTAACTTTGTATACTTAATATATTTTTATCCAATCAAATCAACACAAGTGGATTTTATGTGTAAAAATGTGTTAATAATATTAATAATAAGAGTTTGTTATAGAATAAATAATCTATAAAAAATCCACATCTTAATTTAATTTGAAACAATTACTTTCAAGTGTTTAAGCTAAGAGATAGGGAGATAGGGTGGCTGGGTAGAACATGGAATAAACAGTGTGGGATTGTGAAAAAAGCTTAATATACCTCCACGGGGAATCACTTTCACAAAAGCGGGATATACCATTCATGGCTGAAAAGGTGTCAATGTGAACCCACTGTTCATTCGCATCGTTAAGAACACCTGCTAAGAGCAACAATCACAGACTCTGTAAACAGATTTAAGATAGTGCAATACCTAGAGACATCATAGAAACGAAATGTGACAGTACTCGATTGTACATTATTAGGCATCCAGCGTTTCTAAAGACATAAAAGAACAGGATGCTAGCCAGTCACTCATCCCCATGATGTACCCAATCAAGCATTGAAACATCAGCGTCAGAATTCATTTGGTATAGATATTGCCATTGAAATATAGAGTCATGTTCTAGAGCATAACTATTAGTTGAACAAACTTCATCCTACTAAAAAACAGTTGAGTATCGTACCTTCAATGCTACAAGAATTGTTCATAGAAGGCATAATATAAAAAGGTACATTAAAGGATATAGTGTAGAACTATGATTCTTCTCCTGGTCAATATCAGACTCATTGTATATTCCTTGCCCTTTTTATTCAGTTAACTTCACATTTTAAAAGACTTTTTGGCCAGTAGTTTATGCTAGACTTTAATATAAACTATGCTATTTGGTAGTCAATGGGCTTCAAAAGGACAAGAATATAAAGTTGGGGTAATAGAGATTAGGATGCTGTGATGGGTGTGTGGGCATACAGCAAAAGATAAGATTCATAATGAACAAATAAGAGAAAGAGTTTGCACAGTATCTCTTAAGGAAAAATGGTAAAAAAATCATTTGAGTTGAGGTAGTAGAGATGAGGATGTTCCAAACTTTGGACTTGTACAAAGAAGATCATTAGAGGTGACGGTAAAAAAAAAGGAGAACAAAATAGTCTTAAATCTTGTGAAGACAGGTAGAGGTAGCAGAAAACCAAAGAGAACTCTTAATAAAATTATTAAATGAGAATTTTGGTTAACAATATATCCAAAAACTTGGTTATTGATAGAACACAATGGTGTCACATAATCCATGTAGCCAACCCTACTTAATAAAATAAATATTGTTGCATGGCCAGGCATTTAGGAATAATTACTCCTTTGAATTGGTTCATCCCTATATAGCGGCACCCATTGTCTTTATCACACTCGGGGTAATAAACTCATCAGTTATGACTCATTCCACAGCAAATATCACTTCTCACATACTTTTCCCATTTTTCATGAGACAGATAGCTCAATCATTGTTCAGTCTTTTAAAATATTTGAATCAAACAATGAGGCAATGTGTTAAATGCCAATAATTTTATATCTCATGGTAGCTGATAAAGTAAACAAGTAAGACAAAGATAAGAAAGATAAGGTGGAGAATTTAGAAAATGCTTTCGACAGATATTGCTTGACCGCGGATAATTACAGAGAGATTAGTTACTCCTCACTGTATATGACGCATCCACACACTAGAAACATCAACAATAGGCACTAGAGCCTTAACAAGGACAATACACTTTAACAGAATATAAATGTGTGCTCAAGAGTTTGACCCCCACAGCCACCGAATGAAAAAATACAATGATACTATATGTTAGAGATATGAAATATTCATTATTTACTATAAATTATTGTAATCAGCTTAATTATAGGAATTAGGGTTATAGTAGGCCATTAAGATTTAAAGATAGAATCACCGTAATAAGTATTTTGAAAGCGATAAAATCCCAATCCTATAAACAGATATAATTGTAAATTACCCTTAGCCTTTGGCCTATAGAGAGGCCCTCAACCCTTGCAAAATCATCCCAGAATCATTTGATAGAGTTCTTAATCACGAAGCCCTTTGCTAACGTACAACAGGAACGCAGCGGCTTAAAGTCAGAAATTAGGCTCTATTTTTATATTAGTAATCGTATAAGGTGATGTGTTGTCTTAATAGTTTAATACCATGACATGTCGTCATGTAGCTATGATACACAAATGTTGATTAAGTTAACCAACAAGGTCCGGCACAGTTGGCAGATAGCTAGGTCTCTTAAACATGTAGTCAGGAGTTTCAAACCTAGCTATGCGCACGAAAGACTTTGTTGGGAGAGGCAAGCTCACTTATGGGATCACTCAGCCTCGAAGGGGATTAATCTTTGACCGTAGCCTGTGTTGGAAATTGTGCCCTAGGGCCAATCATTGTACTATGCACATTGTTATTTAATGAATTACTCTTTTATTATCATAACAATTGCATGTTCAATATGATAATTGTATCCCTGAACAAATTATAGTGATTGTCCTAAATACCCCTGGTCAGTCATCTTTGAGGGATCATAGATGAAATAAGACTAGTATGGCTTCGATTAATTATAGAGGTATAAATTAAAGTCATAGGCACTTGAAAGAGTACAAGGTGCTGGACTGACCTACTATAATAAAGCTGCATGATACATGTCATAAGCCCATCTCATATGTAACTATATCACTAAACCCTTTGACTTGAGATCATCATGGATTCCTACATGATGACCACTGAACTTTAACCTAATCAAAAGTCACCTTTGATCGGGTGATCATAAAGGCTATGATTGAGTTTAGTGATATTCATACAGAGGAATATGAGTGGTCAAAATGGAATTTATCCCCCGCATTAAGTGAGAGATATTACTAGGCCCCTCGATGAGTAAGACTGAGAAAATGTATGGCCGTACTACAATGGAGATTTTTTTCATTGCTACTGTCAGTCTACTTAGAGATCGAGAAAGTAATGATCAGATAAAGGAGAATGACAATTCTATGTCTTGTACTTAACCAAAATATCGCGTGATAAAAGAAATATGATATGGTTGCACGATAGGTTACATTGAATCATCAATCCCATGTGAATTGGATAGTTGCAATGTCTTGCTAAAGGCCACTTGTAACTTATGGGCTAATAGCGTAATTAGCCTACTGCCAATTTCATACGGGCCTACAGGATCGCACACAAGAACAGCCCAACTCGAGCTATAATGTCCAAGTTCATTGAATCTACAATATGTCTAGATTCAATAAATGTAATATAGGGTGAATGAATTATATATATATATATATATTCAAAATATATATATATTCATATATGTAAATATATATATGATATATGATATATAAAATTAAATATAGATAATATATATATATATATAATATAATATGTATATATGATATATATATTATATTATATATTATATTATATCATGTTAGTTTTAAATTTAATTTTATATGATAGATTAAATTTAATAACTAACATGATATAAGAGAATATCATGTCAGTTTTATAATTTGAATTTATAAGATAAATTCGAATTAGATATAATATTATGGATTAAATTTATGAGACAAATTTAATTAAATTTTCATAGGCTTTTAAGTGGAAGACGAAAACCCTTATCTATATACTATATATAGATAGGGACGTCCTTTATGTAGGATGTGAGTTAGAAAAGTTCCGACAGCAAAAACTCTTTGAGAGCCACGAAACACCCTATAGAAAGGAAAATTAATGTTTAAAGAAGAAAGGCGTTGAGAGTGCTGGCACGCTATTCGAGTTAGAGAACTATTCATGTGGATACCAGTAGAGGGAGCAGATCTACATTATCAGCTTTTAAGATCCAAACTCTTGAAAAGAATGTGCACTAACTTCAAAGAATTAAAAGGTAACTCTTCTATCCACTTTGATGTAAACGAGTTCATTCAGTCCATATCAGGATAGGAACTTTAGAATTTTAATCTTCCGCTACGCCTCTCTATCCAACAGGCTAAGGGATACTCTTAGTACAACCCCTAACAAAAAAATGGGGGGAAAAAAAACTAAGCTCATACTCTAACAAGGCTTGTTAACAGATGACACTCAAGCATAAAGAAAAATGATGAAGAAAGTTGAACTTCCTCTACGCCCAACCAGGTGTTTGGGCTCTTCACATTAAGCAAACTAGCATTAGAGCTCTTCACAACAGCTGCAAAGGTGCCAATGAAGACCCAAGAAATTTTTAGTAGAAGAGAAATGAAGGGGGCTGCTGTTGGGGTGTTTCACCTCCCTCACAATACTCACTTTCTAGCGCCCCCCCCCAAAAAAAACACCAAAGGAAAAAAAAAAGTCACTCCCCAAATATATACGGCGTATAGTCCTTCTCTCCATCTCGCTCTCCCTCTCACAGTACTTACGCATTCCACATGGCTTGGACTCGGCCCATTACATAATGACTCATTAGCCACGGGATCCATCAGTATTGAAACTCTGTTAGCAAATACAAGTGCAGTGTTTAGTAGAATCAGGAGATTCTCGTTCGGCCTTGGGAAATTTCTTAGACTTATTCTGATTCTAAGAATTCCTAGAGAAATCCTTCTTTCTCAATTCTTGAACAGATTCAATCATCATACTGCACTAATATCTCGTTTGGTAGCAAGGAAGAGCTTTTGATGGAAGTGAAAGTGAAAGTGGAAGTGGAAGTGAAAGTGAAATTGGAAGTGAGATAAAAAGTATGTTTGGTATGCAAATGGAAGTGAGATATAAATTTTATTCAATAAATATATTTATATTTTAAAATGACCAAAATACCCAAAAAAATAAAAAACCTATTGAAGCAAAGCAAGCATCACCGTCACCGCTGCTCATCCTCAACGTAGCCACTCCGTCTCCCACAACAAGCATCGCCATGGACACCAAAGGTTCCACCATTGATAATGTTCGCTTTATGCACTAGAAGGGTGGCACTAAAGCTTTCAATTTCCTTCTCATTTGTTGAACCCTCACCATTCTGGGCCCTTCACCCTGAAATCCTACACACCCATATATATACCTTCAGAGCAATAACTAGATTTACAAATATATGAGATCTTCTACAATAGCATCAATAGGAAAATAGCACAGATGCACTCCTCCACCGCTGCATCCTTCTTCAACCAAGATTCACGCCTACACTAATTTTATTTAATATCATTTCATGTAATATTATATTTGCACAGATGCGATATATGTGCATGAAGTTGTGGAGAATGGGATTGGGGAATAGATTGGCAATATTGGAATCGGAGAGATCAAGCCCGGTGACAGAGGTGTAAGTGCGATGGGTGTCGGACTAGTAGCAGAGGTGGGCATTGTCGTTGTTCCGGAGAAGAGGGAGGAGTGGGTCATTCATTGAAAGTTGGAACATGGCAGGAGAGAGTTTGAGGGTAAAGATGACAAAATAAGAGAGGAAATGAGGTAGGAACTCAGTTCCATGGGTCTATCTAAGGAACCCAATTCCACCAGATTTAATGGAACTCACTTCCCTAGAGAACCCAATTCATGCACACCAAACATACTAATTTATGGGTTCCACTTCCACTTCCTTTTCCTTCCTCTCAATTCCTTGCTACCAAACGGGCATAAGGACACAACAATAATTTTCACCAATTAAATTCTAGCTTACCACTGGGCAGCAAGTTCACTAACATTTTAAGATTCATGGGCTCACCAGTTCGATGCAATTCTTTTAAGGCATGCCCACTAGGATAATTCCAGTATGATGCCATGAAAGTTGTAATGGAGCATCCTACACTACAAGATATAAAAATAAGTACACAATTGAAGAATACAACCATCACAAACAAAACAAATGACTAGTAGACCAACCTGACTGACAATAGTCCCAACAAAATGAAGAAAAGCAGGTTCCAAAAAGGCTTCTTTTTATTGTTGTAACTGAAACATATCATAACACGTGATTCAAGTTGGTAATTCCTAACATGAAAAAGCACATGACCCAGAGATCAGACAAATTAATTATTCAATGAAAGAAGTCTCTTCCATTTTAAGTCTCCATTATAAATGTAAATGCACTTAAACTCCAATACCCTTCCCTCCCCCAAAGTAGATAGAAAAGCATGTGGAAGATAGGTAGCAAGAAAAATCACTGGTTATATACTACAAGTTAGACCAATGCAAAATCATGACATCCAGAATGGAAAATATTAATACATATCAGCCCAATGAATTGTCACTTTAAAGCAATGCCATGTAATGCAATTACGCAAATTATAAATGTTCAAGCGAAATATTTTTACATGCTTGTTTCACAATAGACCAACTTGCGTACTCGTGTACAATACAGTTCAAAACTTTGATTGCTTAAGAATACATAGATTTCATTGTTGTCCTTCAAAACTTGGATTGATTTGATTGGTTCATTAAAAAGTTCACATTTTTCCATTCAGTTCAAATCAAAGAGAACCTTTGAAATAAATCCTAGTCAGACAATGGTTACATAGCAAATCATTTCAATGAAATTGGTAGTAAAGGTCCACGAAGACTTGATGATTTGAGAGACTTAGGAAACAGCTGAGAGAAAAAAGTAAAAGGTTAAGGTATCAATTTTTTATTTTTTTAATGACATGATTGAATATTGTTCATTTTATCACATCATGAAATCAAAATTTTATATAGTTTTAATAAGCAAGCAATGGTTGCAACTTAGAACTATATTTAAAACAAAAAACAAAAAAAACAAAGACAATTGTTGCAACGGGATCTTACATTCTGTTAGCTGCAATTGAAGCAGACAGGTTAAATATTGGAACTGAACTTACTATGAAACGAAGCTCCTGCAGCATCAATCAAAATGATGATGCAAACATGCTTATAATATAAAACATGCACAATTCAAGCTATGAGTTCAAATGGCATGCATCCTACCTTGTGAGGAAGCTTGGAGTAAATTAGAATAAAGGAAAGAACTGGGAAAATAAAAGATCGAACCCTTCCGTCCAGAAAAAGACTGAGCTGAAAAGAAAACAACCAACCAAATTAGGAAAAGTGATGGGATTTCATTTTTTACCATTCTTTTTATACTCTTTTTGGTTCTTGGTTATTTTAGAAGAGGAAGAGGAATGAAATTGCCTCAAGTACTAGAAGCAGGTTGGCAATTACTTAAAAGCAAATTGTTGAATCTTGACATCCATCACTCAAATTATATATATTCACTGTTCATTGACATTTCCATATTCCATATAACGGAGATGTTTCTTTAGAAAATGAACGCTAGTGACGCTTAATGATGACCATCACAATAATAATCTCACAATGAAAACATAACAAGAAACAACACAACTGATGAAAAGTGATTGTTCATAAACATCATCCTAAATAACATCCTTGCCCTCGAAAAAGCAATACTCTAATGTGAAATAATCTTTAAACTGTAAATCAAAAAATCAAGTGCACATATCATGGCATGGCACTAATAAAAACGAAAATGGGCTTGGAAAAGTCTTTCTATTCCCCATTTCATTCTATATACTATTCTCCTAGCTGCACAAACTTATCCCTTCTCTTAGTTCAATTTATCATACCAATGATGCATTTTACTACGACAAATGCTATGTTTATTGCATAAGAAAGTCCATATCTCCAATTTCCTTGCAACATGACTGCCAAAAACTAAATAGTCTTACAACACATTAAATGAGATCTTCCAAAAGTAATGCAACTAAGAATATGATGAACCCCGGTCTAATGATCCACGATTGATGAAGTGAGAGAGAAAGAGGGAATAGGCTAGTGCAGGGGTATGTATGTGAGGAAATGGGTTAGCGTGAAGGGATAAGCATTTAGTGAGTAAATAAAACTGAAATGAAATTTTCAAGAAATATGAAGTATAGACATGAAATATTCTACAATTAATATAGTTAATTGAAAAGTAAATGATACCAAGAAAAAACATTAAACCAAAAGAAGCTCAAAACAATGAAATTTTAGGTTCAACTTCATAGATGATAGACAGGAATCAAAAGTAATGTTTCAAAAAGAATACCCAAAAAGTGTACTTGTCAAAATATATATATATATACACATATACATCGTATTAATCAGGTCAATGGAAGCATAAATGAGCCATTATGCCAAGTTAGCAAATTATTAAGCAGCCAGCTCAATATCATAACAGGCGACAGATTTTTATTACCCAACACCCACCAGTGAAAGAGGATATGCAGCAAGCAATGAACGAGGGAGCGCTGAGGAGAAGTACCAATGGAAAGCATGTGTCTAAACAAATATTGTAAAGGAAATAAACATGTGGGAAAAATATTATGAAAAGCTAACAACAGAACATGGCCAAAAATTCAAGCAACTACCATAATTAGAGCATAATAGACCATGACATAAAAGCATTGTCACACATTAAAGCACAAATGCCCCGGATGTCCAAGGCAAACTTAAACTGTATAAAACCCCATTACAATTGTAAATCAGGAAAGATTGTGACAAAATGCAAAATTTCAGTCCACAAGTGCCTCTGTGCAAAAGGGTTTCTAGCACATTTGGCATTCAAAGGATTAAGAAAAGTTGAAAGAAAGTGTGTGCAAGCACAATTCAATATCCCTTCAGTAGGATAGCATGGTGACTTAAATTTAGTAGCCTGAAAATTATGCTTTCAACAGTGAAGCTACGATAGAAAGATTCATATATTGAATGTTCAGGGAAGGCCCAATAGCAGCAAAAAGGATATTGGTTTTATGGTTAATTCAGACATTATTTGCATCTTTTGAACATTCCATGAATAGAACTTTCAGTTTGATAGGTTTAGGGCCAAATAAAGCAATGAATAGGATATTTACAGGATATATTCTTAGTTATGGTAGGGAAGAAACCAGACTGCCCATACCATAAAACTAAAGAAAACAGGGGAGAAGCTAAAAAGATGAAATGTTCCCAGGTTGATTCCATGGCAATGATAAATTTCCAGAATCAGTCAAAAGTGGAGGTCCAACAGCTGGTGGATTGAAACCAGAGACATCCATGGTACTGTTAGATAATCTTTGTTAACCAACCAACCATTGCCTTATTTTCATCCATGGTACTGTTAGCATTTGAAATAGAGTTTCAAAGCACATCTTTGTTATGGAATCAGAACTCATTTCTCATCAACAATGTTTCACATCATTAGCTTGTGTTTTAGTTTTTGGGTGGTAGCCTAGTAGATTTTGGTGTATTTTTTTTTTGTGGTTTTGTTATTTATTCCATTATGAATTATGATTGTAAGACAAGAGCATCAACCTTCCTTCAGCCAATTTGCCTGTGTGAAAAGAGGAAGATGATTGCAATCAGATTGAAGCAAAGACAACATGCCTGTCTCCGTTAGCCTAATGAATCTATGGGAAATCAAACCTAATCTATTTAAATTAAACAATAACCAAACAGACTTGACCGATTTAATAATACAGGTAAGCATTACAATTCACTCAAGCAGTTATCTAAGAATATGTTAGAACCAGGCAGGGTCTTTGAAATACTGCAATAAGCCCCATAAGCATAAACCTATAAACAAAATAGAAAAATGAGAAACTTTACCTGCAACTTCTCGCTTCATGCTGCTAGTGCAGCCAGCAATCAGCATCAACTTTGCCCATAACATATACAGAACATAAATATCTACATTCTAGAGATATACAACAGTGCAATAAAATGAACTTTGAATAAGGATACACCCCATTCAGAACTCCTGTTAAGCACTGAGTTAAACCAAAATACTTCAAATTCAGGCCACAATAACCTCTTCCAGAAAACTGAATCAATCAACACAGTAAGACCTGTTGAGGGAACGATAGTCTCAAGGTCAGAACTTTAAAAAAAAAAAAAAAATTCCATGATAACTATACATCACATCAGGTGATAATTTTTGTTGACCGGAATTCAAAAGGCTTACTTCACCAACCTATACTCAAAAAAGCCATCCCAATGCTGCATTTCAGGGCATCCCATAACGAAATCTCTCTTGTCTTCCCTTCAAGTGATGGCTCTTATTAGGCACAAAGCTTCATCATTATAATTTAAAATTCAAATTGTCACAGCAGCTTTAACTATTTTACTGTAATGCCAGAAGGATCAGAGGACAGAAAACAAGAGGCATATTCAAAGAAAAGAGTGAGTTAAAATTCTAAATACAAGGATTTCACTCAAAAAGAAATTTTATATGAAAGGAGTATAATGTTCAAAATGAAGGAAAGTAGTACACAAATTGCCAAGTACAAGATTAGAAATGAACATTTACATTTCAATTTTAGATAACGCTTAAAACCAACAAAATGAGAGAATAGGGGCAACAGAAGAGAGGCAAATTGAATTAACAACTTAAAGAAATTATAAAAATAGGCTAAGTACAAGTTTAGCACAACAAATGTAAGCATCCACATTGGTTGCATGACAGTCATCCTTCAACCAAGCCATCATTATATCCAAACAAGGACTCTCTATTAGAAGTGGGCTTGCTTCTCTTAGGCCCATTAGAAAGAGTCTGACCTAAATTACCTAATATAACCTGATTTTAGGATATTTCCTATTTACTTTTATATCTCCAAATATTTGGTTCTTTTCTTATTTAGATCTATTTTCCCTAATCTGATCAGATTCGATCGTATCCCTGGTCTCTATGTATGTACTCTGGTTCTCAATGAATAAAGACAAGAAATTCTACGCAAAAAATCTCATGGTATCAGAGCCCGCCGCAACATGATGGATTATCGCACAACACTATGTTTTCTGAAGCAGGTCCCTGCTACAAATGTGGATCCATCTAATCCTCTAGCAAGTAGAGGCTCGTCGTCCCAACATTCGAACTCGACAGGAGAAGATGGGCTATTGTCCACTGCAATGGGCTTGTCTAACTTTGCACTACACCTTGTCTCGCACTATCTTACTGAGCATAACTATCTCCAGTGGTCCCGTAGTATGCCGATGATCATATGTGATTGACAAAAAGAATGTTACCTAACATGGGTTCCTTCACCACCAAATCCTACAGACCCGACATATGACAAATGGTGTGCAGAGAATAATTTGGTGATGGCCTGGTTGATTCACTCGATAATGCCAAAAATTAGTGAAAATTATCTTCTTTCTACCTCTACCAAGGAGATATGGGACTCAGTCAAGACAACCTACTCTGTTAAGGACAAGGCAGCCATATTTCAAGTCAAGCGTCAACTATGGCCACTAATTCAAGGTGATCTTTTTGTCACTCAATTCTTTAGTGCATTAAAATGCTTATGGCAACAAATTGATCTATACGAGGTTCATACTTGGTTGTGCACTAAAGAAGAGTTATACTGCAAACAACTAGTTGACCGAGAACGCTGTTATGAGTTTCTTTTAGGTCTTAAAGATTCATTTGAAGAAGTTTGTGGCCGAATTATGAGTGCTAAACCACTGCCGACACTGGAAGAGGCCTTCAATATGATTAAATGTGAAGAAAGTCAGAAGGTACTGATAGAAAACATGGCAAACATTACTTTAGAAGGAAATAGTTTATTAGTTTTTTTATTGCTTTTCATTAGTTTATTAGTCTTTGTTGCTTTTCACTTAACTTTTGTAAGTTTCCTTCTTGTGAAGGAAACCAGGCAGCAAATGGGTAGAGGTTTCCTTGTTAGGAAGGAAATCTCATACTTATAAATAGCATGACTTGTGCATTCAAAAGCAGACTTGATGAATGAATGAAAATTATGAGTAAAGTTTGATAGCCATCCCTTTCTCTCTGCATTCAGCCTCTCCCTCTCTTGTTTCCCCTATTGTTCTATTCTTGTTTTCTTCACTCTCCCTCTTTGTTCTGTCCTTCCTCTTCTATTTCCTCTCTCTCTGTTCTCATTTCCCTCTCCCATCTAAGTCTTTGCTTCTAATTCTTTTCCCTTATCCTATTCTATTTAAATCAATGTGAGCGTGAGTGTTCGTGTTACAGCAACTTGGTGTTAGACAAAGACTCTGAACGCTCCTAGACTGTTCCAGTTGTCGCCTTGTCGAAGATAGGAGGAAAACTCACTAAAAAGCCTAGCATACTCTATTTCATGCTGCCAGAACCCAGCGCTACACTTCTAGACATCAAATCCCAAAACAAACACCACCATCATGCTCAAGAGGGGAAACCCAGTCAAAACCAGAAAACCCACCTCCATCCACAACTGCAGCACCATCACGCGCAGGTGGAGTATCTTGCACGTGGTCTTCATGCACCGTTCGTACAGGTCGCCAAAACCTGAACTTCAACATTTTCCTTGTGTATTTACAAAATTTCTTCAACTCTAAAGAACCTAAGACGCACAAGTCATCGTCTAAAACTTAGTTGGGGGTAAAATATCTTGTTTTAGGCTCCTAAAGCAAAGCATGTAAGGCTGACGACCCTCTCATTTAACTAGCTTATTTGGTTATTAAAAGGAGGTATTCTATTCATAGTTAGGTCTGATATCTTTGTTGTTTAGTACTTAAGTTTCTTTGAACATTGCAATTTTTATATTTTTTAATCGTGTTTAGTTTAATATTCTAAATTAAAAAAAAAAAGAATTTGCATTGATCATTATCTTGTTGATTTGTGACTTTTGATAGCAGTATTCATATAACCTAGGACACCTACCTCACACACAATTCGGGCCTATACCCGAGTCCAAGAAATTGCCTTAGGTTAGTCGAAATTTCTAACGGTTTTCTCGAGAGGTTTTTGAACCTTCAGAGATTACTGTGAAGATTCACTTGAGTTACCTATGTAGCATACGATCTCTGTAGAATTTTTGAATCTCAGAGGATTAGTATTGTTAGAAAGGGATTTCACCTATCCAGCTGAGGGCAACTTGGGGGCCTTTCTTCCTTAGGTTACTCAATCCACCCCAAACTTACACATTACCATACCACCTTTGTTATTGTATGGCCATTCGTGATTTATACAATAAACAAGCTTTAATAGACCAAGAAATTACTACCCTAAAATCTGCTATGGCCAATAACTCTCAAATCACTCAATCATCTTAACGAATCTAAAAAGGCTCAAAAGGCATACGTGAACTTAAGCTTGATGAAATTGAAGAATTTATGAACAATAGATTTGAAGAGATAATGAGTGCAATTCAGTTAATATGCAAACAAGATATAGGGAAAACGACTGAAAGGCTGCTTGAAAGACCTATCATTAGAGGAGAGTTAAGCCTTAGAAAAGAGCAATTCCCAGTCTATAATCAACCTAGGGGTAATTCCCTTAGGATTGGTCATTTCTCTGAAGCTATGGGTGAAAGACACAGTAGACCATCTCCTCGTGAGTTTACCAATTATCAATTTGATGACATAGATGATACTTGGGATAGACAAGGGCCAAAAGAAGAACATTATAGACCACATTAGCCAGTCCATAGAAATGGTAGAGAAAGCCTTAGAAGGACACATACTGATGACATCACAAAGAAAGTCAAAGTGGAGGCTCCTGAATTTGATGGACAATTGAATCCTAGTGTGTTCTTAGATTGGTTAGCCAGCATGGAAGATTATTTTCAATGATATGACATAAGTAATACTCAACGAGTTCAATTTACAAAGATAAAACTTATGGGTACTACTAGAAAGTATTGGCAAAATGTCCAAAGAAATATTGAGCTACAAGGCTATCCACCAATTGAGATATGGGAGGAAAAGAAGGCCAAGCTAAAAGAAAAATATGTGCCGACTCATTATCAGAGTCATCTGTATGACAAATACCTAAATCTAAGACAAGTTTCCACAGCTTCCAAGTATACATACCAATTCGATGACCTTATAAATAGGTGTGACATGGATGAAGTGTGGCGTACCATTACCAAGTTTGTTAATGGACTTAAGTCGTATATACAGAAGAAACTCAAGTTAAACTTTCCAAAGTCCCTCGAAGAAGCTTATCATAAGGCTTTGGAAATAGAGTCTCTATCACAATACTCGTCTATCAAGCGTACTAACATACGGAGCAATCAGTTTAGACAAGCTCGAACTTCCAGTTTGTCTGAGCGACCTACAAGAGTATCTACTTCTAGACCCAACTTGTCTTTTACACCTGCTTAAGCAATTGGGTTCTAGGATAATACCTATAAGCCTAATGAGGCTATAGTTCCTACTTCCCACCCTTGCAATTCTTTTGTCGAGTGTTTTTGCTGTCATTCAAAGAATCACATTGCATCGAAATGCCCACAGCGTACTCTAGTTATTGACTCACAATGTGAGGACGAGAAGGACAATACAAATGCTGACCTTCTCATAGATCTGATTGAGTTTCCTTCAGATGTCGATGAGTAGATCATCATTTATGAACATAGATGCGAGACACATTGAGTTAGAGTTAATGCGATGCATTCTCTCAGTTCCTCTACCTAGTGATTCATGGAAGCGAACAAATATTTTCCATACTTTTGTGAAGTGTGGAGACAAAGCTTGTAAGTTAGTGATTGATGGAGGGAGTTCTAGAAATGTCATTTCTAGTCAAGGAGTAGTGGCCTCAAGACAAAACTTCACCTAGAGCCTTTTCCTGTCATATGGGTCGACAAAACTTCTTTACCAGTCACCCAACAGTGCTACATTCCTCTTCAATTAGGTGACTATAAAGAAGATAATATTTGTAATGTTCATCTAATGGATGTTGCTCACATTCTACTTGGTCAACTATGGCTTTATGACCACAATGTCATCAACCATGGTCGTGAGAATACCTATACATTTAAGCATGGAGGCAAGACGATCCTATTACATCTTGCAAAGCTTGACAACAATGGCAAAAGCTCAAGTAGATCAAAAGGCACAAAACCCAAAACCCACAACTTGCATCTTCTGATAGAAAAACGATTTGTGCAAGAAAGCAGAGAAAGTACGATTGTTTTTATTCTGGTATCCAAGATTTCACAACGAATTGCCACTATTTTAGATCTTCTAGAAGAGGTGTAATAGCTCTTACGGCAATTCCAAGATATCACTCCAAATGAGCTTCCATCTGAATTACCACCAATAAGAGATATTCAACATGCAATTGATTTCATTCCAGGCTCACAACTCCCCAATCTACCATACTACAGGATGAACCCTAAAAATAAGGCAGAGCTTAACTGACAAGTCAATAGATTGTTGGAAAGGAGTTATATCCAGCACAGTATGAGACCTTACATAGTTCTTGCTCTTTTAACTCCAAAGAAAGATGGCTCTTAAAGAATGTGTGTAGACAACAGAGCCATCAACAAGATCACCATCAAGTATAGGTTTCTCATTCCTAGACTTAAGAACATACTTGATTTGGTGTCTAGATCTAGTTGGTTTTCAAAAATTGACCTTAGGAGTGGTTGTCATCAGATCAAGATTAGACCTGAAGATGAGTGGAAGACTGTTTGTAAAACATAAGATGGGTTGTTTGAATGGCTTGTCATGCCTTTTGGGTTATCAAAAGTCCCAAGTACATTCATAAGAGCAATGACTCACCTCCTTCAATCATACTTGGAAAATTCTTGGTGGCATACTTTGATGACATACAAGTTTTTAGCAAGTTAAAAGAGGAACATTTGGAACATCTTGAGTTAATTTTTCTCACCTTGCGTATGTTAACTTGCCCAAGTGTTCATTTCTTCAGAATCAAGTCATCTTCCTAGGTTTTATAGGTCCTGAAAAAGGTTTAGTAGCTAACCTTGAGAAAGTCCAAGCCATTTGAGAATAGCCTAAGCCACAATCTCTCCATAAAATACGAAGTTTCCATAGCCTTGTGTCTTTCTATAAACGCTTCATTAGAAACTTCAATACCATTATGGCTCCTAACACTGATTGCTTAAAGCAAGAAAAGTTCCAGTGGACTTCTACAGCTTTCGTGGCTTTCCAGGATATTAAGAAGAAGCTTTCTGAAGCTCCAGTCCTGTCTTTATCGAATTTTATAGTGTTTCCAAATTGCTTGTGATGTGTCTAGGACAAGAATCGGAGATGTTCAAAGCCAAGAAGGTCACCTTGTGGCTTTCTTTAGTGAAAAACTCAATCATGCCAAACAAAAGTACTGCACTTATACAAGAAGTTTTATGCGACTGGGAGATCTCTTGAGCATTAAAAATACTATCTTCTTTTGCAACAATTTGTTCTTTACTCTAATCATCAAGTGCTTAGGTTTATCAACTCTTAGCAGCACTTAAATGCTAAACATGCTAAATAGGTTGAGTATATTCAAGGATTCACCTTTGTGGTCAAGCATCGTTCTGGAACAGAAAATAGAGTGACTGATGCCCTGAGCCGATGGATCAACTTGTTGCACAATACGAGCATCAGTGTTGTTGGTTTTGAAAACCCGAAGGAAGACTATGCTTCATGTCCAGATTTTGGGATAATATACCAAGAAATTAATAGTGGTAACCGTCATAAGCATGTTGATTTCATCCTTAAAGACGGACATCTCTTTCACGAAAGCAAGATGTGCATCCCACATACTTCTATGCAAGATTTTCTTATATGGGAGTTACATGCTGAAGGTTTAGCTGGTCATTTCAAGGTTAACAAGACAATGGCATTAGTCAAAGACAAGTTCTACTGGCCTTCACTCAAGCATGATGTGGCTCACATAGTGTCTCAATGTTGAACTTGTCAAACTTCTAAAGCCAAATAGTAGAATACCAGTTGGTATACTCCTTTGCCGATCCCCAAGGCACCATAAAAAGACCTAAGTATGGATTTTGTCTTGAGATTGCCTAGTACAGCTAGAAGTCATCAATCTGTATTGGTTGTTGTGGGCAGATTTTCAAAGATGGCTCACTTTATTCCTTGTAGCAAAACTACCGATGCTTTGCATTTGGCAAAGTTGCTCTTTAAGGAGATTCTGCGCCTGCATGGGTTACCTACTACTATCATATCTGATAAGAATGTTAAGCTTGTTAGCTACTTTTAGAAGACCCTATGGAAACTTTTTGGTACTCAATTAAAGTTCTCTTCTACTTTCCACCCCCAGATTGATGGCAAACTGAAGTTACCAATCGAAGTTTGGGTAATTTGCTTTGAAGTTCAGTTGGAGATAGACCGAAGAACTAGGATTTGGTTCTACCCACTGCCGAGCATGTGTATAATAACTCCGTGAATAGGTCAACAGGCATGAGTCCCTTCCAAATTGTTCAAGATTTTAATTCTAAACAACCTATTGACCTCCTACGAATCCCGTTGACATTATGCATCTTTAAATCTGCGGAATCCTTTGCCAATCGCCTTCATGAATTACATGTTGAAATTAGGTGCAAGCTAGCTATAAGTAATGATCAATATAAATTATCTACTAATATTCATTGTCGATTTCAAAGCTTTAATGTAGGTGATTATGTTATGACTCAAATTTATCTAGAACATTCCCCTAAACATGCTTTTAAAAAGTTGCATGCTCGAGCTTTTGGACCTTTTTGCATAACAAAGAAATTAAGCCCTAATGCTTATCTCTTAGAATTGCCTCCTAATATGGCTATAAGTTCAATTTTTACTGTGAAGGATCTTACCCCTTATCGGGAACTTTTGAGCCTCCCTTTTGCTTTCTGACGATTCTGCAAGTACTCGGCCTCAACAGGTGCCAATTCCATCAGTGCCGATTGTCTCGCCATCAGCTGATGAAATTGAGACCATTATGGATGATCAAACGATCTTTACCTCTAAGGGGCTGCTCTGTCGTTATTTGGTTCGTTGGAGAGGTTGATCTAATGAAGATGCCACCTAGATTTCAGATGCTGAATTCCAACAACTCAATCCTGCGCTGCTAGAAGCCTATCAACTCTCTACCTCTCCAGAGGAGAGTTCTTTGTAGCGGGGGGGGGGATTGATAGAAAACATGGCAAATATTACTTTAGGAGGAAATAGTTTACTAGCTTTTTTATTGCTTTTCATTAGTTTATTAGTTTCTATTGCTTCTCACTAAACTTTTGTAAGTTTCCTTCTTGTGAAGGAAACCAAGCAACAAGTGGGTAGATGTTTTCTTGTGAGGAAGGAAATCTCAAACTTATAAATAGCATGACTTGTGTATTCAAAAGCAGACTTGATGAATGAATGAAAATTATGAGTAAAGTTTGATAGCCATCCCTTTCTCTCTGCATTCAACCTCTCCCTCTCTTGTTTCCCCCCATTATTCTGTTCTTGTTTTTCTTCACTTTCCCTCTTTATTCTGTCCTTCCTCTTCTCTTTTCCCACTTTCTATTCTTGTTTCCCTCTCCCATCTAAGTCTCTGTTTCTAATTCTTTTCCCTTATCCTATTCTATTTAAATTAGTGTGAGCATGAGTGTTTGTGTTACATCAAGTACTCACAAAATCTCCAATTGGGTCTAACTCTATCTCTATTTCTCCCTCTGCAGAAGTCTCGGCCTTTGCTATTCATGGCACATAAGAAGATTCTAAAGGGAATAAAGCTGGTCATTGGTGTGATTATTGCCATAAAAAGGGTCACACTCGAGAAGTTTGCTGGAAATCACATGGAAAACCCTCCAACAACAAACAGAAACTAAGAAATGATAGTAAAGGCATGATGGTAGGATCAGCCATACCAGATAATGGGTCTTTGAGCACAGAGGAGCTCCTGGTTCTTTGAAAAATCTTAGACAAACATGGTAACTAACCTGCCCCTGCTTTTAGTGAGATGCATATTCCTTCTGTTACTCTAGCACAAGTAGGTATTGCCCTTACTCAAACACTCAATAGTACTTCTTCCTCTAAAAACATTTGGATAGTAGACTTTAGTGCTACAGATCACATTACTGGTTACAGGGAGCTTTTTTCTGAATTTACTGAATTCAAAGAACATGATGTGATGGGAGTAGCTAATGGACAGTTTGCTAAGGTTATGGGAAAAGGCACAATGCTTATTTCTGAAAACATAATATTAAGAATTTTTTTCTATGTTCTGGAAATCAAGTGCAATTTACTATCTACACATAGAATTGTGCATCAGATCAATTGTCTTGTTGTTTTTGACAAATCTGGGTGTGATTTTAGGGACATGGCTTTGGCGGAGATGATTAGCAATGCCAAGGAGTGGCATGGACTCTATTATCTTCAAGGAACCCCACCAAAAGCACATATTTCTCATGTCTTTACTTCTATGTCTATGGATGATGTGCAGTTGTGGCATTCTAAGTTAGGCCACCCTAGTCTTAGCTGCTTGCGAACTTTGTTTCCCAACATTAGTAAGAAAATCATTGCTGATTTCCATTGTGAAACCTACCATTTCGCCAAACAAACTTGCAATTCTTTTCCTAGTCATTCTTACAATCCAACTAAGCCATTTACTCTCATTCATAGTGATGCATGGGGTCCATCTAAGATTGAAACTAATTCTAAAGCTCGCTAGTTTGTTTCATTTATTGATGATCATACTCGGTTAACTTGGATCTTTCTTATGAGGAATAAATCCAAAGTCTTCTCCATTTTCAAAACTTTCTACATGTTTGTTGATACTCAATTTCACACTAAAATTCTGATTCTTAAGAGTGATAATGGAAAGGAGTATTTAAATTCTCAATTTACAGAATTTTGTAGCGTACATGGTTTACATCACTAGACATCTCTTGCTTATTCTCCACAACAAAATGGTGTTTCTGAAAGAAAAAATAGGTGTCTTATCGAAGTTGCTCATGCAATCATGATGCACAGCAATGTGCCTAATAGATTTGGGAGGATGTTCTTACCACTGCATATTTAAAAAACCAAATGCCTTCCAAACCTTTAAAATTTTCCACTCCTCTTCAGAGATTTCTTGAAAATTTTCCTAATTCTCCATTAATTTCATCCATTCCTCCAAAGGTGTTTGGCTGTACCGCTTTTGTTTACAATGAAGGAGGAGGCAAACTTGATTCCCAAGCTTTAAAATGTATTTTTCTGGGATATTCTTCCTCTCAAAAAGGGTATAAATGCCTTTCTCCTTCCAATAATAAAGTTTATGTGACTATGAATGTCAAATTTATTGAAGATCAGCCAATTTTTCCAAATCACCCATTCAGGGGGAGATGACTTCTGAGATTTCTAAGTATGAATGGAACATTTGTGAAACCTAGCAAGATTATTTCGCTAATTCTGACCAGCATGAGCCGCATACTCCTCAATCAGACCTATTTTTCCCTTCTGCTTCACCTTCTGAATCGGGAAAAAGCCCAGAAAATCCTCATTCCCTACCCATCAGCATTGATTCTTCACCCGCCAGGTCTAGATATCAAGATATTAATCCTTCTAAGCCTTTGAACCTCATTTCTGATACAAATTCAGCTAAGACTATGGTGGAAGAACCTTTAAATGCATCTAAACAGCAACACAGTGGGTATGAGTCCATTGCTACAACAAGGCAAAGTGAAGAGTCTGCACCTGAAGCAAGTCTTGAAGACTTACACTGGCTGATTGCCTTAAGAAAAGAAAAAAGGAGTTGCACTCAACATCCTATTGGTAGGTATATTTCATACAAGAAGCTGTCTCCTCATCTAAGAACTTTTGTTGCTAATGTTGAGAAGATCAAGATACCCAATAGTTACGAAGAAGCTATGGCAGATCCAAAATGGAGGGAAGCTATTGATGAGGAACTATAGGCTCTTCACAAAAACAAGACTTAGAACCTTATTGAGCTACCTAAGGGAAAGTCAATTATAAGCAGCAAGTGGGTTTTCACAATCAAGTATAATCCAGATGGAACGATCAATAAATACAAGGCTCAACTAGTCGCTCGAGGGTTCATGCAAACCTACGGTATTGATTACCAAGAAACCCTTGCTCCAGTAGCTAAACTTAACACTATTAATGTTTTGTTATCTATTGCTACAAATTTGGATTGGCCATTATATCAATTGAATATTAAAAATGCCTTCCTGAATGGTGATCTCGAGGAAGAAGTATATATGGAGGTTCCTTAGGTTTGACGAACGCAGGAAACTTAAATAAAATTTGCTGACTCTTCAAATCTCTCTATGGACTAAAATAGTCTCCAAGAGCTTGGCTTGCAAGTTCAACCAAGCAATAAAGAAACAAGGATATACTCAATGCCAAGCAGATGATACCCTATTTGTGAAGAACTGTGGTTCAAAAATCACTGCTCTTATTGTATATGTGGATGACTTTGTCCTCACAAGAAATGATGCTAAGGAGATTGCAAACTTAAAGGAAAACCTTGCTGCTGAATTTAACATCAAGGATCTTGGTAATCTGAGATACTTCTCAGGCATGGAAGTAGCCAAGACCAAAAAAGGGATTAGCATGTCTCAACGCAATTATGTTATTGATTTCCCAAAAGAAATAGGAATGTTAGGGGCTAGACCGGCACACACACTATGGAGCATAATCAAAAATTAATGATTAGGCAAGATGTTAAAGCAATCAATAAGGAAAGATATCAGAGGTTGGTGGGAAAATTGATATATTTGTCCCACACAAGACTTGACATATGCTATCCTATAAGTATGGTAAGTGAGTTCTTTTGTAGTCCCCAAACTAAACATATGCGAGCTGTGTATCAAATTCTCAGGTACCCTGAAGAAAACACCAGAACAAGGCATGTTTTTTGAGAAGGGTAACTCTAGAAGCATAGAGATGTTCACTGATGCAGATTGGGGAGGTTGAAAAAGTGATAGACGCACCACTAATAGCTATTGCTCTTATGTGTGGGGTAATCTTGTGACATGGAGAAGTAAAAAGTATCCTGTTGTATCAAGAAGCTCAACAAAATCTGAATATCGAGCACTGTGCTAGGAGCATGTGTAGGAATGTGGCTTATCAGATTCTTAAGAGAATTGAAGATGGATGTAAACTCTCTAATCAAGGTGTGGTGTGATAACATGTCAACCATAAAAATTGCCAAAAACCCGATCCAACATGATTGAATGAAGCATGTAGAGATTGATCGGCACTTCATTGGGGAGAAAATTGAAAACAAAATAATTGATTTAGCATATATTCCTTCAGGTCAATAGATTGCCAATGTGATGACAAAATCTTTGACACAAGACAAGTTCAAAGAATTTAAAAGCAAGCTAAGAATGATTAATATCTATTTACCAACTTGGGGGGAGTATTGGAAGTGGGCTTGCTTCTCTTGGGCCCATTAGAAACAGTCTAACCTAAGTTACCCTATATAACCTGATTTCAGGATATTTCCTACTTACTTTTATATCTCCAAATATTTGATTTTCTCCTATTTAGATATATTTTGTCTAATACAATCAGATTCAATCATATCCTTGGTCTCTATATATGTACTCTGATTCTCAATGAATAAAGACAAGAAACTCTACGCAAACAATCTCACTCTCAAACTGATACACAACTTCGTATATTAATCACAGTCTCATCATGATCATAGGTTTTATTGTAAAGTGCCTACTAGCATCTATTTGTGGCATTTTTCATATTTTATTTTGAGGTTTTATTACCCTACATCTAACAAAATCTCAAAGTGAATGATATTTCTTAATAGTTAATTATTAATAAAGCATAATGACATCGTGCAATTCATGTGACCAATATCACTTAGTGGAATAAAGCTTGCTGCTTCTATTGTTGTATTCCCCTGTGAATTAGTTATGTATTTGGCTAGAGCCATCTTATTTAAGAGTTACATATTGTAGTTGAAGTAGCAATTGGATAATTCAGTTGCAGTAACAATCTACTCTCCTTTTATCTCGTTGTATGTGCACACAATTTCTATGCAATTAACAAGTTCAGAAGACTGACTTCCCTTGTACAACAAAAACAATAAGTTTTATCCCACTAGGTGGGGTTGGCTACATAAATTGCACGAAGCCATTATTAACTTCCCTTATATTTTATCTTAATTATAGACCTCTCCTTTAATTTGAAAACCTATAGACTTCCTCTGAAATTGAAAATTATATCACACAATCCTCCCCTTTATTTTCAATATTCTATTTCCATCTACCTAACCACTAATCTGCTTTTAAAAAAAAAAGAAATTAACCTCTTTATTATATTAAAATATCCTTTCTTGATGAATATATTTATTTAGTTACTCCCTCCATTCAAAAATGTAAGGCATTTTTAACTGAATCTCACCCCCCAATAAAGTACTTACTTCAAACTAACCCTATCTTTTCATATTTACCCCTATTAAATACCCTATATTAAATATAAAGTCATTATCAATAAAGGTATTTTTGAAAAAAAGGCAATGATTACACCTTGAAAGACTAAAAATACCTTACATTATTGAACATCCAACTCCTCAAAAAATACCTTACATTTTTGAACGGAGTGAGTATACTTTTAGTACATTTTTCAACTTAACTTTCAATTTGACATATTATCTATTTTATTAATTTTTATTTTAATATTTATGAAAAAAAATTATTTAAATATTACTATACTTAATTATTTAAAATTGTTTAAACTATAGATGGGGGAGAAAGAGAGGATAGACCACTAAGTTATGAGATTAGATTAATAACTTTACATTTTTTTAATATAGAAAACAATCAATAAGAAAAGAGCATTTTAGGATCTGTAAAGGTGTATTCTTAATAATGCTAAAAATTAGACCAAAATGTAGATTTTGAAAATAGAAAAAAGGTTCCTACAACTTTAGCAAAACTAAAAGGAGGTAAATGTATTTTTCTATATTTTATACCTTATTAATTTAAAAAAAGACGATAGGATGCAATACTCTTACATCAGAAAAACAGAGAGGGAAGGAAATTAAGAATTCCACTACTTCGCAAACAATAAACATAGCCAGATACGTGACATAAAGGTGTGCACCGTCACAAGCTGACAAAAACAGGATACATAAACTATGTCGTGCATTAAAGTAAAAGACAAATCAAAATTGAAGATAAGTTGTAGAAGAAAGCAACATACCAAAAGAAGCTGTAGCCCAAGGGGACAAAGAAGTAACAGTATATCACATCTGAACACAATAGTCGCAAAAATCTGATCATCAACAAACATAACAAAATATTAATTCAGAGATGTCAAAGAGCTTTACCAACATTAAGTATTAAAGATAAAATGTAACATATTTAATTATGAAAAGCAAAACATCAAAATTGAAATTTCATGGAAACTTATGTAAGATACATGCGCAAACAAAATCTATAGATAAATAGGCAAATCACAAATTTATTATTTCAAATAAAAAGAAAAAAGAGTTGATAAGTTCATCGACAGCTCAAGCATCATCCCCAGTACCAGCATTACCTGTATCTTCCATTCTCCCTCTTCAATTAAAATAAAATTCATCCCTAATGGGGTCAAAGTTATCTAATTCACAGTTACATTATTCAAACATGTCTCTTGTTCACAAGCAACACAGTAGTAATTCTTTCACCATCTAATTCAATCTGCTCTCCAATACAATCATTTTCAGTCATCATTCATCATCAGACAGAGGATCAAGATGTCAAAGTCACAGCCTGCATTATTCTGTTTCTTTCCTACTCTTTGATTCAAGTCCAACATCACAAATTTTGGACCTTTCACCTTCCTTGGGGCGACATGAATATGGAAAAAAAAAACAAAAAACAAACAAAAAATCCAAAAAATTAAAAAATAAAAGCCTTACCAATAAGTTATCAAGCCCGTCTCAAGAGGTAAAAAGCTACTTTCAGACAATAAACATCAAATTCATTCCAATCAAAAACTCCCCTTGACATCAAACCTCTGCACTTGCCTTTAATTATAGGATATCTCCACAAAAGCTTAAAAAAAGAAAAAATCTATGGATTTGTTAAGAGAAACTGAGATGGTTGGAGCAAATACAGCAAAAACTCCCATGGAGACCCCTCAAAACCTTGGACCAAAGCAAGGAATACTTGTTGATATAGGAAGATGCCAGAGACTTGTAGGGAGATTGATTTACATATCCCGTACCCAGCCAAGTCAGTTTCCCCATAAGTGTAATGAGTCAGTTCATGAGCAAGCCACAAGAGGAATGCCAGGAGGCAATCTATAGAATTTTGAGGTACATAAAGATGATACCTGCCAAACGATTATTCTTTACTAAATGTAGCACCAAAAGTGTGGAAGTGTATACAAATCCAGACTATGCCAAATCAGTCACCTACAAAAGGTCTATTTCCTGGTATTGGTGAGTACCTGATCCATGTGAGGCCCATTAATGAGGCCCAACAACTAGCAGCTTTGTGTCTATTTTTGGCTATCTCTATTCCACTGATATTATGCCCTATTTTTTAGGAATTTTTTTTTTTCATTTGGTTTTGCTGAAAATATTTCCTATTTGCCTTCAGTATTTTATCTCAAATTCTTCAGGATAAGGAACGTGATAAAGTTGGGTCAAAGTTATGTAGGAAAGACAACGAGGGAAAAGGAAGTCTTTATTAGAATTCATAGTCCAACAAAGCTGAAGGAGAATCCCTACAATATCTGCATAATACGTCACATTTTTATTACGTCAGATCTTTTACACATGTATGGCATACAAGAAACTGGTCATAACTGGCTCATAACTAACTACTTTAATTAGTAACAGCACAACACCTGGCCTCCTACACACATGACAGCACATTAGTAAATAGACAACTTGTCACAACACACATCATAAACATCTGGCAACAAGTAAACAAGTTGGAAAGTACAAGGCCCAAGCCCAATACACAGTTTTACTTAGTCTCTCATGCGTTTATAATTTTTCCGTCTACTCCAGTATTTTTCATGATTATTTTTTGTTATGATCTATCTTATTAAGATAGATAGGGTTTTTGATTATTAAACTCATATTTGCCAAGATTGTTCATGGCAAATGACTAATAAAAACATATGCTCACTCAATGAATAAAGTTAGGGGGGAATAAGCTCTGTTTTTCCACAAAAAAAAGTTGTTCCCTTCATCAAAAGGCCTCTGACACTTTTAAGTTTCTTCTTTTACTGCAATATGTAAGGATGGGAGCATCATGTTTCAGAGGAATTCTATCAGAACGCTGCAAATTATGTGGCTTTCTCCCCTATTTGTGATTGCTTATAAATTAAAAAAAAAAAATCAAAGCTTCTAGAATATCCTGAATTGTTAACATTCAAGAGAATTAAATTAAGACTTTGCACATGATACCAAACTGTAACAACATGACATACATACCAAAGAGTTTAAAGCTGCATAGAAGTTCCCCTTTAACCAATATCCATATGCCAAATTGACTGCAAAGTAGAAGGTGCATCACCATGATGTCAAATGCTCACAAAATTTCTAGAAACAAGAATTCATATTGAGTAAAATGTAAGAAAAATCAGTTGAAAATTGAGAGGCGGAGGACCAGTAAAATTTTGAAAGAAGGTAGAATACAAAATATATTAGGCTTACCAATTTTAGAATCAGCACAATCAACAAAGACCATGTACCACAAACTCATTAAGATTTAGATTGCACATTTTGTTGAATATCCAATGCTAAGCGAACTGCAAAGTAAAATTCTCTCCTCTAAAAATGTTTCTTTAGAGACCCATATTCATAATGTTTAAATACCCATTTTATGGTCTAGGCAGTTGGCTTGTAGAGGTGGATTAGGTTTTCCACATCAAATCAATGCACAAAAATATAAATTATACTAATTATTATGCCTTGGTTCAGAATTTGGGAATTCAGGTTTAATTGTTAGTGAATACAGAATTTGGACTTTTTTTGTTTATAAGATGCTCATAATAACCCATTCTAGAAGAAAGACACCAAGGAAGACTAAGAATGTGGCAGATGTTACAAAGGCATGAGAGAGTAGAGTACAGACCAATGGAAGTTGAGGAAATGTAGGAATCAGTTTTAGCATTATGAGTCTGTTTTAGCTTTATGACTCAGCACTAGAGATTGTTGCAGTACATTCAAGTCTGTCGAGTCCATCTTTTGCTTTGTTCAGATATTCTTGCTGATTTTCTGATTGTATTTAATTATTTTAATGTTTATTTCTACATTACAAATAAGAAATACCTGAGTAAGATTCTTAAGCTTAAATGTCAGCTTCCAATTAAAATGTGGAGGGACAGCAAGGCAGCAATAAGCATTGCAAATAATCCTGTCCATCATGGCAGGACCAAACATGTGGAGATAGATAGGCACTTTATCAAAGAAAAACGAGCAGGCATTTTGGCTTTAGATTATGTTCGATCTCATTCTAAAGTAGTTGATCTTCTCAGCAAAGGCACTTTCCAGAAATTATTTTAACAAGCTAGGAATGCTCAATATATATTTGCAAGCTCAAGGGGGAGTACTGGTCTATTGGATGGCGTGTTGGGCCACATCCCATCCCAAGGCCCAATACATGGAGTTTTACTTAAGTTGTTTATTTTATCAGTCCTATGACATATCCCCAAGTTCAGATTTATTTTGATTATCGTGTATTGATATTATTAGATTTTATTTAGTGGGATACCAAAATGATATATACAGTTCCTGTATCTCTTTTCTGCATGAATAAAAGTTAAGCACTTTCTGGTTTATGAATCCTCCAACCAATAAATATAGGGTTATAAGGCAAAAATACCCATGAACTTCTTCTCCAAGGACATTCAGTATCCTGAAGTGAAAGACGGTGCAAGAATGCCCATAAAGTTGATAAACTGGGTGAAAAAGTGCCCAAACCATTAAATTTAATTAGCGTCAGTTAATGTTGACCAAAAAAAAAAAAAGAAGCAAACATAAAGTGCAAAAATAACCATAAACTTTTTCTCTGGGAGCTTCTAGTATCCTAAAATTAACAATGGTGCAAGGATACCTATTAATTTTATGAAATAGGCCAACCTTCCTCAATCAATCAAGTTCTATTCTTAGAACTTCATGGTCAACATCAAGTCATTTTAATGGATTGAGAAAGGGTAGATCCAATAATTTGGGTCGCCTAAATAAGCCTGAAGAAATTCGGGCCAAGCCCAAACCCGAATAGGTTAGCCCAAATGCCTAAATTCTTTTTTATTATTAATAAAATTAAATTAAAATTAGATTAAAAATTAAGAAATCTTAATTTTTAAGATACAAATTAAAATAGACCGAAAAAATAAAAAATAAAATAATATTTTACAATTCGAGTATTTGGATCGGCACAAATAAGCGGAAAACCCAAGTTGTTAGGACCGAGCTTAGCTATATGGCCTCTTTTATAAAGTTAATGAGTACCCACGCGCCATTGTTGATTTAAGGATAACAGAAGCTCCTAGATAAAAACTTTATAAATATTTTTGCACCTCATATTTGCTTCCATTTTTTTTTTAGCAGTCAATGTGAATAGACATTAGTCAAATTCAACGGTTTGGGCACTTTCGCATCCACTTCATTAACATTTTGAACACTCTTGCACCATCCTTCACTTAAGTATACTGGGTGCCCCTAGAGAAAAATTCATGGACATTTTTGCCTCTTAAACCATAAATATAAGACAAACTCAAACACTACATGGTAATTTTGTCATGTACTGCATTGTCAATAAACGATCCCTATGAATATCCAGCAAACGTGATCTGTCCCTTTGTATTGCAATGTAGTGTATTGTCAGTTATCTTTAGGGGGAAAACAGGAGCTAGGAAGTGTTGATGAGTCATACTCCAAGTACTTACCTATACCCAAAGCAAGTATGTTAGGAAGTGGGCGTGTAGAGTAGAACAGCAAGTGAAACTGAATTGCAGTAAATATCACAAAGAAGGCTTCTACTTGATGCCCATATTTATATCTTATCTGCGTAGGAAAGGAAAAAATGAAAGAGATTCGAGTCAACTTTCTTTGATCTTATTGAACATCATTTTGAACCCAAAAAAAAAAAAAAAAAGAAGCAGAGATTAATGAGGCAAAATAAAATGAATGCAGAAATCAAGCTATCCTCCAAAAGAGAAAATCTAAAATAAAATAAGATGAACAATGCATTGAAACCAAGTTGACCAATCTCTCTACATATCAGACAATGAACTCCCTTAAAAAACCATTAACCAGCACCCAAGACAAGTCACGAACAAAAGTTCACAACCCTATCACATAATATATGCATATGCAAAAACAAGAGCTCATTAATTTATTTGTTGGATAAGGGCCTAAGGCGCCATAGGCCCATATCAAGATTAGACCTATTTTTTCTTATTTAAATAAGATCTGCTATCTGCTATTAATATCTGATTTTATCTCTTATTAGCATCTGATTTGATTTGCCAAGATTATAGGAGAGATATTAGTGATTTGTATAGATTCTCTTCCTTTCATCTCTTCTATATATGTAAACACTTCTTATGAATAAAAGTCAGTGCTGTTCTACCCTAATAATAACATAGTATCAGAGCCTTGGTCTGTGATCGATGGCATATAGGGCAACTCTAACAAACCAGCCGTGAGTCTTCACCACAGGGGACGGCACAATATCATCGGCCAACGAAGACTCATAAGGTACTGGTTTGAATGTGCACAGCATGAACTCTCCCGAAGAGTTCAGGGAACGATTCGTTCTCGCAAGCTGTGATTGTTCATCGTCTTACTGGCAACAACTACCTCCAATAGTCGCGACATACTCTGATGTTTGTTCGAGGAAAGAATCGCAAGAAATACCTCACAGAGAATCCTCTAGCAATTACAAATGCAATGTTGGAGTCTTGGTGGGCAGAAAACAATATGGTCATGACCTGGCTCGTGAATTCTATGACTGTCAAGATTGGCGAAAATTACCTATTGCTAACTACAACCCAAGAAATATGGGAATCTGCGAAGCGCACCTACTCAGTCAAGGAGAACACAGCTGCCATTTTTCAAGTGAAACGATTGCTTCAAAATCTCTTGCAAGGAGAGCAATCTATCACTCAATATTATAGTGCTCTCATGAGGCTATGGCAACAAATTGACATTTACGAGGTCCATGAATGGACTTGCCAGAAAGATAGAGACTACTACAAAAAGATTGTTGATTGAGAAAGGTGCTATGAGTTTCTACTTGGACTCAATGACTCCTTTGAGGATGTTTGAGGACGTATAATGGGCATGAGGCCTCTTCCATCACTAGAAGATGCCTTTAACATGCTCAAATGTGAAGAAAGTCGAAAGATTTTACTCAGGGACATTCTACGCCTTCTTCTACTTCACTCGAAGGTTCTGCACTTGCTATCAAAGGAAATCAAGGAGATATGAAGGGTAAGAAGTCTAGAAGGCGTGATCACTGCAATAAAAAAGGACATACTCAAGAAACCTGCTGGAAGCTACATGGCAAGCCTTAGAATTTCAAACAGAAAGGCAAGGGACTGTCAGCGACCACAACAGAAGCTGAAATTGGGGGATTAAGCACTGAAGAGCTGCTGGTCTTAAGGAAAGTTCCAGAGAAACATTCTACATCTGCAAAAATATGTGAGAATAATACTCCTTCTGTGACTGTGGCACAAGCAGGTACAGCTTTAACTCAAACTTTTGATAGTATGAAAAAATCCAACAATATTTGGATCGTCGATTCTGGAGCATCTGATCATGTAACAGGTTTTAGGAATCTGTTTTCTAAATTTAGTGAATTTTCTAAGCATGAGACTGTTGAAGTTGCAAATGGACAGTCTGCTAAAGTATTTGGATCTAGCACTGTGATAATCTCTGAAAATATTGTGTTGAAGGATGTGTTATATGTACCTGAGATTAAGTGCAGCTTATTGTCTGTAAAATGTGTGGCATCTCAATTAAACTGTCATGCTATTTTTGACAAAAGTGGCTGTGATTTTCAGGACTTGGCCTTAGGGAGGATGATTGGCAATGCTAAGGAGAGGAATGCGTTCAACTATATCCATGGATCTTCATCAAATAAAAGTTATCGTGTTTTTTCTGTTATGTCTCATGAAGACTTAATGTTATGACACTCTAGGTTAAGCCATCCTAGTCCACATTATTTGCAATTTTTATTTCCAAATATCAATAAAGAGTTAGTTTCTGAATTTCATTGTGAGACTTGCCACTTTTGCTCTCATCCACAGTGATGTTTGGAGTCCATCCAAATTTGAAACAAATTCTAAAACAAGATGGTTTGTGACATTTATTGATGATCATTCTCGCCTGACTTGGATATTTCTAATGAAAGAAAAATCAAAAGTTTTCAATATCTTCAAAAACTTCTATGCCTTTGTTCAAAATCAATTCTAGACTTCCATAAAAATTCTTCAAAGTGACAATGGGAGGGAATATGTGAATCTGAATTTTCAAAATTTTTTGAAAGAAAAAGGCATACATCATCAAACATCTTGTGTTTACTCACCCCAACAAAATGGTGTGTCTGAAAGAAAAAACAGACATTTACTTGAAGTAGCTAGAGCTATTATGTTTGAAAGTCATGTTCCAAACAAATTTTGGGAGGATGCTATTCTTACATCTGCTTATCTTATAAATCACTTACCCTCCAAAACTTTAAATTTTGCCACACCCTTTCAAAAGTTTTCCTAACTCTCCTCTTACTACCAACATCCCTCAAAAGATTTTTGGGTGTACAGCTTTTGTTTATAACGAGGGAGCAGGAAATTGAATATTAAAGCCATAAAATGCATTTTCTTGGGTTATTCTTCCAGTCAAAAAAGGTATAAATGTTTTTCCCCTGTCACTAATAAAGTATATGTGACCATGAATGTTCACTTCCTTGAAAAACAACCCTATTACTCCAAATCACCCATTCAGGGGGAGACTACTAAGAATAAATCTGAGAATAAATGGCTGATTTGCAATGACCATCATAAATATTCCAAATCTGGGCAGAAACAGGACGTTCCCCATATATCACTAGATGACACCTTTGAACATACTGACTCCTTTGATTCTACAACCTTACCTCAATATACTGATGTTTCACCAAGAATCAGTTCAGATCCTCACCAAACAGACTCTACAAATTCTAGAATTCCAAAAACAGATCAGATTTTCAGGATGTTAATCCTTTTGAACCTCTTAGCCTGTTCCTTGATGACCTCGAAACTAGGGTGGAGGAACCTAATCTGGCTAGTGAACAGGACCATAATAGAGAAAGAGCTGAACCCATTTCTGTTCTGATGCAAAGCCATGACTTCACACCTGAGGTGAGTCTTGAAAACCTACAATGGCCTATTGCTCTTAGAAAAGGGAAGAGGAGTTGTACCCAGCATCCCATTGCAAGGTATGTTTCTTATAAGAAACTTTCTCCCCATATGAAGACATTTGTGGCGAATGTTGAACAAGTGAAAATTCCTAATAGTTTTGAAGAAGCTATAACTGATCATAAATGGAAGCAAGCTATAGATGAAGAACTAAGGGCACTTTACAAGAATCAAACTTGGAAGATCACCAACTTGCCAAAGGGAAAATTTGTCGTTAGCAGTAAGTGAGTTTTCACTGTGAAATATAACCCTGATGGAAGTATAAACAAAAAAAGCTAGATTAGTTGCAAGGGGTTTCACTCAAACCTATAGTATAGACTACCAAGAAACCTCCTCCCTTGTGGCCAAACTCAACTCAATTAAGGTATTATTATCACTTGTTGCCAATCTAGATTGGCCACTTCACCAATTGGATGTTAAAAATGCATTTCTAAATGGTGATCTAGATGAGGAAGTATACATGCAGATTCCTCTTGGTTTGAGAAATTCTGAAAACTCTCATAAAGTTTGCAGGTTGTACAAATCGCCATATGGATTAAAGTAGTCTCCAAGAGCTTGGTTTGACCGTTTCTCTCGAGCTATCAAGTCTTGGGGATACAAACAATGCCAAGCAGATGACACATTGTTTGTCAAGCATTATGGAGAAAAATTAATAGTCCTTATTGTTTATGTGGATGACATCATGTTGACAAGGAACGATGTGGAAGAAATCACTAAACTAAAGGGAAATTTGGCAGCAGAATTTGAGATTAAAGTCTTGGTCCCTTAAAATACTTCCTGGGAATGGAAGTGGCAATAACACAAAAGGGGATTAGTGTATCACAACGGAAATACACTCTAGATTTGTTAAAGGAAACAGGGATGTTGGGGGCAAGGCCTGCACACACTCCAATAGAACTAAATCAGAAGTTGACAATTAAACCAGATGGCATAGCGGTAAACAAAGAAAGATACCAGAGGTTAGTGGGCAAACTGATTTATTTGTCCCACACACGACCTAACATATGCTTTCCAATTAGTGTTGTGAGTCAATTCTCTAGTGCTCCTCAAAAGGAACACATGACAGCAGTTCACAGGATTCTTAGATACTTGAAGAAGACTCCTCGACAAGGACTATTTTTTGCAAAGAATACCATCAAAAATGTTGAATTATTCACTAATGCAGATTGGGGAGGCTCAAAGAGAGATAGAAGATCAACTACTGGGTATTGTTCTTATATGTGGGGAAATGTAGTGAGCTGGAGGAGTAAGAAGCAACCAGTAGTGTCAAGAAGTTCAGCAGAATCAAAGTACCGAGCCTTATCAATAGGAATATGTGAAGGAATGTGGATCATTCGTCTCTTGAAGGAATTGAAGATTGATCTGAATGGTCTGATTAAAGTATGGTGTGATAATATGTTAGCCCCATAAAGATCGCTAACAACCCTATTCAACATGACCGCATGAAGCATGTGAAAATTGATAGACACTTCATCAAAGAAAAAATTGAAGCTAAGGTGTTAGATCTATCTTACATTCCTTTAGGGAACCAGATTGCAGATATTATGACCAAATCCTTAACCCAAAACAAATTCGAATGACTCAGAAGAAAGCTAGGAATGATTAACATCTATTCGCTAGCTTGAGGGAGAGCGTTGGATAAGGGCCTAAGGCACCATAGGCCTATATCAAGATTAGACCTATTTTTCCCTATTTAAATAAAATCTGCCATCTGCTATTAATATCTGATTTTATCTCTTATTAGCATCTAATTTGATTTGCCAAGATTATAGGAGAGATATTAGTGATTTGTGCAGATTCTCTTCCTCTCATCTCTTCCATATATGTAAAAACTTCTTATGAATGAAAGTCAGTGCTGTTCTACCCTAATTATAACATTATGCATCATCAAGTAGATGTTTTCTGGTTAAATGAGATGTTTGGGATTGCTGGTGATTGGGCTTGTCCGCTTAGTTTGGATCAGTTTTTCCTTTTAAAGTGCAAAGGTTTTGTCGATACATAAACAAAAGAGGAAGGGGGTAACTTTGACAATTGCGTGATTTATGCAGCAATTCAGATTGTTTAGCTCAAGCAAAACACTCGTACTTTTAGCAGTATCTTATTAGTCTCTAGTGGAGCAATGGCCAAGGATACTGCTTTTAACTATTATCACTGCAAAGTTTTAGCCACCTCATTCAGTCCAAAACTTCAAAATTTAAGCCTGCGAAACTCATTAAAAAGTGGAAGGGCATACCAATAACTCCAAAAAGATTATTCAAAAAGAAAGTAGCAGGCGAGTGGTTCACAATGCATAAATAAACGGACAAATGTTTCCAAGATAGCCACAAACACAATGCCCCAATGAATAAAAAAGCATATACCTGACGGCGAAAGAACCTTAATGTATACAATATGATGCACCCGAGAGCCATTCGAACTAGGTACCAACAATAAGAGCACATTAGATTAACTCATAATAGAGAAGTAAGAAAAGAAAAATAAAGAGGTTGTTCTTTGTTTCATTCATTAAAAGAAAATAAAAAACAGGAAAGAACAGTGGGAGTAAGTTAACCAAAGATTAAACCTAACTGACCAAGAAAACAAAATGGCTCAATGTGCAATGATGGTGACAAGTATGATAAAAAGGTTACCCATTAAAAGACTGTAAAACTTCGGCAATTGCAGCAAGCTCGTAACCAACACAAATGGAGCCACAAGAAGCGACACAAACAATGCACCTAAAGAATAACAAAATCCAAAACAAAAAATAGAGGTCTAGCTTAGTAGTCACAACAAGTTGCATAGCTTCAGTAAAACTCATAGGACAATCCAATCAGAGATGAAAGAACAGATTATTCTGTTTATGATACTGAATTGAACAACACCACCCCCCCCCCAAAAAAAAAAAAATTTGCGGTTGAGAAACAAGTTTATGGGAAACCTAAATGATAAAATGGAATTCAAAGCAGGTAAATAAGATACGCATCCAAAGTTATCAGACATACAAAGATTGGTTTATTTCTTCTGAAAGGAATTTACTTTTCTTTTCTTTTCTTTTTTTTTTTTGGGTAAAAGAACGGAAGCTACTTTGCTAACAAATAAGTTCACCATTTCATGAATCATGGTAGTCTATTTTGCTTTTTTTAATAATAATAATGCGAAGCTAGGAACAGGAGCAAATTGCATAATCTCTCTAGAGTCAGATAATATAAATCTCTTTTTGTTATTACATTCAGAAACAAAGGTTTGAATCTAAGATCTACAGCTAAAAGGCCACATCTGTCACCATTTGATGAACCAGGTTGAAAACAAATCTACCATTGGACCACCCTAGTGTCTTAATATAAATCTTTCCATATAGATTATTCTTTATAATATCAAGGTAAGAAGCTTTTCGACAACAGGAAAAAAAAAAGGAAAGAAATTAGAAAGCTTACCAATGAAAGTCCGAGGAACCACCCCAGGGAATTCCAGATGATCATACTATTAATAAAACACAAAAATGAACAAATTCCAGCAAAAGCCAATTTTATATAGATTGCAGATTCATGCTGTAGATATAAGCAACTAGACTCACGTTATTCAAGTGATGCCGGTGATAGAGAATATCGTGCATAGCCTTGATGAACCCAACAAAACAAAATGAGCAAACAGGGTCAAGGCAGGATTTTACAAAGCCGAGCCAAACAGTAATAAGTTGCCCATTTAATTAAGAGTTTCAAGACAACTTTTTGCCGCCAACACGGATAAAAATCAACTGACTACACTCTGGGTACGTAAGTCAAACTGCACCATCGTAGATTGCAATATTAAAAAAGTTAAAAATAAAAAAGACCTGATTCAAATTCAAACATCAAAAATAACAGTTTGGGGTTGTCTAGAAACAGCAGGAGAACGTATAAGAACAGTCATTACAGTTTTAACGAAGAGAAAAGCTCATTGAAAAGGAACCACACCGTTGAACATAAGGCATAAGTTTTAGATATCATTCAATGCCTCCGTTTAAAGTTTATTTCATGATTAAAATACCCCGTTGCCCTCTTAGCTTGTGATCAGTACATAAATTCCACAATTCATTCACCCTCAAGAAAACAATTTATCAAAATCAAATCACCCGCACAAAGCAACTTTCTACTACACCGTTTTCAGGCAAATTAGTTCCCACCAAACAAATGCAAAGGATGGGAAGAGAGAAGAGTCGAAACGAACCTGAATATTGAAACTTTCCTCAACCTTGGTGTACGGCACCATGAGTAAATAGAAAGTAGCTATTGATCCCAACAGCAAATCATAGCCATAATGCTCCCAAAATTGAGAAGATTTTGATTTTGAAGCCATTGTACTTGCAGCGGAGAAACTGTACAGACCAGTGACTCGATACCCTGAGGCTCAACTGACGGGAACTTAATCCGCGATTCCGCGCACTCATAGTCACTGGACGATTTTTTTTTTTTTTTAAGAAAACACTATGATTCATAAATTTATTAGATTTCGCTTTTTATAAAAAATTTTAACACTGACACTGTAAAATTTGTTTAACAAACATCATTTAATTATATTAAAATTATAGGAACTATAAATATAAAAAAACTATAAAAATAATTATATGAATTAAAAATAAAGCTTAATGAAAGAGTCCAATACTTCAAATTACAGGAACTAATTTAAGAACTAATAATTATATTTTTCTATTTTTTTAATAACTTTAGTGATCGGTGTGTTTGGGCTTACAATCAGCTAAGCCCTTCATACAACCTTTTGTTTTAATTCGGCTCATTACATATTTAATAAACAACGGCCCAATTAATGGGATCAATTGCACTAAGTATGTGTCATGAATGGTAGCGGTTTGGATTAATAATAATAATAATAAAGGGGCCAATTGCGAGGGCAAAACAAATTCCTTCATTCAACTCATTTAATTAATTAATTAGAGCAATTAATAGAGCCGGTAACTTGATTAAATTGAATTTATTCAAACCAAACTTATTTAAATTAAGTTTAAAATATCTGAATGTATAAAAAGTCTATATAATCAAGCCCGACTTAATATCCTGAGGCTTTTGAATTTAAAAATGTTAAAGGTTTTTTTTTAAGTCAATTTCAATTTTTATTGAAAAGCATACTTGTAGTTTATATGAATAATTATTTTTTAACTTAAATCGTGTTACTGGCCCCAAAAAAAAAAAACTTAAATCATGTCATTGTAGTTGGTCGAGTAGTTAAAAGGTGAAGAAGGATGCAGGAAAAATATAACCCGAAAACAAAAATCTAGTTACTAGCAGAACCAAATTTTAAAATTAAATAAATCAATTAAAAAAGCATTGAGGGATAAGCAACCTGATCTTGTAAACCTACACAAATCTTTTTTTTTTTTTTGGAATTTATAGTTAAAGTATCGGAAAATTTAGAATATGTGTCAGCAGGTCTTGTAGATTGATTATTATTTTGGAGGAGGTATGTATATTTGACTAGGGAAGTATAGATGTTGGCGTGGGGAAGTTGGGGTAAGGAAAACAGTTAAATGTAAAAATTAAAAAAAAAAAAAAACAACAACAACAACAACAGAAGAAAAGGGTGTTTGGGTATCCACGCCACTTGATTAAATTTCTTTCATATTTATTCGAGTTCATGTCCATGTCTAAATTTTTTAACTATATTCAAATTTAGTCTGAATTATTGGCTCTATCCATTCAATCTGACTAAAAAAATTAGGTGAGTTAAACTAAATAAGGTTAATAATATATAGATTAAACATTTAAACTATACCTCACCCATGTGTACAGGAGAGATAAGTACATGGGTTTATGATTTGTATATAAACCAGCACCTAGCGTGATGAGTTGGCGAAGGGGAAAGGTAGAAAAAGAAGCATTAGAATAAGGCAAATTAATTGCATGTTTGATATATAAAAAAGTATTTTCTAAAAAAAAAGAAAATAGGAGCTTTTGCATAAATAGCCCATATTATAAAATCTAGTAAAAGAAATAATCTATTCTTTATTAAATTTTAAAAATGATCTTTTTAATATTTAGATTATAATTAATTTACAAAACTATCCTTTTTAATATTTGCTTTTTTCAAATACTCGAAGCTTTAAAACGCAAAAATTTCTAAAACGTGAGAGACAAATGCAAGAGAGAAGACGAAATTTGACGCGAAAGAGACAAATGAGAGATAGCAACAGTGTGAGTGAGCCACATCATGACGTTGAGAAACAAACACGAGGTGAGATACATCAATGGTACTTGATGGAACAGAGCACACCGGCAGAGAAACGAAGCTACAAATTTATGATTTTTTATTTTATTAATTTAGGTATTTGATCTTGTATGATAAGTTAAGAGTACAAAATTTTTTGTAGACTATGTTTGATCTATTTTGAGCAAATAATTATATATTTTTCATGTTACTAATCTACTATACTTCATCATTGATATATGACTGTATATCAATTATAAATAAATTTATGTTTGATTGTCTGGTTATGTTGACTACGATAGTATATATACTATTATATCTCATTGATAAATAAGTCATATCAATGAAAATTTACCAAATGATTTATCATTGATATACAAACGTATATCAATAATGGAGTTTTCTCTTCAATGTCTAATATCCTTTTCATAATATCTGGAGAAAATAAAGAGGGAGAGAGGAAAAGCTTTGCGATAAAGATAGTGATTCGGACAAATCAGACCAAAAATTCTAATAAAAAAAAGCATTGTATGAGAGATGAATATGATGATTCAAAAAAATTAAATTAAAAATTGATGAAGAAAATATTCAGAGATGATTATAAATCAACGAGGGAGCATGCACAATATGATTTTTGATGATAAAAGTGAAAGATCCAATCAATTAAAAATTGGTTAAATCAAATATATTCTATTTTAATAATAAATTTATTTTGAGAATTAAAAAATATTTAATTAATTTTATGAATGGGTCATATTTTAAAATATTCAAAAATCTCATCAATAATTTATGAGAGTTATATTTTTCAAAGTCATTAAGTTAATTTTCTCAAAAAAAATATATCATAAAAAAAATGATATAAGCGTATTTCTCATTTCCTTTATAAACAACACCTTTTCATAAACTTTATTTGCACTAAACGACAAACACCACAATCCCTCCTCATATTGAGCTCGGTAAACATGCGCACTTACTCATCATATGTCCATAATATGTTCATTTTCTTTGTAGTATAAAATTTAAAGCTTGGTTTTGATAGAGAGAAAAGTAAAAAGAAAATAATAAAGAGGGAAAACTATTAGAAAATTTTTTCAAAAAATTGCTATTTCAATTTTGAGGATTTTTTCTCCTAATTTTCTTTCCTCCTTATTTTTCCTCATCCAAATGAAGAGTTAGGCTTGGTTTGGATGGAGGGAAAAGTGAAGAAAAAAAATAGGGAGAAGAGAAAATTATTAGGATGAGAAATTTCCCAAAAAAAAAAGGAGTAATTTTTCCACTATTTTTAGAATTTTTTTCTTCCAATTTTCATTTACCTCTATTTTTCTTTCAATCCTGCCGCAGGATGAGTCACATGAATATTGCAATTCTAGACTGAGGTGTCTTTGGGCTGACCATAAGGTCCACAAAGATACGGCAATACAAAAAAATACTTAAGCCTTATTTGGTATAAGGTATTAAATTTTATGAGATTGGGATTGGGATTGGGACTGAAATTGGAGCTGGGATTGGGATTAGAAACAAGTTTTAAAATTATGTTTGGTATAACATGGGATTAAAAAAAAAGACTCAAGTTTAACCCAAAAAATAGCTAAAAGACAATATTGCCCTCATCTCCATCATCATCCTCTCTCTTTCAAAAACCCTCACCTCTATCGTTCAATCTCCATCCTCTTCCACCGTCCTCAACGTCATTGGCGTGGTAGGGCAAGCACATTGCCATCGTTGGGAGGTCCAGAATGAGATTCTTGCCTTTCCTCTGTTTCACGCTACCAATCGTTCGTCCTTGCCAATTGCTATTAAGCTCGTTCTTCTATCATCGTTGTTGCTGGAGTCACTGTTGTCTACCGCTGCAAGGAGTTTTGTTCAGGTCATGAACTCTCCTATCTCTACGTTGCTGTCGATCCGTGCCCTCCCTGTCTCTGCGTTGTGGCAGTTCTCTTCCATCGTCATTGTGGCAGTTCTCTTCCATCGTCTTCAGTCACTGTCGTCTCTGCGTTGGAAGGTCGAGGATGATGGAGGAGATCTGTGTGCGATGATGGAGGAGTAAGCTGACTGGGCAGGTTTTTTATGAGGGCATTTTAGTCATGAAAATTTCAATCCCAAGATTGAAATTGCAGTACTAGGGGAGAGGTGGTATTGGGTATTCCTTCCAAGATGGGATTGGGTTTGGAAATAAATTTATCATTACCACCTACCAAACATAAAAGCTTGGTATTACGCAATCCCAAACCCAGTCCCACTTAACTAGTGCTGCGTACCAAACGAGCCCTTACTCTCCCAAAAAAAAGGTAAAAGAGTCTGACTCCTGCATCCAATGACTAAAATTAAGCATCTAACAAACCTGTCAAGCATGCATGTCCCAAACGTCTTCATCATATTACATAATAACCTGGAAAAAATAAACATAAACATGATGAGTTGGCCAGTTAGGTGAATGTATTTCAAAATTTAATGACTACATAAATAACAAAACATGGATATTACAAAAGAGGGTATACCCAGCGGCACAATAAGTATTAAATGCCAATAATAAAAGGACTAAGGATTATTTTTTATCCTCAAATTTGCTCGAAAGATCACAACGCACTCTAAAGTTAATTATGGATTAATTATATCTCTCAATATTAAAGATTTCCTCCATCATCAACCAATCATAAAAAAAGTTAAGCATCAGTTTGTCATCAATGGGTCCCATCATTTTTTTAATATTATATTATTATTTTTTATTAGATTAATGATTATTTTTGCCCCTCAAGTTTTATTTAAAGGATCAATGAGCACCCTCAGTTCAAATATTTTATAATAAAAAATATTAAAAAAATGTAATGTGAGGGAGGCCTACTAACAATGAAGAGATTGAGAAAATGGTAGAGTAATGAGAAAAGGAATCTATAATATTAAGAGATAGAATTGACTCATAATTGAATTAGGATATCCAAACATATCTCTATTCATCACTTGTTACACAATAATAATCAAATAATTAACTTGCTACAGTGTAGAAGTGCTTCAGGAATGCAATTGGAATTTAAGAAAAATAAAATCATAATTAGGAACAAAAATGTTTGTCGTTTGTATGTGTGGCGTATGTTTCCTTCTTATCCTTTATAGAAGCATGTGAAAATTGAACCTGATAAGGTATTATCTCCAGCCCAAAAACTGTTCGTGCGAAAATTGTTTCTGATATTTACAGTTCTAAGTTTGCTGATGATTTTCGCTCTTAATCCATACGAAATAAAAGTAAAAACAAAATATAGAACAACTGGATGAAGAAAATAGTGGTTAAAGGAGGTGCGAGGTGCTGTTGAGCTACGACATCTCGTTAAACAAAATTGTATAGACAGAATTTAGTACTTAAACTTTCATATTCAGAAATACATGTTAATTAAAAAGTTAAACGATAAATTAACTCTTAAACTATAAGTTTAGAGTGTTTGAAACTTTAAAGTCATTTTTCGTATAATATTTTCTTTAAACTTTTGAGAACAGTATAATATTTTCCTTACTATTAACAAACGGTAACTTTAATTATTAGTGACCAATAAAATTATAGAAAATGAACTAAAGAATTACAAATAAAAAAATGATTGGTCTTTTCTATAATTTTTTGTATTCTTGTCTTTAATTTTAGATCATTTTTGTTATTTTTTATGTCATTTTTTTATAATTTTCTAATTAGATAACGGTCAAAAATTTGGAATCAACTTTGTTAATAATAAGGGTGACATTACACTGTTTTTTAAAGTTGAAGGGAATTTACACTAAAAATGAGTTTATGAATGTCCTAGATATACTTTTAAACTTATAATTTAAAAGTAAAATTGTCCTTTATCCTTAAATTAAATTTACCCTCACTCAACAAGCATGCACCAAGTGAAAAATAATTTTGGCATCAAGTAAAATTAGGCAGTTTAAGAATTTTGATGCTTTAAATTAATTAGTACCTTTAAAAATTCTAGCCTTCACTTCAAGGATCCCATAGCCCTTCAAGGTCATTCAAGACCGTAAAGACGTAAATTCGGTCATTCATATTACTGAGGAACCGAAGAAAGGCATGTGTCCATCTTGGAACGAAGAAAAGAACGAGACATGCTCCCCAAAACCCATAAGCAAATCCAATTGCCACGCCCACATGGAACCACTTTGCAAATTCATCATCACTGCCTTTTTTGCTGTGCTGTTTCTTCTCATTGGGTATTTCATCTTGTGAATTATTGGGGAGTTCATCTTGTGAATTGCTAAGGTTAAAACTTGACGAACAACTCTTTTGAAGAGGACCTCCACAAAAATAAGGATTGCCCGAATAACTACTGTTATCAAAAGTTGAAAACTGGTTGCGAATTGGAATTTCTCCGCTCATATTATTATAGGACAAGTTCAATACCGCTAGAAAGTATAGCCTAACCATGCTCTGAGGAATTTCACCACTTAACTGGTTTACTGAAAGGTCAAGACTCTCTAAATTTTGCATACTTCCAATGTCTTTTGGTATGCTCTCTGTCAAAAGATTGTGGGATAAATTTAAATAACCCAAAGAAACCAAGCTAAATATTTCTGGAGGAATTGATGATGAAAGGTTATTCATTGAGAGGTCAACAATGTGGATATAAGTAAGAACATTGCGCCAATATTCAATTTCATAACCATTGAAATGCAAAGGTAGATATTCCTCGTAGTTTCTTATAGAATAGGGAGAAATCCCTCTTCCGTTATAATATTAATTCCCAACCAAGAGTTTACTTACAGCAAAGATAGCATACGAAGACATTGCAGTAATATTACCCTAGCATTTCGGAATTGAACCTGAAAGGCTGTTATAAGCAAGGTCTAACACTTGAAGATTTGAAAGTTGACAAATCTCTGATGGAATATTGCCACTAAAATTATCAAAACAATTATCTTCAAATGCTTTTTCAAATGAGCCCAACAATTACGAAGCTCCCTAGATAAAACATTGTTTGCCATTCCTAAAACCCTCAACTTCATTGTATTCCCCATCACAGTTTGACATAAGAACAGAGAAATAGATCCTGATAAGGAATTATCTCCAGAAAAAAAATCGCAATTTTGAGAGTTGCCCAAGAGATTTTGGAAGGCTTCCACTTAGTTTATTGTGTCCAACATCCATATATGCCAATGATGATAGATTTCCCGGGGTTTCAGGAATTGGACCAGAAAATGAATTGCATGAAAGATCTAGATGCTCTAATTCTTTGTATTCTCCCACCCAATCTGGAATAGATCCATTGAAATTGTTGTGACCCAAGAGTAAGGATTTCAGATGTTGAAAATTTGACATTTCTTTAGGCACTTGACCTCTAAAATTATTGAAGCTAAGGTCTAAAGAATAAATGCTATTACTGAGATTAAATAGCCATTTGGGTACCTCAGGAAGAAAATCATTGTCAGAAATATCAAGTACCTCGAGGGAAGTAAAATTGACATACCCAAGATGTGGCTGAATATCATTCAGGAAACAATAACTTAGCCGTAACTCCACAAGTGAAGGGCTCATTATAATCCGTTGAAGCCAATGAGTTTCCTCAGAGAGATCAGCATAGCTGAGGTCAAGATTATTCAGAAAAGATAACTGTGAAACCCATCTAAGATCATCGATTTGGAGGTCAAAATTATATGATAAGTCAAGGAAACGAAGATTGGAGAAGTTTGTGCTATTGTGGAGAGTAATGTTTGACATGTTGTGAGATCTTTGATTGCTGGAATAATAACCATGAAGTGGTGGAATATGAATAGCATTGAAGTTATTATCATGCAAATCCAAGAAGCTGAGGAATTCAAGTTCCAGTACAGACAAGTTTATGTTGTATGTGTGTCAAAAGTGTGTGTGTGTGTCAAAGTCCCACATTGACATTGACTAAGGAATGAAGTAAGCTAGTAAAATGGGCTTGGAGGAGAAGTGGTTTACAAAAAATGGTTAAATAAATAATTATTTTTGCTTACCTGAAAAACCTCTGATTTAGCTGTTTTCAAGTTGAACTTGAGGCGTTGGCAGTTTTGTCTACTATGATTAAGGTAAGATAATTCATTAAATCTTGTTGATCAGGGTAACAATTGCAGTATGTGTAATTGTTATCCGGGCGGTAACAATACGTATACTTTGGCTTTCATTATCATGTATTATATTTTAACTCAATTAAAATTGCACACGCTAATAAGTGTTGATTTTTCATGCAGTATGTGTAATTGAGTGTGATTTCTTTAAAATCATGTGAAATTTATAGTCTATCTTGCTGATATAAAGAAAAAAGTTACCTTTTATATATATATATATATATATTATCAATTATAGTTCTTAAAATTGAGCACTTTTTTAACTTATACAGAACAACAGTTGTCAATTCGACTATAAATTAATATTTTCGTAAGACTTATCATGTTGATAATTGTAATTGTAAATAAGTCTTACGACTTTGTAAAAATACTCTCAAATCTTAATTTTGAGACTTTGTTGTAATTAATTTACTTAGACTCACACCCTTTTGAATATTGTTGACTGGTGCCTAGCAGCTGTTGATTGGTCATCGGCCAGCGTGACTGATCAAAACTGATGTTTTTTTGAAAAATTATTTTTGTTATATTATTTATAGTTTAATATTTATAAGTAAATCTTAGAAATTTATTACTCAAACTTCTTACATTTAAGAGTCAACTTCTTATAACATTAATAAATTAATATTTACGAGTCAACTTCACATATATTATAAGTTAAACATTTTAAATTTAGAAAGAAGTTTCTAAAAACAAAATTAATAATTTAACACTAACAAGGTCAATATCTTAAATTTGAGTCCACATGGTAGATTTAAAAGTGAATTTACATAATCTTTTGCAATGATAGGATAAAAAGGCAATTTAAACTATAAGCTCAGGAGTATCTGATCTTCTAAACATGTTTTTGATGCATTTTCACCCTTAAAAATTTAAAAGCATGGCAATTTCCTTTTCACTGTTAACTTTAACTATTAATTAATTAAAAAATTATAGAAAAAGACCAACAGAATCTCAGGAAATGACCTCAAAAATTACAAATTTAATTTTTATTTGATCCTTTTATGTGATTTGTTCGTCCTTTTTTCATAATTTTTGAAGTTTTTTTTTATAATTTTTTATTTAACTAACAATTAAAGTTAATAGCGGAGGAGTATTGCCATGATTTTTAATGTTCAGGAGTGAAAATTCACCAAAAATAAGTTTAGGGTTCCAAAATGCTCCTTAGCCTATAGTTTAAGAACTAGATTGCCATTTCACCGACAATAAAATTCAAATTTTATAAATTGATTTACAAGTCATTTTTTTTTAAATTTATAGGTCAAACCTAAAAATTTTGCAAGGTAAAAACACTTAGTTTACTTGTAAATTTAATAGAATTATTTGAAAATTTTGTGAAATAATTTATAAAATTTAAAGAATCAATGCAAAAATTATATAAAATCATTTGTAAATCTATGTTGTTGGCATATAATTTAAGAGATTGAATTAAAAATATTAAAATTTTATTTTTAAAGAATTACTCTTAAATTTATGGCTAAATGGCAATTTGGATCTTGAACTATAGATTAAAGTGTGATTTGAACTCTAAACTTTTATTGGGTATATTTTAAACTCTAAATAATTAAACTTTGAGCAATTTCCCTATCGTTAATATGAGTTAAATATCCGTTACAATTTAAATAATGGGCCCCTCATCACCGTTACAATTTAAATAGAGCAAATGGAATAAACTAAATCACATTTCATTGATATATAAAGGATTACAACCAAGTTAGTTCAACATCAATGAAAATGCAAGAGTACATAGCTGTCATGACACAACAAGAAGAAAGAAATCATATGGTTTCCCTTACTCAAGATTACAATTGAATTACAAAGGAACTTCTAACCACAAGAGATAATCCAAAAGCAGAGAGAAAAAAAGAAAAATGATAATTAGGGACCATATAAGAACATTAATGGTAACTATGAACTTTAAATTATTGAAATCTCAATAATAAATCATAGTCCTTACTTGTAATTAAAAAGAAATGCAAATAGTTAGTTGAAAAATTAACAATTAAAATTTATGAGAGTTGATTGTGAAAAATTTTAATCTTTTGCAGTCAATATAAAAATAAACCTTTTGAAAAATCAAGAAAATACATTTAGGATTGTTTATAAAGTTAGTTGAGAATTTATAAAAGTCAATCATTGTGAATCACAAATCAATTACTAATAATTTTTTTATTATAAATATATAGATAAATTATTTGAAAAATCAACTAAATATATTTAAAATTGTTCATAACGCCAATTAAAAATATATAAGAATCAACTGTAAATTGTAAGTCAATCATTTGTTATTTTTACTATCACTTAAAAAGTTAATAAAAGATGTCTAAGAATTCTTTTGACATTAGCTGAGAATGTATAAAAGTTCATTATGAAATTCAAACTAATAAATAAAAGATAATTTATTATAAATAATGAGAATTTATAATTATAATTAATATTCTTGGAATCCCTAGCTGTCATTGTCCCAAGAAAAACAAAAGACTCCAGTAACATTCCATTTGTCAAAGTCCATATTTGCTTCTCCAATGGGTCGTACACGCTATTCCAATAACAGCACGACACATATGGATGCCTTTGCCCGCAATTTCGTACTTTTCTACTAGATGGTTATACGGCAAAGCTATCTGCGCGCGCGCGCGCACATATATATATATATATATATAATTTTTTTTTTGGGCCAAAATCTACTTGCAAACTTTGATGATTGGAAAATGATAAAGATACAGGAAACTACATAAAATTCTTTACGAGGATTAAGGTAAGATAACTCATTTATTAAATCTTGCTGCTCAGGGTAAAAATAAGTATATTTTTTCTTTCATTATCATGTATTACTTTTTTAATCTCATTTACAAGTCACCTTCAATATATTTTACTAAAACTAAAAAAAATTTAAAACCTCATTAAATTTGTCTTAAAATTTAATAAATTTCATATTTATCTCTAATGAATATTCTTAAATTTCATTACTATTATTTTTATTTAAAGCATTTAGTAAGGGCAAAAATATAAAGAGAAACATTAAAAATTAACAAGTATTTTATAAATAGGGCCAAATTTTTTTTTCTCTCTCTACTCTATAAATAGAATCGAAGGATTATATTTTAAGCCAATTAAAATTTTTATTCATTAGCACCTATGAATAAGCTATGATTTTACATGCAGTATGTGTAACTGTGATTTCATTAAATTTATGTGAAATTTATAGTCTAGATACCTTACATATATTGCTGGTAAAAGAAAAAAGTTGCGTTATATATATACATATATACACGAATTTGTAAGAAAATTATAATGTCTTATGAGACTACTTCATTATAACTAATTTACCATGTGTAAAATAACAAAACAAATATTCTTGGACTTACATCTTTTGATTGCTGTTAACTGATGATTGGTAGCCGTTGACTGGTCACTGGCCAACATAATTAGTCAAAAATAAGTTTTTTCAAAAAATTATTTTTTAATATTAAAAATTTACAATTTAAACTTCTTATTTTTAAGAGCCAACCTATTATAATATTATTAAATTAATATCTACGAGTCAACTTTACATATTTACAAATTAAATATCTTAAATTTATTGAATGTCAACATGGTTGATTTAAAATTAAATTTATATAATTGTTACAATAATATTCAATTTTTACAAATTGATTTATGAGTCAATTTTTTAAATGGGTGAAAGAGCAAATTGACTCATAAATTTTTGATCCATGAGTGTTTGGGGCCCTACTTATTTTTTTGTATGATGTTCTCTTCAACTTTGAACTTAATTGATCAGGGAAAAAATTTCAAAAATTATTACAAAAATGGGCTAAAACATTATAATAAAGGACCTAAAAAATACATACAATAACCCAAAAAATTACAAAAAAATGACCAAAAAAGTTTTTTGGTCTTATTTTGTAATTTTTGATGTCTTTTATTATTTTCTTGTCAACTAAATTAAAATTAACTTTTGTTAACTATAAGGGTTATACTGCACCATTTTTAGAAGTGAAAGAAAAATATTGCACAAAAAATAATACGTTTAGAGTCTTGGAAACTCCTATTCCAATATTTTATTATATCAATTTCCTTTTTTTGATTTTTAAAATTTGTTGGCCAAACCTAGAAATTCACAACTTAATAAGGTAAAAACAATTAGTCTACTTGTAATAATCATATATACAATAGTATGATAACAGGCTACTCAATTATTCACATCAAGTGTCCCTTTTTGAATATTTCAAATTTGGCCACACATCCCTTTTTCGAAACATACATTTAATAAATACCTTTTTAAAAAAATGTAATGTATAATCTATAATAAATTCTAAATGTGCCGGTAAGAAAAAAACAGGGGGAATAGCATGAAGGGCCTTAAAAATAGAGTTTATTGCATTTAAGGCCTAAATCATTTTGAAATTGTTCTGCATGCCTTAGGGCCCTAATTGTAATATTTTTTCAGAGCAAAAATACTATTTTGCCCTTAATAGAAAGAAATGAAATTGAATGCAGAAGGAGGATGATAAACAGGGGAATGATTTCAAGACTTACCAGATGATTCGCAAGATGGAGGTATTAACAACTAAAGTTATTCAGTAGTGCTTCTAATGATTTTAAGATCTTAGCTGGAGGTTTTTAGGTTTCTCATGTTCTTACTGTAGAAAAGAGCTAAAATTTTTATTGTTCTTGCTGAAAAAATGAGTAACATTCATTTTTGCAGTAGAAATAATTTAAGGTTTGTCATTGCTGCATGTTAGTTGCAGATAAAGTGGTAACAGATGTGATATTCACGCATTCAATATGTAGCAATTCATTTAATGGAAGCATTTAATAGGGTTTTACATGAAGTAGTAGGATGCATATGAGATGGACTTTTTGTTGTACAAACTGTAATGTAATGTTGTTGAGATTGGAATTTTATTTGTGATTCTACTGCTAATATGAGGTAAAGGTCGTTAAACTATTTTGGCTATGAAAGTTTTAGAATGGATTAGTTGTTGTACAATAATGATGGTTGAATTGTTTATATTGAATTTTTACATGTGAACTGAACAAAATATGATTCAATATGAAGAAAATCTTCTATAAAAAATGTTGGAGTATTTGTTGTGCAAAAATAAACTTTGAATTATTTTTGTTGAACGTTGAGTTGTGCATTATGTAGAACCTAAATTAATGATAAATTGAAATCACATGACTTTCAAATGAGAATATAGGAACTTTGTATTGTTCATAGCAGATATTATGTTGTGCCATATTTGTCTAACTTGAGCATCCCTTTTATTAAGCCTAGCCTAATGATAAATTGAAATGACATGGACTTTCAGGTGAGAATATATGAACCTTATGTTGTGCATAATAGATATTGTGTTGTACATTGTTTGCCTACAAATAAGGAGATGGAGTCTCAATTCCAAGATAAAAAGATTTATCATTGTTTAAGATGTGGGAAGGCTAGATATAGTCGTAAGACATGCAAAATCCTAACCTAGCATGAGAAGTAGTCACATTATATTTTTTTGGTGTACATAGACAACGATAATTATATATATAGAAGCATTCCCAAGTAATATTGTTTAGGCAATTGGGAATGACAATATGTTTTGTTCATATATAAAGAAGCAACTGTTAAATATTTTGATATAGTGACTAACTTTTTGTATGTATCAAATTTAAAATATTGAAATATCATGTCAAATTTCATTTGGGTACTTGTTTTAATACCTAAGCTAGTACCAACATAAAATTCTTCATATTTGATGTAATTATCCTTCTTAATATTGAAAATTCATGAACTTTCTATTGAGTATGTATGAACATCGTCTTGTGCATAGTAAATGTTGTGTTGTGTATAGTTTGCCTAACTTGTTATTTTTATTGAATAAGGTTAGTGAAATACTTGAAATGCATAGATTTTTATTGTGCATGTGTGGACATCGTCTTATGTATAATGGATGTTGTGTCATGAATGGTCTGCCTAACTTGTTATTTCAGTTAAACCCAAGACTAGTGAAATACTTGAAATGCATGAACTTTCTGTTGTACATGCATGGACATCATCTTATGCATAGAGGATGTTGTGTCATGCATGGTCTGCCTAACTTGTCATTTCAGTTAAACCTAAGATTAGTGAAATACTCGAAATTCATGAACTTTTTGTTGTGTATACGTGAACATCATCTTGTGCATAAAAGGATGTTGTGTCATGTATGGTTTGCCTAACTTGTCATTTCAGTTGAACCCAAGGCTAATTGAATAGTCAAAATGCATGAACTTTTGCTGTGCACGCATGGACATTGTCTTGTGCATAGTGGATGTTGTGTTATGCATGGTCTGCCTAACTTGTCATTTTAGTTGAACCAAAGGTTAATAAAATACTCAAAATGCATGGATTTTTTGTTGTGCATGTGTAGACATTGTTTTGTGCATAGTGGATATTATATCGTGCATAGTTTGCCTAACTTGTTATTTCAGTTGAACCTAAAGGTAGTGAAATACTCAAAATGCATGGAAGCTCTGTTGTGCATACGTGGACATCGTCTTGTGCATAGTGGATGTTGTGTCATACATGGTCTACTTAACTTGTCATTTCAGCTGAATTCAAGGCTGGTGACATACTCAAAAAAGGCTAGTGAATTACTCAAAATGCATGGACTTTCTGTTGTACATGCATGGACATCGTCTTGTACATAAAGGATGTTGTGTTGTGCATGGTTTACCTAACTTATCATTTAAACATAAGGATAGTAAAATACTCAAAATGCATGGATTTTCTATTGTGCATGCATGGACATCATTTTGTGCATAGTAGATATTGTGTCATGTATGGTCTGCCTAACTTGTTATTTCAGTTGAAACTAAGGCTAGTGAAATACTCAAAATACATGGACTTTTTATTGTGTATGCGTGGACATCGTCTTGTGTATAATGAATATTTATGTCGTGCATGGTCTGCCTAACTTGTCATTTTAATTGAATCTAAGGCTAGTGAAATACTCAAAAAAGGTAGTGAATTACTCAAAATGCATGGACTTTCTGTTATGCATGCGTGGACATATTCATATACACAATAAATATTATATTGTACATAGTCTACCTAACTTGTTATTTCAATTGAACTTAAGGCTAGTAAAATACTCAAAATGCATGGACTTTCTGTTATGCATACGTGGACATCATCTCATGCATAGTAGATATTGTGTTGTGCATAGTTTGTCTAACTTGTCATTTCAATTGAATCCAAGGCTGGTGAAATACTCAAAAAGGCTAGTGAATTACTCAAAATGCATAGACTTTTTGTTATGCATGCATGAACATCGTCTTATGCATAGTAGATATTATCTTATACATAATGGAAAAGCTGAGACTTTTAGATTTCATTTTCTTTTCATTTAGATATATACACAATTCCAATTAAATAAAAACTAATTTCAAATTATAAAAAAAATCTTAAAATATGTACATAATCTAAGTAGGAAAACCTAATTCCACAATTCTATAATTTTTCTTTCCATACTTTAGTTGCAACCTAATTCCATTTTATATGGCTTCCTCTCCTTTATGCTCAGTTCTTTCCATACTTCAGCTGCAATCTCATTTGAATCACCTATTTTTTTGTATTTGCCTTTATTAATCTCTAAAAATTCTTTTCTAAAATCACACCATCTTGTAGTTGATGTTGGCTTTTGTGATTTGTTGAAAATCATTTTATACTATGCACCTACACAAATTGACTATGATTAGCAGAAGAGAAAATGATCAAGAATAGTAAAGCATAGCATGCATTAATATATTCTCCATTCATATAATTATGCTAAAAGCTTACAAGTATTTATATAGTTGGTCACTTGTTGGCTTGAAAGAAGAGAAAAGAGATAAAAAAGTGAAAGCTTGCATCTCTTACAAAGTTTTATTCTCTCTCTCTAGGTATTTTGATATTTTCTCTGTTCCTAAGCAAACCCTAGCTTAAGGAATCTTGCAGACTTCATGTAAATGTAATTAAGCCTTGATACTTGCAACATGTTGCCCTCTTAATGATTGTGCCAATAAATAATCATAGACTAAATTCATTTTATATTTCTTCTAAACTTTGAGTTATGTGTGTTTATTAATTTTTTTACCATTAAAACTCAAGAACAAGCTGTTCAGCTTACACATTTCTACATATAAATTATTTAAACTGTAGAGAAGAGATATCTCTCAGCTCCACATCATGCAGAGCTTATAGAGAGGTAGTGGGATGGCAGCACTCACATCACAACTATATTTAAAATTAAGTAGCACTTGTTAATTTTCTTATATTGCAGATAAAATTATCACACTGCTTAGTGAATAATATGGAGCTCTTAGCTCTCGCTAGCATGAGTTGCTTGAACTACATATCCATTTATCACTTAGAGAGGTTAACTTCAAATGGCCTAGCAACTTTCCTTATAAAATGTCAAAGTCTGATTAGAGTGAAGCTAAACACATCCTTTAAGTCATTACTACCTTAACATGTTCAAGAATACATGGAAGTAAAGAATCTCAAGCTTCAGGTATTAACTCACTCATATGCTTGCAGGAATAATTTTTTAGGTTAGATATATAACATTCCATTTATTATTCAAGCTCACTAATCAAAAGCTATAGACATATTAACATGTGGGAATAGGTCTAAAAGGATGGGGCAAGATGCTAAGAGGAGTTTTGAAACTCCATAAGGTAAATATAGCTTCCTAGTTTTTACTATCAAAAAAAAGTTAGCTAAGATGGTTTTGTGGTTTAAATCATTAAATATCATTGTGTTGATAGTGGCTACTCACATGATCTAAATGTTCAAAATTTTTAGGCAATACTATTTTTTACTATCTAAAAGCTCAGGCTAGAGGAAAGATGTCATTAACGATTCAGTCAAGGATAAATATATATGAATTGTATAGATCATACATAGACAGCTAAGAAACTTGAGTGAGATCAGCTGGATAAAACTTAAGATTATTATGTGACTCTGTTCTTTGTTCTTGGAATTAATCAGATATACATATCTCTCTTAGGCTTATGTCTTTCTTCTAATCTTTGACATATGTGACTGTAATTTTTTGAAATGAAAGATTAACCAACTAGTTAGGTGAACTTAACTACAACCAAAACTAGCTTTTGGTTTCTATTAACTTTTCATAAGAACAGTCCTGCCAAATCTGACTTTCCAAGATAAGAAAACAAGGTTAAACATCAATATGATATTGAGAGAGAAAAGGGAAATTCTGACCAAAATTTCTAATTCCTAAAATCAAAGTCCTCTCCTTTTCCAAACCGCCTTATGGATCTAATTAATAGGATTCAATGTTAAGAGGTTGAGGCAAAGAATAGAACTAATTACCAAAGTCGTAGACACTAGAGACTTAATGTTGAGGTGCTAAGCGACTGTGAGAGATTGGATGTGACTGTGTGAGGATGTGAGCTTCAGACGGCAAGAACGAGACTCCAATAAAAGCTCAAGGTCAAGTTGTGAGAGTGTTTAGGATGAGCGACGATGGCAAAGAATGGATCAGGCCGAGCACTAGCAATAGTGAAGAGAGCACGGCAGCACAAGAAATAACGAGCAAATGGAGCAACGAGTGGTAAAATGAAAAGGAAGACAAGAAAAACACTGAACAAAGCTTCATCTCTCTAAAGGTTCATGCAGGTTTCTGATTCAAATCAAACAAAGGGTAAAATAGTATTTTTTCTCTGAAAAAATATTGCAATTGGGGCCCTAAGGCTTGCAAAGTAATTTCAAAATGATTTAGGCCCTAAGTGCAATAAACTCTGTTTTTAGGGCCCTTAATGCCATTAAAAAAAAACAAGATTCTGTGTTAAAAAATAGGCCCCTTCATCACCGTTACAATTTAAATAGACCAAATGGAATATACTAAATCACATTTCATTGATATATAAAGGATTACAACCAAGTTAGTTCAACATCAACGAAAATGCGAGAGTACATAGCCGTCATGACGCAGCAAGAAGAAAGAAATCATATAGTTTTCCTTACTCAAGATTATAATTGAATTATAACGGAACTTCTAACCATAAGAAATAATCCAAAAGCAGAAAGTTAAAAAGAAAAATGATAATTAGGGATCATATAAGAACATTAATGGTAATTATGAACTTTAAATTATTGAAATCTTAATAATAAATTATAGTCCTTACTTGCAGTTAAAAAAATGCAAATAGTTAGTTGAGAAATCAACAATTAAAAATTTATGAGTTAGTTGTAAAAATTTTAATTTTTTGCAGTCAATATACAAATAAACCCTTTAAAAATTAAGAAAATACATTTGGGATTGTTTATAAAGTTAGTTGAGAATTTACAAAAGTCAATTATTGTGAATTACAAACCAATTACCAATAATTTTTCTTTGAATTACAAACCAATTATCAATAATTTTTCTTTGTTATAAATATATAAATAAAATCGCTTGAAAAATCTACTAAGTATAATTAAAATTATTCATAACGTCAGTTAAAAGTATATAAGAATCAACTATAAATTGTCAGCCAATCATTTGTCATTTTTTACTATTACTTAAAAAATTAATAAAAGATGTCTAAGAATTCTTTTGACGCTGGGAATGTACAAAAGTTCATTATGAAGTTCAAATTAATGAATAAAAAATAATTTATTATAAATAATGAGAATTTGTAATTATAATTAATGTTCTTGGGGTCCCTAGCTATCATTTTTCCAAGAAAAAACAGAAGACTTCTGTAACATTCCATTTGTCAAAGTCTATGTTTGCTTCTCCAATAGGTCGTACACGCTATTCCAATAACAACACGACACATATGGATGCCTTCTGCACGCAATTTCGTACTTTTCTAACTAGATGGTTATACGACAAAGCTATCTACTTGCATATATATATATATATATATATATTGGCCAAAATCTACTTGCAAACTTTGATGATTGGAAAATGATAAAGATATAAAAAACTACATAAAATTCTTTACGAGGATTAAGGTAAGATAACTCATTTATTAAATCTTGCTGCTCAGGGTAACAATAAGTATATTTTTTCTTTCATTATCATTATGATCTTATTTATAAATCACCTTTAATATATTTTACTGAAATTAAGAAAAATTTTAAAGTTCATTAAATTTGTCTTAAAGTTTAATAAGTTTTCATATTTACCTATAATAAATATTTTTAAATCTCATTACTATTATTTTTATTTAAAACATTTAATAAGGGGAAAAACGTAAAGAGAAGTATTGAAAATTAGCAAGTGTCCTATAAATAGGGTCAAATTTTTTTCTCTCTCTCTGCCTTATAAATAGGATCGGAAGATTATATTTTAAGCCATTTAAAATTTTTATTCATTGGCAACTACTAATAAGCTATTATTTTACATGTAGTATGTGTAAGTGTGATTTCATTAAATTTATGTGAAATTTATAGTCTAGATACCTTACGTATATTGCTGGTAAAAGAAAAGAGTTACGTTATATGTATACATATATAAGAATCTGAGGGGGAAAGCATACCTTGAGTTGCTGATTTGCACAAATGTATGTGGGAACAAAGCTACACCGGTCGAACTTTGTTCGAATACACACAGTGAATGCACACACTGAGAGAATGAAAAGCCAGGAAAAACAAAAAAAATGTTCAATTCTTTCTTTCACGCAGAAAACAAACTACCAAGAACTGCATCCATAACCCTCTCCTATGGAATGTGCGATAGTTGCTTCTTAACCGTTCATGACTCAAATTCAAAGGTTGGAGAATATTACATTTGAGGCCTTGAGTAAATTGCACATCGAACCCAAACATTTCTCATAATTGTGACAAGAACCCCATTCCTCAATTTGGGCTTTTATATGGGCCTGATCCACCAAGAGTGGATAACCTAATATCTCCCACTTACACTTGGTGGAGAAGATAATATTAGTCATATCTCTTTCTCTTTCCTCTCTTCATACAAGGTGCTTTACCGTGATCACATAGGCTTGACGTCTTTATTTCGGTTGTTTGTACTAGAAAATCCTATTTAAGATCAGCACAAATAACCTTAAAGTTGAATTTATTCTCAATTAAATTCGTGCCTTAATATCCTAGATTTATCAATATACACTTTTTCTCATTATGACTAATCTGATCCCTTTTAAGTCAGTCTAAGACTCAGGTAGTCTCTCTTATATGCGTAGTATCCACACTTATGAATTCATAAATTATTTCATAAGGGACATGTCTTGAATACGAGCATAGATGTGTATATTTAAGATAATCTTCCTTTCGCCCATATACTACTTTGATAGGAAACAATCGCTTTCTTAACATGAAACCTTTAGGTTGCATCAATCATGACCATAGGGTGTATGTTAAAGTAGCAGATACTGCAACATATCTCCATGATAATGTCAAAGTTAAAGGATATCATTGAAAGGATTTTTCTTTTCTATGACTCACACAGCAATGAAGCAGGGATTTATTCACTTGCTTCCCATTGTGATTCTTAAGCACATGTGGTATAAAACACATGTTATGGAGTTACTCTTGCTTGTAAGAGTGTATGTCGTTTTCATTTATTATTAACACTATGCAAACTTAAATTTAGATATTCATTATACCTAAACCCAAATTCTTCTTTTCTATTAATGAAGTCAATTTAAAATAATTTGTTGTTTGGCTGCAGGTATCATGGATATGGGGATCCATGACTCGATCTAAGTATGCTTACGGATCTCATCTCGACTTGCTCTTTGATCGAGGCGACATATGATTTGTGTTTCTTCTCTAGCATATCAACATTTTTGTTGCCTTGCTGGTGAACACTAATATCTCATCTTTAATTTGAATGCTAAAAGCAGTTGCTCTTGTGAGAGAGTCAACCTTATCAACCTGTATGTCATACTGGACATTATATATTCTTAATTGTACACATATGAAAGTAATGAAGATTTTCATTAAAATAACTAATATATTACATCAAGTCAATCTAGCCATGCCAAGAGCCCTTATATGTTTCTCAAATATCTCCTTGGCTATGGGTTTTGTTAGGGGATCTGCTATCATACATTTTGTAGAAATGTATTGAACAATGATAACCTTTTACATTATATAATCCCTAACAAAATTGTACTTAATGTCTATGTGTTTGGTTTTGCTATATTTAGTATAGGCTATGGCTACAGTGTTGTCACAATGAATTAACACGAGATTTGTACTTTCATTTCTAAACCCAAGATGTTCTAAAAATCTCTTAAGCTATATAGCCTCTTGTACTGCTGCAGTATATGCTACAAACTCAGCTTCCATAGAGTGTAAGGCAATATATGTCTGCTTCTTACTGCTCCAATAAATGGCCCCATTGTTTAGCAAGAAAGTGTAGCCTGAATTTGATCTTCGTTCATCTTTATCTCTGCCTAAATCCACGTCGAAATATCTTGTCAGGCATAGATCACTCCCTTAATAACACAGTGCATAGTCAACAGTACCCTTTAAGTATCTTGAGATCCTCTTTACAGCCTTCCAATGTCCTTCTCCAGGGTTGGATTGGTAGTGACTCACAAGTCCTATGATATAATAGATATTTGATCTTGTACACATCATTGCATACATCAAACTTCCGACTATACTAGCATATGGAAATCTTTCCATTTTCCTTTTAGCTATCTCAGTTTTAGGACCCATATCAGGATTAAGCTTCACACCTGAAGCTACTGGGGTATCCATGGGTTTACAGTCTTTCATATTAAAATGCTCAAGAATTTTCCTCATATAATTCTCTTGTGACAGAGAAAGAAGCTTCTTAAAGCGATTTCTTTGGATTTTAACTCAAAGAATGTATTTTTTTCACCCATGTCTTTCATTTCAAAATTTGATGAAAGCCATTCTTTAATTGCGATTATCGAATCCAGACTATTTCTGGCTAGTAAAATATCATCTATATAAAGAGATAATATTACAAAGTTCCCTTTGAACCTCTTGATGTAAACACAGTGGTTTTCCTCAATCATTTGGAAGTCATATGATGTTATTGCTCTGTGAAACCTTAAATACCACTATCTGGATGATTGTTTTAGTCCATAAATTGATCTATTTGATTTACATACTTTATCTTCTTTTCCTTTTTCAATAAAACCTAATGCTTGTTGCATATAAATTTCTTCATCTAGATCACCATTTAGAAAAGTGGTTTTTACATCCATCTTGTACAACTCTAAGTCCAGACTATTTACTATTGCTAAAATCAGTCTGATAGAATTGAAGCATACAACAAGAGAAAATGTATCCTCATAATCTATTCCTTCTTTTTGTGTATACCCTTTTGCTACTAAGCGAGCCTTGTATTTATCAATTGATTCATCCACTTTTCTTTTGATTTTGAGAACCCACTCGTTCCCAATAGCCTTTTGGCCACGTGGTAAATCAACTAATTTCCATTCTTGGTTGGTCCTCATAGAATCCATTTCTTCATCCATTGCTTTCTTTCACTTATTCTTAGCAAGTCCTGATAAAGCTTTATTTACAGAACGTGGCTCATCATCATCTAAAGGAGTTACCATCAATGCTTTACCCTTAATTTAGAAGTGTCTTTTTGGCACACTTTCTCTATTACTTTTTCAAAGTGGGGTCTCTTATGGATTTTGATTCTTTTTGGGTCTCCTAGTAGACCTTTTAGAGCTCTCACTTATATTAGCATTTTCTGATGATTCAGGCCTATCTATGTGTTCTATATTATGCTGCTCCCGTGTCTCGTAAAGAGATACAGTTTGATCAATTTCTCCCCTGTTAGGAAACTCATTTTTTAAAAATGTGATATTCCTATATTCAAATTCAATTACAGTTCCATCATCATTTTCACCAATGAAAACATAACTTTTTGATTACTCAAAGTATCTTATAAAGATACATTTCTTCCCTCTTGGACCTAATTTTCCATATTTATGGGAATCATCATGGATATATGTAGCTGACCCCTATGGTCTTAAGATATTTAAATTCAATTTGCATTTTTTCCATAACTCATAGGGTGTAGAAGTAACTATTTTTGAGGGTACACGATTAAGGATAAAGGCTACAATCAGTAAAGCGTCCCCCCAATATGAAATTGGAAGATTTACTTGTGCCATCATTAACCTAACCATGTCTAGAAGAGTCCTATTTCTTCTTTCAGCAACTCCATTGTATTGTGGAATGCCAAGAATAGTTAGTTGTCTAATTATTCCTTTTTCTCCACAGAGTTCTTTAAATTAATCAGACAAGTATTCACGTCCCCAATCAGTTCGTAATGTTTTAATTTTATTGTCCATTCGATTTTTAACCTCATTAATGTATCGTCTAAAGCACTCAGAGCTTCTGACTTTTGTGATATCAAATAGACATGACCAAAACACGAAAAATCATTGATAAAGGTAATAAAATACTAAGCTCCGTGTTTTGCCCTTATACTCATATGACCACATATATCAGAATGGATTAATTGCAATGAATTTTTGGCCCTAACACCTTTACTAAAAGGTTTTCTCGTTGCTTTACTAGCTAGATAATTTTCCCATAAGGACATTTCCATATTTGTAATTGGACCTAGCATTCCTTCTTTAGCTAGCTTAATCATTCTATTTTGATTAATATGCCTTAGTCTAGCGTGCCAAATATTTATATCTACATTATTGGAAGAGGTGGCAAAGCAATCATGAAAATAAACTTTGTCAACAATATCCATAATAAAGAACCTTTTTGAAAGCAAAGCACAACCATAAAAAGTAATATTGTACATAATGTCAACAATCTTGTCATGAAAATTAATTACAAACCCAAATTTTAAAAGGCAAGCAATTGAAATTAAGTTTTGTCGGATGTCCAGTGCAGGTAAAACATCATGGAGAATTAAGGTTTTTCCACCTTGCAAGATCAACTTGCAAGTTCCTATGCCTTTTACCTCGATCCTCGCATTGTTGCCAATGTAAAGCTACTTGCTTTGATTCGGCAATTGATGGTACTTTATGAAGGATTCACAATCCTTGCTTACATGGTCTGTGGAGCCTGAGTCTACAATCCAAGAAAAGGAAACAGTTTTCGTTAGAAAAACATTACTAGAAACATAAGAAAAATGTGAATTCACATAATTTACAAGTATCTGATCACGTCCACTTTGCTCAGGACAGCCCTTTGCAAAATGGCCTATTTTTTGATAGGTGAAATATTTGACTTTTTTAAGGTTAATTCTCTTTTTGCTGCTGTGAACACTGTATTTTGTCTGAGCATTTTTTAAATTTTATAAAAATAATAATAAATAACCTAAAAAAAATAAAAATACAAAAATAAAATTTAATCCTTTTTGGGATTATATTTTCAAAATAAAAAAAAATATTTTAATTAATAGGGTTTAATATTATAATCTGTTGATTTGGATTTTATTTCTTTAGCTCATTAAAATAACTAAAAATATAATAAATATAAAAAAAATGAAAATTCAATCCTTTAAGGATTATTTTTCAAAAAAAAAAACTAAAAAATTGTGGTTAAATATATATATATATATATATATGTATATGCATACATATACACACGCGCGCGCGTGTGAACTGAAAGTTAAATGCTGGAAAATCCAACATTTTACCATCAGTTATGGTCCTTTAGTACAGAACACCAGACGAGCAGAAAGGAAGCTTCACACAGTAGCATGCACACATAAAGATAGCACATGAAACACAGACTTCAACCTTTCAGATAGACACAAGACAAGAAGGAACAGAAACATGCAACAGCAACACACACACACGAAAGCAGAATGCATACGAAGACCAGACATTACAGAAGGAAAAAGCAAAGCAGAACATGTAGAGAAAGAAAACAGAAGAAAAAGAAATGAAAACCAGAGCAAGACCGTACGCAGAAGAGGAAAACACACAGAAAAAAAGAAGCCACACACGAAACCAGAGTCAGACGCAGAGAAAAGGAAAGCTAGAACAACAGACCAACACCGAAACACACAATAGGGAAAGCCAAAGAACAAGGGAAAAGTAAAACACACAACCACGCATGCACGAAAAAGATGCTGGAAAACAGAGCACGAAAAGCAAAAAAGCAGAGAAAAAATAGAGTATAAAACATTAGAGAATAAAAGCATGAAAAAAGGGGGAAGGATGAAAAAGTAGAGGCGAAGAAAACCCAAGGACGGAGAGTAGAAAGAGTCAGAGAGAAAGAAAACAGAGACTGTCGTTCTTAGGAATAAAAAAAAAGAGGCTTAGAGAAGAGGAAGACTGAGAAGAAAACAAGATTGAGAGAGGAAAAGCTTGAACAGAAGCTGGACAAAAATAAAAAAAAGGAGCACCGAGTGTAAGAGACGAACGAATGAGAGAGATGAGGCATTATGAGCATCCCACGACACTACATGGAAGGTGAAGCAAAGGAGCATCAACCCATGAGTCTCTTAACCTCATCGATGATATTGTTTAAGAGAGTTAGCGAAGCAATGACAGTTCCTTCAAACTCTTACTTTCTGCTGCCATATGCTTCGCTCTGATGCACTCAACTTCTTTTACCAAATGAGGAAGGAGGAGTTGAAGCTTGTAGTAGGAGCCGAGAGGTGGAGAGGCACTAAAAAAAAGGAGGAAGAGGGTATAGAAATGAACCTGAAAACAGAGCATGAAAAAAAAAGATGAGAAGGAGATGCAGAAAAAGAACGAGAAGGAGACCGCGAGTGAGAGAGCATACATACAAAAAAGAAAAGAGAGAAGAGGGAGTTAAGGACTGGAAGAAAAGGAACAGATGAGAGAAAACTAAGAATAAGAGAGTTGGGGGTTGGAGAAGAGTGTTTAAGAAGGAAAGAGACCGAGAAAATAAGAAACAGTCCTCTTTAGCTGATCTGCTCCATGATGGTTGCTTCTGCTTATGTTTAACTGATGATGGAGTCTTGTGATTGCATTGAAACGTAATGACTCTAGGATGAATTTCTTATGAAATATCAATACATCTCAGACTTCCTGATCGCTCTTGCATATTTCTCAATTCCCATTGAACTAATTTGTTTTGTGCATAAGTCTGCATTCTTTCCATATAGATGGGTGCTTATGTAGTTTGGTGTTTTTATTGTTCTTTGTGGAGCAACTCATTTCATAAATTGGTGGACATCCTTGATGCACAGTAAGGTGATGACTATATCAATAGTCTCACATGCTATTTTGTCTTGTGCAACTGCACTAATGCTTCTCCACATTATTCCTGATCTGCCAAGTGCAAAAACGTGTGAGTTAATCCTCTAGAAGAAGGTTGAGGGGCTCAATAGGGAGATGGGACTCATTCTTACACAAGAAGAAACTAGAAGACATGTGAGAAGGTTGACCCATGAGATTAGGAGCACTCTTGACCGGCATACCATTTTAAAACTATACTTGTTGAATTAGAAATGACTCTAGGCTTGGAAGAATATACGCTGTGGATGCCATCAAGAAGTGGTATTATAAGATATCCAACGTGTCTAATCTAGGTACATTTAATTTTGCATGGTTGATTCTCAAATTGCCTTTCAAGCTTTTTTTTTAATTACCATGTTTTAGAAAAATACAATGTGTGGTAGTATGGTTTGATCCTTATATTAATCTTTGTTCATTCGTGGTAATTTATTCATGTGTACTAGTAATTGTGGCTAATAACATACATATACCTCGTGGTGCTTTATATTTCCATATGTTGTCATAAGAGGCTAATGTATAAAAAGAAAAAGATGTATATGTGTGAGTGTGTGCGCGCGCGCGCATTTATGGTTTATTTGTAGTGTGAGATTTCAAAAGTCTCCGCAAGCATTTAAATTTAAAATGATCTCATACCATGTAAATTAATAAGATTTCGCAGATATGAGGATCAATTTTGTATATAATAATGTGGGTTCCAAAAACTCATCATTAGAATTAATTATCTTTTTATAATTAATAAAATATTTAAGTCTCATAAGAGATTTTAAAAATCTTCATAGAGAATTAAATTAAGTGCATTATTGTGTAGGATAATAAATCCTCACAGAATTTTGCAATTATTAATTTATATAGTAAATAAATATTTTTTTGTAAATAAAATAATAAACATTTTTTATAATATTAATTAATTAAATTAATACATTTGAATTATAATCACATTTTCTAATTAGATCTTTTGGTCACGTGAGACCGTAGACCTTTTAGGACAATCGTACTATCGTGAGAGTCAATAAGGCTTCGTAGGTATAACGATTAAAATTTCTATATTTAAAAATAAAAATTATATAATTACATATTTTTAAAATATATAATATTTAATCCTTTATGGTGTGAGGATTTTGAATTTCTGTAGATATTTAGGATAATTGCATTACCGTAAAAGCCAATAAGGCTTTGCAGGTATGATGATTAAAATTATCTAAAAAAACATATATATGCATGCTTGAATAAATTATTATAAACATATAAATAAATTTAATTCTTTTATCGTGAGAGATTTTGAAATCTCTGCAGATATATAGAATGATTGCATTATCGTATGAGCCAATATGGCTCTATAGGAACTGCGATTAAATTTATAATCATAAAAATATAAAAAAATAATTTTAGACCCTTTTCTTTTCCAAAAATTCAAAAATTGAGAAAATAATTGAAATTAAATTACTTTTTGCAATTTAAAACACACATATCAAAATTTCAGAAATTGTTTTGTTTACAAAATAGTGAATTATTTATAATTAATTTCTCTTCAAAAAAATATTTTTACCAACAATTTTCAAGCCCGAACTACGTGGACTTTGATCCCCATCACAGGGTACGTAGGCCTCAGAGTCAGATTTTGAGTCAAGTCCTCTCCGTAAATAAATAAACATTTCACGCTTAAGTCTTATTTTTTTATCAAACACATGAATAGAAAAGGAATAATTAAAATAATTTTAAAACCATATTAATATAGCACAACAAACTTTAGGTAACCGTTCTTATGAACGGATGTTGTGGGATGCCTAACACCTTCCCTACACTCAACCAACTCTCAAACCTATTCTCTGATTTCGCAGATCACCTTTATCCACTTTAAACGGTTTTCCAAGATTTTTCTCAAAATCTTGGTAGCGGCTCCCATTTCTTCAGCCTTCCTTTTAATTCTTTCCAAAGTCAGAACCTCCGCTCTCGCGCCATCCGCGTCACATTTCTGGGTGCGACAGCTGCCCTTCTTGCCCTTCTTCTTAAAAGGTTGTTTGTCTTTCTTTATTTAGGGCCACTCTTGTTACCCTTCTTTTATTGCTTCTTGCCCCTCTTGGGCTTAGAATTTGAAGGACCACCTTCCTCAACAAGGTAAGCCTATCCAGATGACTTGTAAGCCTCCAGATGTTCAGCCTCTAGCTCTAGGTGCTTAGCCACATCGTTAAAGTTAACAATGTTTTCATTATGGGTTAAGTTAACTTTCATATGCTCCCAGCTGGTTGGGAGTGATCTGATTATAGCCTATACTTACTGTTCATCAGAAAGATCATGCCCGACTTCTTTAAGTTCACGAATCATGTTGGCTATCTCTCTAAGGTGCTACCACATAAGAGTATTCAGCTTTAGTTTATAAGTGTCAAATTTAATTATAAGCCTTCTCAGTTTGTTGGTTGAGGTACCACCAAAATTTTCTTTTAAGGCAGCCCACATGGCTTGAGCAGTGGAGTGCTTCTCAAATTCGCACATTAGATTGTCCACCATAGCACTTAGAAGTGTTATTCATGCGATGTTATTTTTTCATTTTCATGTCACAAATGCCTCTTGGTCTCTCTGATATTGAGCCAAGTTTCTTACCTCAGGCTTGGCCATGACCACAATTAGTGGCTCAACAGCATCTTGTTCTTCCAAAATATATAACACTATACGGTGCCAAATATCTCAGTTATCCCCATTTAATTTGTCTCCCTTATTCAATTCAGAGATAATACTTTTTGTTGCCATTCTTAGTTCTGAGACGAAACTATCCCACATTAATAGTTTTCTATATTAAACCAAGAATAAAATACTTATGGGAAATATACAATATCTTATATTTGTATTACTCTTTATTAGAGTGATAACAACTCTATTAGGTCAACGATCAGGAGACTGCGTTTGTATCTCCCATCACATTGATTCTAACAAAATCACTATCGTCTATAAAGAATTTTATAAATATTTTCATAATCATCATATATGGCTCTTAAATAATTTATCACTTTAGAGCTCCTACTCAAATAAAGTATATATAAAGCAATTAAACGTAAAACAACATGCTTCATATATTTCATAAATCATCAAGGTCTTAATACAACATAACTTACTTAAAAAACAAATTCTTGAAATACAGAAAAATGCTCAAGGTATAGACCTAAAAAGATAACTCTTAATTATGTCTTTATATTTTTCTTGTACTTTTATCCCTTTAATGGCTCTGCTCCATAGAGAATTTTTAGAGTACGACTTGGTTCATTTGTTATGTTGCACAAGCTCCTTCCTAAGTTGTTTGAAAATTTCTGCTACAACCATGGCTTGTTTTTCTTTTATTATGAAGCTTGAATATGCTCTCACTATCGGAGAAATTTAATCTGGCTTTTTTATTCTTTTAGCTTTTCTTTTTGCTATATTTATGATCACTGAGGGTATGAAAGGTTATTTGACATCTTCATTTTCATTTTAAACATTCTCATTACCCTCTGATTCATGTTTTGGTCTCGATAGCATGCGCATCTCTTTAGGTCCTACAGGTACATTTTCAAGATCAGCATTAGATCTTCTTCTGGATCAGAATCAGAATCCTCACTTTAAAGTTCATATTCTTCTGGTTTCTAAGCCCAAGACTATTTTTCAGGGCTTCTGGGCTCATAGCCCAAAATCCACCTTTTCAAGTTTTTTTGGAACGACGTGTCGTTTTGACGAGGATAGAAACGACGCATCATTTCTATCTTTGTCTACCTCCAATCGGGTCAACTTGACCTGGTTCATCTGGGGGTCGGGTCGTTAGACCCGAAGCTTCCAGAGGCCATATCTCCTCCATTCAGTCTTTATGTTACGCGTTCTTGGTGTCGTTTTCTTCATTTTTTCAACACCTACATGTTTATGCAATCCTTTTTCTTAAAAAACTCATTTTTTAAATACTCATTATTTGGTTTTGTTTTTGGTCGTTATGTTTTTCATTGTTGATTGCATGCAAAACATGTATAACTTTACATGGAACACTCATATTAACTAAGAAGCATATAAACACGTTCATTTTGGCAGTAATAATCATAAAGACAGACAGAGGCAGATTCATGCGTAAACACGGTAAGAAAACAAAAAATTGAATTTATAGATTTGCATGTATATGGTTAAGCAAATCATTATAGGTTCTTCAGACATAGGAAACATAGCCCAAGAAAGATGAAAGTTCTGATATCAATACAAGAATATGAGGAGGAAAGCATACCTTGAGTCATTGATTTACACGGACATATGCGGGAACAAAGCTACACCGGTCGAACTTCGTTCGGATACACATAACAAATGCACACATTGAGAGAATGAAGAGCCAGGAAAAACAAAAAAAACGTTCGGTTCTTTCTTTCATGCAAAAAACAAACTACTGAGAATTGCACCCCTAACCATCTCTTATGGAACGTGCGGTAGTTGCTTCTTAACCGTTCATGACCCAAATTCCAAGGTTGGAGAATATTATATTTGAGGCCCTGAGTAAATTGCACATCGAACCCAAACATTTCTCATAATTGTGACAAAAATCCCATTTCTCAATTTGGGCTTTTACATGGGCCTGATCCACCAAGGGTGGATAACCCAACAACATATATACATGAATTTGTAAGAAAATTATAATGTCTTATGAGACTACTTTATTATAACTAATTTACCATATGTAAAATAACAAAACAAATATTCTTGGACTTACATCCTTTTGATTGCTATTAACTAATGATTGGTAGCCATTGACTGGTCACTGGCCAGCATAACTAGTCAAAAATAAGTTTTTTTAAAAAATTATTTTTTAATATTAGAAATTTACAATTTAAACTTCTTATTTTTAAGAGCTGACCTATTATAATATTATTAAATTAATATTTATGAGTCAACTTTACATATTTACAAATTAAATATCTTAAATTTATTGAATGTCAACATGGTAGATTTAAAATTAAATTTATATAATTTTTACAATAATATTCAATTTTTACAAATTGATTTATGAGTCAATTTTTTCAATGGGTGAAAGAGCAAATTAGCCTATAAATGTTTGATCCAAAAGTGTTTGGGCCCTACTTATTTTTTTGTACAATGTTCTCTTCAACTTTGAATATTAATTGATCAAGGAAAAAAAAACCTCAAAAGTTATTACAAAAATGGGCTAAAACATTATAATAAAGGACCTAAAAAATACATACAATAACCCAAAAAAATTATAAAAGATGAACAAGAAAATTTTTTTGGTCTTATTTTGTACTTTTTGATGTCTTTTATTATTTTCTTGTCAACTAAATTAAAATTAACTTTTGTTAACTATAAGGGCTATATTGCACCATTTTCAAAAGTGGAAAAAAAATATTGCACAAAAAAAATAATAAGTTTAGAGTCTTAGACACTCCTATACCAATATTTTATCATATCAATTTCCTTTTTTAGATTTTTAAAATTTATTGGCCAAACCTAGAAATTCACAACTTAATAAGGTAAAAACAATTAGTCTACTTGTAATAATTATATTTACAATAGTATGATAACAGGCTACTTAATTATTCACATCAAGTGTCCCTTTTTGAATATTTCAAATTCGGCCACATATCCCTTTTTCGAATCATACATATAATAAATACCCTGTTTAAAAAAATGTAATGTATAATCTATGATAAATTCTAAATGTGCCGGTAAGGGGAAAAAAAAAACAAGATTCTGTGTCAAAAAAAAGTATCCTTTTTCGTTAATAATTGAGTCAGATTACACTTAAAAGGGCTCCACCGCCACACACTGCCCTCCTCAAATTATTGTGGAAATCAAGCGCATTTATCATATCGTCTGAAATCTATAATAGAAAGAAAACATCATATTGCGTGTCACGTACAAGGGAAGTTCCTAATCAAGCACCGAGAAATGACATTCAGAGTCCACCTCCTACAGATGAATAATAGGACCCGCCATTCCCTACAATGGATGTCAGAGGTCGTCCAGGTCCTGCATGTACGACGATCAATACAGTTAATTAGTTAAACTCAAAGTGAAAAGGGCGGGAAGGGAAGAAGTGGGGCGAGTTCTATAGTTAATTACCTGAGAATCAGTAGTCCAGTAGGTAACGTTGTCTTTCAAAAGTTGCATGATATTTGTGCTTTCTTTACAGTGCTCTTCTTTCATAGTATCCAGCTCAGACATTGCATCTTCAAAAGCCTTTCAAAAAATGAAAACCAGCAAGAGCTTAGTAGATTTTCGAATTGAGTGTCTATTCCTGTTTTTCTGTTTTTGTCCTCGGAATTAGCAAAGCATAAACGGGAAATAAAGAGAAGGATAGATTCGTTTACCATGAAAAAGAGAGAAGGATGGAGCCTAAGGAAGTGGGGAGTAATGTCACAAGAATCAAGATAGGTATAAATTTAGCATATGGCTTATTGATTCTTGGCAGCTGAATAACTACATTTTACACGTTAACAGCACATTCCCCCCCCCCTTCTTGTGGAAAGTGGAATCTTCCCTATCTGATTTATAAATGAACCAAAAAAAAAAAAAGAATTACGACAAACTAGCCGTTCCAATGAACTAACTGGCACCTAACTGGAATGCAAAGAACAGGCAGCAAGCTTCATGGGCAGAATTCGTAGCAGCAATAGAAGATTGCATTTCAAAGAACACTGCACGTAATTAGGGAAACAAACTACTAGAGCAAGTCTACAAAAATAATCTACTGTGCGTCTTTACACTCTGATCCACATAACGGACAGAGTCAAGAAGTATGGACGTGTTTCATGAGTAAATTAAAATTCCATTCAAAAGTTAAAAATACCATATGATATCAGACTGAAGATGAAGCATACCTGGTTAGCCATCTCGTATGCTTTCGTAGATTGCTGGAGAATTTCGTAGTGGAATACCGAAAAGTTAAGTGCCAGACCCAACCTTACAGGATGAGTCGTAGATAGATCCGCATTAGCAATGTCCTGGGAGGTACAAATTATCAGCAAGCCCAAAGTTTAATAGACTAAGCAACAGAAAAATATCAACTCTGACTTCAGTTAACAATCCTGCTACTTAAAATGAGCAGAACTATTATAGACTAAGCAACAGAAAAATAATGTGGGCCCAAGTACATTAATTGGGACAGAAACATAAAGTCTCAATTAATTAAAAACAAAGAGTACATTAAAGCAGTAATAAAGAAGCTCTGGAATCTGAATCTTCAGGATTCGGTTGGCATCGTCGACCCTGTCGATGCCCAAATACTTAATGAACTAGTGAAAAAACGTAATCATACTTTTAACCTTGGTTCTTCAAAACTGAAAGTAGCATTTCCAGAGCTAATTAGAGAAAATGATTACCTGCGCAGCTTTGTAAGCTGACATGGCATCGTCAGCAGCAGCCTTCCCTTCCCGCCCAACCCTGAACTCGGCCATATACCTATGATAATCTCCTTTCATTTTCAAATAAAAGACCATCGACTCACTGGTAGAAGCGGAGGGAATCAGATAGGAGCGCAACAGCTTCAAGATACTATCACCCACCTTGGACAGCTCGGACTCGATTTCGGATCTAAAATTCTTGACAAGAGGAACAAGGTCGTCGTTCTTGTGAGCCTCCTCCTTCTGCTCGATGCTGCAGAGGGCCCGCCAGGAGGATCGTAGGGAGCCACTGAGATTCTTGTAGGCGATAAAGACGAGATTCCGCTCCTCGACGGTGAGCTCGGAGGAAGGAGTTGAACGCAGGACAATATTCCTCATGAACGTGACCATCTCCTCGAATCTCTCGGCTTGCTCGGCCAACTTAGCTACGTACAGACATTGATCTCTGGTCAGGTTTTCCGGCGATAAGGCCATTTTCCCGCCCGTTTTACAGAGAGTGGAGTGAGAATCCTTGAAGGTGTACGTGGTTTGGGCGAAGGAATGATCGATCTCTCCCGGTGAGAACCACTGTCTTCTTTATTCGATAACCTCTCTCTTCTTCCTTTTTAAATCCAATCCAAAGATGGTTGATTCGCAAGTTCATAAGTTCGATGGAATCAACGACATTATAATTATATAAATAATAATCAAGATTAATTCAAGAGTGTGCAACCGACTGGTGTTGAAAATTCAATTTCGTTTACAAATAAAATAAATAAATTGATCCAACTATACCGAACCGAATTGGTTAGGAGATCTCCGACTAAGTTAACCTCTGTTAATTTGTTAAGATTCCGTTGTAATGAACTTCGTTAAAAATCAGAAGCTTGAAGCCTGTGATGACCAATAAGGCAAGTCAAGCACTTCTATTTTCTTATTAAATAAAATTTAAGAAAGAGGCTACTGTGCATAAGTTACGTGTTTGCTAAATGAGTAATTCAATATTTTATAAAAAAGTATAACGCGAACATAACTTTTAGTCTCTATATTTTTTTTTATTTTAAGTTCTTACATTTTTATTTTTTATTATTTTTGGTCCCTCTATAAGCAAAATATAGGAACTTGAATGGATCCAAAATAATGAAAAATAAAAATATAAGAACTTAAAATATAAAAAAAATTATGAGGACCAAGAGCAAAACGTGAGTAAAATATAGAGATCAAAAATTATGTTTATCTAAAAATATATACCAAATTGTTCCTAACAAGCTCTTGTTTTTTTTTTTTTGTTTTTGCTTCGGCCTAAGTCCCATCCAAGAAGTTTGGAGTTTAAACCAAATGAATGGAACTATATTTTATCGGGTTTGTTAAGTTAAGTTTTATTCCATTTTTTGCCTAGTTTATTTTTAATACGTATCAAGATTCAGACTAATTGAACCAGCATTTACTTCAGTGTCAATAAGAGTATTAACTCGATACGTAAAAAGTTAAAAACTAATTCAACAATTATGCTTGAACTTGAAATTCATGACTTTTCAAGTAAAATATTATTAATAATATAAAATATATAGCAAATCATACATAAAATTACAAGAAACTCGTTACATTTCCATTTGCGATGCTTATCACTTAGTTGTTTATGTCGCGGTTGTTTTGCTGGCGTTTATTTAACTTGATAAGTGTGAATCGCAATAAAATTGAGGGAAATTTGAATCCAAAGTTGGCATAAAAAATTCACTGGTGCTTGTAAATTATGTTAATTTCTCATCATAGATTGAGGCCATTTTTTTATCTGAATGTTTTGGTTTTTTTTTTGGCACTTTTATTTTACTCTTTGGTTATGAGTACCCTTATTAAGTTTGATCGTCTGTCCAGTTTTTGATTAAATTAGATCATCCCCTTCAACACACATTATTTACAGAATAATTAAAAGAACATAATCGTTTATGGAATTGACAATTCATAATTATAATTTTTATCTTTTTTTTAAACTCCCAAATACACTATTTGCATTTATTTTTATAAATGTAAAGAATCTACTCTTTTCACTAAAAAAATATAAGACATTTTTTTATAGGTTGGATTTTTGAAAATGTAAGGAATTTTTAATATTTCAAGATATAATTAATGTTTTGGCAAAAAAAAGTATAACTAATGTGTTTTTCTAAAAATATCCTTAATAAATAAAGCACTTCATATTTATTTTTAAGTGAAACATTCTATTATTAAGTGAGGGTAAATATGTAAAGATAGTATTGGTTTAAGAACATTTAACTAATTTATTAAAATAATATTAGATTAAAAATATTTGGGATAAAGCAAGTTTTAGTCCCTTATGTTTGAAAGTATTGTTGATTTGGTTTTTCAACTTTAATTTTTATCATTTCAATTCTTAATATTTCATTAATTTATTCAAGTAGTCTTTAATTTTATGAAAAATTAACATTGTTAAATTATGCCAACCTGACTGACCGAATGATGATGTGACAGTCACGTAAATTAATATTATGGGAAGCAAAGCGAGCTCACTTGGATAATTAAAAAAAAATTAGGATATTAAAAAAACTACCTGGATTAAACACTGGTAGCCTTCAACTCAATCAAACGGTGATCCATCCGCCTAGCCTCCATCTCTTAGGACAAGAAGACTGTCGCTGTCATCGCTCTTTACCAACGACTCGTCTGCTTCGTCGAAGAGGATCGGTCTGGAGATTCAGATGAACTATGATATATTCTTTTTGATTCTATTTATAAAGTAGAGATAAAAAAAATTTGATCATTACTTACCAGTTTTCAATGCTTTTCTTTACATTTATTTTTATTAAATATTTTGAATAAAAATATTAATAATAAAATTTAGAAATATTTATTAAGAATAAAGGTGAAAACTTTTTAAACTTTAAAATAGAATTAATGAGATTTAAAATTTTCTTGATTCCTACGAGACATGTTGGAAAAGTAACTTATAAATAAAATTAAAAGATAATAAATACTTTCATATTAATGAAGATTTTGGGCAAATCAAGAATGTTTTCTCATAGAAGACTGGCACACTCACTGAGAACAAGATGGAGTTTCAATGTACGAGCATCTAGGATGATGATTACAGTAAAACAAATGACAGTCAGGAGAATGAGCAAGTTGAATACTATGTTGAAGGTACAATTTCTTCTTCATGTTAAATAGTTTGTTTGAATAATTTCTTGGCAAATCCTTTAATGTATCTGATCTTATTTGTAAATTAATAATGAACGTCCTGTTTTGTGTTTGTTATTAGAGTGGATGAAGCAGTGTTAAGAGGTCCAAGATGAAGGTGAAAATAAATCAATCCATAAATTTTGCGGCTATCCCATTGTACCGTTTATCCAATGGCAAGTCTTCCTTACGTTTTTACCAAAAAAAAAAAGAGAGTCTTCCTTACATTATAATATTAAATTATGAATTATAAAATAATGAAGGCTAAAATATACACTTAATCATTTAATTTTACATAACATTTTTAATATGTCTTTTTGTTCTTTTAATTTTAATACTGTTAGTTTTATCCCAATAGATTTTTACATTAAATTTTCAAATATTGATAATACATTTTTAAATATTGACATATTAATTTTTTTTAAAATAATAATAATTGACACAAAAAATAATCATTTGACACTAACAACGTTTGGGTTAAAGGACTAAAAAGATATTTTATAAAATTAAAAAGTTAAATTAAAATTTTATATAAAGTTTAGAGGACTAAAAAATAAATTTTAGCTAATAATGAAATGAATAACAGACCAATAATTAAAACTCGACATATTAGTTCATGTGTTTTATTTAATCAACGTGTATATTTTATTTCAACAATATAATTTTCACACTGTTCGTGGTTGAACAACAAATACCAGCCGTGCTAGAGACACTGAGTCTCAATAGATAACAAAAAGGATCCCGAGTTCTTTTACCACAGTTCGCTCGGATGTAAAAAGATAGAAAGCTTTGGTAGAACAAGTATGTAATTTGATTGAAGTGTAAAAGTTACAGATTAAAAACTAAGAACTGAAAAAAGGACTAATGAATGTAAACTATGCGGGTCTTGATAAAGTGTTGACTACTTTTCTATGTTTTTCTTCTTTTTATTTATAGTGTTGAATAGTTGAAGCTTTTCCTTTGAGACTTAGCATATTCTACTGAAGAATCATGAATCTTGTGAAACTTATGGTATGGTCTCTCCATTTTGATAACTAGCCCGTTTCACTGAACTACTTGGGTGTAGATTTCGACATTACTTAGGATCGTGTTTTCATGCCAACGGTCTGATATTTAAGCTGACGAGATTTCGGCTCGTTTATTTATTGTAGACTTTATTAAGCTTCGGGGTCGGCCTCTTTTGTTTATATTAGGCCTGATGCTTTGACTACTCAGCCTAATTAGCTTCGTAACCTATTTAAAAGACGTTTCATATTTAGCCCAAACACATATCAGCTTTTTCTGAAGGTTATTTTGTCTTGAAAATTTTAAAGGAGTAATTTAATAATTGAATAAAATATTAAGAATTGAAATAATAGAAATTAAATTTAAGAGATTAAATTGATAAAAGTTTTAAATAAAAATAAAAAATTATTTTATCGCAATATATACTCCTTCCGTTAAAAAATGTGAGGCATTTTTAACTAAATCTCAACTCCAATAAAGTAGTTATCTACTTTCAAACTAACCTTATCTTTCTATATTTATCCCTATTAAATACTTTACAATAAATATAAAGTCATTTATCAATAAGGATACTTTAAAAAAAATAATTACATCTTAAAAGATTAAACATATCTTATATTTTTAAATATTTAATTTTTTTAAAAAATATCTTATATTTTTAAATATTTAATTTTTTTAAAAAAATATCTTATATTTTTAAATAAATGAAATATATATATATTTGACGGAAGGAGTAAAGTAGTTTGCTGCTGGATATCTGAATCATCTAGGTATCCGCTTTAACTTTTACCCTGCATCTAATTTGATATGATTTTCTGTTACTAGTCCACCCATCTCTAGATTAGCCTTTAAGCTTGTAATTAAGGACTTTTGATCAAAATGCGTTGCGTTCGGTTTCGGTGCTCAGCGCCCACTGAGCACCATGGTGCTCATCGGCCAAGACGCATCGTTTAATTAACAGTGGAGAATCGCATCCATTAATTACGTTTTAATCCCGATCGTTCATTCATTTTTTATTTAATTAAATTTTGAATAATACCTTATTACAGTTATCAGGTTGGAGAGTTTCCCAAACTAGAGCTCCTCCTCATCGGTGCTGTCACAGGGTAACTCGCATCCCTGCTAATGAGCAAGAGCCAACTAGAACGGCACCTCAATTTCAAATTTACTTCTAGTGATCCTTAGCAATTCGACCCTATCAAAAGATTTCATTGCAAGGTTCACTGAGTCAATTAATATGAATTTTCGATAATAAATGGCAAAACAATCTCAATCCATCCAATCGCCATCACCACCGCCACCCACAGACCTCCCTGCCTTTCGCAGGTTGTTCTCCCTCTTCTTGTTCTACTCCTTTCAATTTTTCTCACATAATCGCTATTTTTGTTATATTTCTTTTAGTCAATTAGAGGAGCTTATAGAGCTTCACAACCATTATAGTAAAGACGTCCCTGAATTAAACTCTTTGGATGCAGAGAAATTACTGCAAGATTCTGCTCTTGAATTAGAGGTATTGTTGCATTAACTGCATTGCTTTCCTGGTCCTCTTAGTCAATAAATGCCTTTATGCTTTCTTATTTATAGAGTAGAATACAGCACATTGTGTCCAAATACTCCGATGCGGGTTTCTATTTTTTAGTTGTAGGTTGATTCATGTGCTGCTTGTATCATTGTGGGAATAATAGGGCTAATTGTTAGATTCCTCTTTTTACTACAATTGTCATTGTAAAGAGTCCATACATGTTGCTTAAAATTGCTTAAAATTCACCACAATTTGATACATTTGATGTTTAATATAAATTTCCCTTGATTTTCTGATGTTATCTTCTATTTCTGTTATGTAGGTGTATCAAACTAGCATTAGTGCATGATATTGTTGAAGGTAATTTTTTTTAAATTTTCAAGTTTTATACTTGATGCTTCCATGATTCTGTTTGGTACACATGAAGTTTTTAAATATACTTGTTTTTTAATGTGATTTCCTTCTATGCTGCAACAACTGATGGCTTTAATAACATGTACTTATGAAAGATGTGTTGGCTTTAATAACATGTAAATGTGAATGTTTTGTTGACATAAAAGTTAACACAATAAGCATCAAATGACTGGGTTAACTTACAGCAAAAAATCATTGTAGAAATGATACCTCAAGTGCAAGTCATTTTTGAACTCAGCTCTAAACTGGGTAATGTAAAGGATACAACACTAGTATAGGAATTTTTCAATTTGACTCTGCTTCATTTATTCATGTTGAAACAAATTTGGAGTAGAGATCCAAACCTATGCTTTCATAACTTGCAACTTGTGCGTGTTGAAGACTGAAAGAACTTAGAATATATTCTTCCCTTCTCCAGTGCAATGCATACACAAGGTATAGGTGGACAAGTCAGAGTTTCTGACACTAAAGCCCATGTCTCAATGCAGCAACATCTTTTCACACTTGAAGAGGTATATATTTTATTATAATATGATATCTTGATTTCTTTGAGTATCATAAATAGGATTGCATTGTTTTAATATGATTTTTGAGTTCCAAAAAAAAAATCAGGTTTGATTATCAATGTCATTATTCACTTTATTCTAACAATATTATGTATAAGAGATTATTAATCATTCAATTGACTAGTTATATATATATATATATATATATATTGCTTTAGACAAAATATTTAATCAAGCATTTCACATATGGTACACACATAGGTGATTCTCAACTTGGAGACGTTGGCCTTAAATAGAGAGGATGCAAGCATAATATTAAAAGCACAATTTTCAAGGGAACACTTTAGATAGTGTATAAGTCAATTAATCAAAATGACTTTGCTTGACAAATTTTGAGCATGACCAAGCTACTTTTCCCTATTGGTTTCTCCAAACATAACCACTCTCAATTCTCTATTAGATAGTGTATAAGTCAATTAATCAATATTACATTGCTATCTATACTTTTTTTTCAATTACTTCTCCCTATAAAACAAGTTACCAAGGAAAAGAAACATAAATTGATCTAACGGAACCATTTCATAGTTAAAAGTATCCATATAGTCTTCTAAATACTGCATGTCTACCTCTCTAGCATAGTAAAACTCAAATATGAGATTTAATGTAATAATAAGTCATTAGTATGAACCATGTCTACATCATATATGACTATTATGCTTCATATTCACAAATTATACAAGGATGTGTGCATTTGCATGTGTTTACACACTGCCTTCTTTACATCTTAGAATGCTCAATTTGGAATTTTAGCTACAAGCAAAACACACAACTTTGAAATCCCACCAGCCCTAATATAAAATTTCTTACACACAAAAGGTGTCTTTAATAAATAAGCTAAGAAATTGTGTATGAATTGTGAAGGACAATGCCTACACCAAACAAAACTTTCAAATCACAAATTTAGCAAAAGATTCAATTTAGTTCATGCTTTTTCACTGTGCAATAATAATTGATATTGTTCATTGGTTCACTTAAATACATTTGACAAAATATATGTAGTAAGAGTAATGTGATGTACATTCCCAAAATAAAGAAGATAATGTAAAGCTATAAATGGATAAGGATAGCAATTGATTTGCTTTATATTGGTTGTAGGATAGATGTTGCTAATAGAGCTAGGTAGAAGTATGCAGTGAAGCAAAAAGGACCATCCCACAAAAAATATGCACACTTGTTCAGGATTGCATTACAAAAGGATCTAAAAGCTATCTTATGGTTGTGCTGGATGCAGAATTAATGTGCTACTGAAAAAAAAACAAAAGCAAAATAAAGAATATGTAAATATTGTGAAACTACTTTGTTGAAAAGAAAAAAGACTTCAAACTTGTGATATGTAGTATGCTAATCTGAACAAAGAATATAATGCTAGTTGTAAATTGTTCCATGATAAGGGTTGTATTAAATTTTGTAAATTGTATATGACATTATGAAAATTAATAAAATTATGTTTTTGTGCAAATTGTGTATCTCTTTTTCTATTCATTACCTTGTGAGTAGTTGTCCATAAGATCTATGGCTTCATGTGATAGAATTTCATTACTTTGTGCCTACATTTGCAAATGTTAGTGGCTATGACATCAAAATAAGATAACAATACATACCATTTAGTAGTAACCAATTTATTGATTCATACCGCTAGTAAGCTTGTGAATGACAATGATTGTGATGTAGAGGTGAAAAAATATGTTGTACTGGAGGCATTGCACATGAAAATATTGAATCTTGTATTTGTACAGGTTGTGTTGGAGCTTTCAAGTAAGAAGTTGCTGAAACTTGAGTTTGTATATCTTGCATTTGATATACCTTTCTTCTTCTTTTTGATGATGAGGCCTTTTCTTTTTCCTTAGATGTCTTCTTACATGGTTAAACTTCTTGAGAGTTCCATAAAAAATAAATTCAAATATAAAATAAGTAATATTTTCTTTCTATCTTATATATAAATTAAAACTTACTACCTTTGATGCAGCTCTCCTTCTTGTTTTTAAATTCTTCTCTTCCCAACCTTTCCAACGTCTCTTACTTAATTTTCCATCTCTTTTTTTAAAGCCTTTTGCATATTTTGTGACTTTATGACTAGTTCAGAAGTCTCATTTTCATTACCATCAAGAATTTGATTTTCTAACTCAATGATACATTTCTGAACATGAGTAAATCCCTCAAGTGTCTTAGCAACCTTGGAAGCCAACCTTCCTATCATAAGCATTAATTGACTATACCTTTGTGTGATGTCAAGTCTAGGATCTGCTTGAATCTCATTTCCTCTAACATCATGGACAACAACAGACCTTGCTTCCTTAGTCCAATGCTTTAGAATATATTGGTCAGGCATAACTCTTACATCCTTTGACTCGTACACTTTTAATGCATGACAACAAAATATTCCTGTGGACTCAAACTTTTGACAAGTACAAGAAATTTCATAAGTGTCAAGTTTGAACTCAACTCTCTATTCCCCTTCCTGATCAATCATATGGGCAATATATACAAATAATGACTTTTTCTCATCATGTGCAATTAATTCTATTGAGAACTAGAGATCCCATTGTTCTTGAAACATGTCAAAAACAGTGGGGGTATAAACTTGCACAAGTTAGTGTAGAATAGGCACACTTTGATTAACCATCCTTGGAATCTTTTGTCAAGATTCGTACTCAAGTTCCACTTCTTTGTATCGTTTCTTTGCCACAACCTTGTCAAACCTTTTAAAGAATCGCTTGATGTCCAATTTTGGCTTTGTACATCTCTTCACATCAGCATTCACACTTTCACTAATCTACGTGCTCCTCATGCCTAGTGTGCATGTTTCCTTCACATAGCACCAAGCCCATTTCTCCTTAATATCATAAGTAGAGTTCAACCATCCATTTTCATGAACATTATAAGAAGATAATAATTGGCTCCATGCTTCTTCAAACTTCTCTACATCAACATAATTAAACATGCATTTCTTGAAATCAGTCAAAAAATATGACCCATCTTTCATTAGGTTCCCAAGGTGTTTAACATCATTTTTTAATAAATGCCAACTGTATAAGCAATGTTTTGTATTGGGAAGAACTTCACACAATGCTCTTGCCATAGCTTGATCTTAGTCTGTAAACACAGTTTGAGGCTTCTTTTGTATATGAGCATCTAAAAATTTTCTAATAACCATTTGAAAGACTCAATTGTCTCATCATACAATAGTGCTGCTCCAAAAATGACCACAATTCTATGATGATTAAAGCAGAAAATAGTGCAAGGGGTCTATCATTCTGATTTGTGCTATATGTTGTATCTAGTGATACAACCTCACCAAAATGTGCATAATCTATTAGCATGTGAGCATCGGCCCAAAAATCATTAATGATGTGTTAATTTGGGTCTAATTGATATTTGTGGTAGAATGCTGGATTTTTTTTCAATTTGTTTCTGAAAGTATTCAAGTAGACACCCTACATCGCCAAACTTCATTTGTCTTCTCCTTTTGCATATCAAGTAATTCTTTGCATCTATCATTGTGTAACCAAGATTTTCTTGACCACCGGCATATGTACTCATTAAGTTAAAAGCATCCTTAGGTTCAAGTCTAGATTCTTCTGCAAGATCCATTTCATGAGCTTGAGCTTCTGATATATTTCTCTGACATGGTAATAGGTTGACTGTGTCTTTTGTGTGAAGCGGGTGATTATATTCTCTATCAATCACAATGATTTTGAACTTCTGGCCAACACGAGATACTATCATTCTTGCCTTACAATTGGTCCTTGTCTCTGGTTGATGTGTAGAAGCATATGCCCTTTTTTCATTTTTTCTTCGCAAACCTTCCTTGCAACATAAAAATCTATATTTAATAATAATGGATTTGTCTGCTCTACTCTTTGTAGAAGTACCCTTTCTAACTCCAAATCTAATTCTTTTACCATATTCTATCCAAAACTCCCATGCCTCATCTAAACTTTCAAACTCCCTTCCTATTTTGGGTTCCAATTCATCTTCCTCTTGCATGGTTCCTGTGAAGAACAAAAAAAAAATTATATTTTACATTTTTATCAAAAGCATAATTTTTCAAAACATACAAGATTATGGAAAGGATATTATACACTCTTCAAACATTATATATTAGTTCTTCAAATAGCCACACACACCATATATATATATTTCCTACGTATACACAAACTTCTTTCTTCATATTCTTTTCAATGAATATATATATATATATACAGGGCAGAAATTTTTTCAACTAAGACCAACTAAAAAAGGCCAATCAAGCTTATCTCATTGGGCCACTTTACTCCTCTCGCCAAACATTGCCAACTCAAAGTAGACAATAATTGAATGTGTGCCTCTGTCACATATATAGAAAATAAAAATATGAATGTGTGTGTGTGTTTGTAGTACATGATTAAAATTTAATTTTTCAACTATTTTTTTATTTTTTTCACTTGAAAATTATCAATTGTTTTTTAATTGTGCACCATAATAGAAGAGGTTAAAGGGATGCATCAATGTACAAGCAAACAATGGCAACATATAAAAAACATAGAATATAAAGTTAATAATGATTTTGCTATGAGCCTAAAGCTGTTCCAAACACAACGTTGGTAGGCATCGTTGCAAAAAAATTCCATTCCCTAGCCCACAAATTTTAATTTGTTGCAAATTTGACCTTCCACTTAATGTAGCCCTTATCGACTTAAACGTATACACGTGTGTGTGCATGTTTCAAAAATTAGACAGCATTCGGCTTCCTCTGTAATTTGTCTCTACAAGCTGAATATGGGTCTATTGCTTATTGTCTTCATCATTCATATTTGCATTCAGTTTCAATAAGACAACAAAAAAAAAACATGAAGAAGAAGAAATTAAAATGAATTAATGAAGTTCTTTAGCTTACAAGAACCCCTTCTCAATGAACGATGTTACTGGAATTCAATGGTCAAACTTGAAGCTTGAAATAGAATGAGCAGAATGGCGCCAAAACACACTCCCTCCCTCCAACTTTCGATTTTATACTACCACTAGAAAGGAAAAGTGAAGGAAAGATGTTGATTAAACGGTGCGTTCTCCACTGTTAATTAAACGGTGTGTCTTGGCCGATGAGCACCGAAATCGAACGCAAATGCGTTCAGGAAGTTTTGACTTGTCAGAAAGCATCTATAATATCTATATCTATAATTTATAATATATTGACGGTGGTACTTAGATCTACAGTACCTGATCCATAGTACCATTTGACTTTTTATTTTTTATTTTTTATAATTTGTTATGGATGGGCACTGCAGATTAATACTTATCAATGTTTTCTTTTGTTTTTTTTTTTGGATGAGTACTCTACATCTGACTTTTTCTTTCTTTTTTGTAATTTTTATTTGTTATTTTTTTAAATATGATATAATAAATAAAAAAGAAAAAGAATAATGTAAACCTTGTAGTTAAAAAGGTACATGTGAGACCTAAAAAATGAATTATTCATATAAAGCTTATAATTAAAAATGAGTAAAACATTTTTCCTATTTTATCTTAATTAATGATACATCTTTTTTTATTTTTTGAAACCTATATGAACATTTGTTTAGTATGGATAGTTATAAAATACAAGCCTTGCTTTTATTTTTAAGATATTATTTTCATTCACCTAATCATTAGTTGACTGTTAAGTCATGCATGTTGGATTTAAATACCCCTATTTCAATATAAATATTGTCTAAAAATTATTTAAATTATAAAAAATTAATTTTTTTATTATTTAAATGTCTTTATTTTGTAAATTTTTTTAAAAAATATTAAATATATAAATTGACCAAACAAATTCAAAGACGCAATTTATTGACTCAATAAAGAGAAAAATAACATAAAATAATTTTTAATAATTTGGAGTAATTAAACCAACCTAAATAAATCTAAAAGCTAAAGCTATTAAGAATCAAACTTGACTATAAATATTTTATATGTTTAAATATTTTAAACTTAGTATGGATTGAGGTTCTAAGGGTAGTGGACGGAATGTGAGATTTTAATAAATTTAATTTTTTTTAAAATTGAAGTGGTGTGATTTAAAAAAGTAGTGTGTGGGACCTACTATTATATGAGTGAGGTCTACATTTATAAATTTTAAAAACTTAAACAAAGTGTAAAAAATAATAAAATTTTTATATTTTGAGAGATCATGTAGGATTTTATAGTAAAAATTGACGGTGATATAACATTCTTAGTAAAATGTTAGGTGTTAGATATACAAAGAATTTTGTATATACTCCCTATGTTAAAAAAGTGTAAGGCATTTTTAGTCTTTTAAGATGTATTCATTGTCTTTTTTTTTCAAAAGTGCCCTTGTTGAATAAATTACTTTATATTTATTTTAAGATAAAACACCTTATTTAATAGGGTAAATATGAAAAAATGTGGTTAGTTTGAAGACAAGTAATCATATTATTGGAATGAGATTCAATTAAAAATTGCTTATATTTTTGAATAGAGAGAGTATTTATTATTAACATAGGGTAACAAATCAAAATAGTTTGTGTGAATATATAAAGAATAAATTTTTGTTTATATTCTTCAAATGCATAAGTAATGAAAATTTATTATTCTATTATTTATATGTAAAAGTTGATTATGATTTAAACACTTATAAAAAATATTGATGTAATTATGTTTCTTAAGTCCGAGTAACAAAAATTACAGGTTGCAAATTAATTATATAATATTAATGAATTTATCTTCCATTGCATACGTATAATCTGTTCTTAATAAATATCCTATTACTTGTAATGCTTATACGTATGATTGATAAATGGTAGTAAAACATGGATTATAAATAATATTACCACATAAATTGTAGCATGATTCATTATAGTATATATTTTATTTTCCTTAAGGTGATACATGGGGTAACACATTTTGAAAAAGAACAAGCTAGATTATATTTCAAATTGTAGGATGTGAGAAATTAACAAAAATAATAGTTTTTAATATGCACAAGAGTAGCACATTGTAAAATAAAAGTCATTCCTTATAAGTATCATCTCATTGAAATTTTAGTCTCATGCTTGCTAATTATGGGGATATTTTAGGAAACAAAAAGAAGAGGAAGAAGCAAAAGTTTTCCTTAAATTTTAACTCACACGGGATAATATATTCTAAAATAAAATAAATTATTATTTGTATTTTTAATATGCATGGCCATAACAAATTTTAAAATAAAATATTTTTAGATTTTAATTTTCACAAATTAATAAATTATATAGTAAAATACGCTAGCATCCCTTTTATTTTGTTAGAATTATAAAAACTTATTCTTTATTTTTAAAACTTACACTTTAGTCTTATTAATTAAAATTATAAAATTTAAATAAATATAAACATAAATTATATTGACTAATTTATCTTTTATTCTATTATTATTATTATTATTATTATTTTTGCAGATACATATTTGAAATATTATTTTAGTAAACTTACTCCCTTTATTTTTAGGGATTATTTCTTAGGAGTTGGATGTTAAAAAATATAAAATATTTTTAGTATTTAAAGGTGCAATTATTCACTTTTTTTTCCAAAATTTCCCATAATGAATAAATTATTTTATATTTATTTTACAGTAAAACACCTAACTAAATAGTAAATATGAAAAATAATATTATTTTAAAGATAAGTAACTACTTTATTGAGAGTTGAGATTTAATTAAAAATTCCTTATATTTTTAAAAATATAGAGTATGTATTTAATATTTTTAAAAAATAATAAATAAATTAGTTTGTATGGCTAATAAATTTAAAATATAAATAAAAATTTTAAAAAAATTTATTAAGAATAGTAACTGTTAAGTAATGATTAGATGGGTGAAAATGAAAACTTAAAGGTAGAAGGTATATTTATATTTTGTAACTCTTAACCGTTGATTTTAAAAATAAACAATATTTATAATTAAGATAAAATAAAGGAAATAATAATATATTTTACTTTAAAGATATTAAAATAATTTTAAAATATGTATTTTTGTTTTTATTTTTAAAAATTAAAATGTTCCCGTGCAGTTTAATTATAGATATTTGAAACGTTAATGCTGATCTCACGGTATCAAAGTGATGTTTAGAGACTAAATCCACAACCCACAGGCAATTTTATGTGACCTCTTTTTTTTTTTTTTTTTGACCGAATTTTACGTGACCTAGATAGTTGGCACTTGGCAGAGTGCGAGTTTTCCAAAGCTTGTCTCGATGATACTCTATTTATGGTAAATAGTCCCATTAAATCAGCAGTATAAAATATAAAATTCTATGGATAAAATAAAATATAAAATTATTGGCAAATCACGTTACTCACGCTTTCGATCTCAGTGCTCATCATTTTATGAAGATCTTAACCGTGGAGGTTTAAAAATCTGAACAGTCTAAATTTATATATTTTTGATATTTTTATTTTATATTTATTTTAAAAATTATAAATTTTTAATAAGTTTGTTTATTTTATTATCAATGTAGATAATAAAGATTTAATTTAGATAATTTAATTTAATATTAATTTTTTTAACAATTTTATAAATTGACTATCTAGATGTATTTTAGATAGTCTAGGTTCAATATTAAACTTTTTTATAATTTTAAAATTTTTTATACTCATAAATATAATATTAAAAATAAAATAAAGATAACCATCAACCTGACACTTTAAAAAAATTAAGGAAAATTGTAATTTACAAATTTTAAATCAAGATTGTCCATAGTACATTGAATTGTTAATTTATAAAAATAAAAAATAATATTAAAAATGGCCATTTAAATAAATCTACATTGTTTAGATTGATAATAAGGTAATTTTATTAAAATTTTATAATTTTATCTTAGTAAATTTAACATAAAATATAAAATAAAACTTGTAAATTTGAATCGTCCAGATAAAAAATATGGATAATCTCTAGATGATTGAGATTGCTCATCAGGTGACAGAAATTGAACATGGTCATTCACACATCTATACGATATATTTCTTTCTCGAGAAAACATACTTCACCAATAAGACAAGTAATTTTTGAATCCAAAACATGCTTGACCACCCTATTCTAAATTATTGTAGCTGAGATTACCATATATTTATGACATATGATTTCATACGAGGTACCTGCGCTTATTTGACGATTATATGAGATTATCAAATTCAAACCAAAATTTTCCTCCCAATTGATATTATACCAATTAAAAATTACTGGGTTGGCAATTCATATTATGTTGACAATTTATTTATTTTATTTAATTCTTTTAATCGAATGTAACAATCTAATTTATTGATAAAACCAAAATCTATCACAATAAAAATATCAAAATATATCAATTTAAATATAAATGTTCAAATTAATAGTCAAATCTAAATACATAATCTAATCAATTAATATTCATTTTGTTTGATTTTTAATTTAGATTTTATTTGATTGAAAGTTCAAATTCAAAATTCTCTCTAACATCAACTTAAGGACTAATTAAAAATAGAGGTATGTGGATATACACGTTCATTTGTTAATTCTGAATTTTTAACTTCTATTCTATCTTCGAGTCTATTCTTATCATTATTTTTCTTGATCCCCTTACATAATTGCACGAGTATTATTTGTTTTGTATTTTGTTAGTTTGTGTTGTTTGTCCCCTTGATATTATTCATGTTATCAGTCCCATAAGGTGAGATTAGCATATCATAGTCCATACAATTCATGTCTGGAATTTGCCCCAACAAACCTTTTGGCAAATATTTCGGCACATGGATAAATGCTAAAAATATAAAGAGCAAATTTTTGAACAGCTAGTGACCAATATAATTTTGACAAGAGAATAGCATCTTCGAAGGCTAAGCTTTTATCTCAAGCTTGAAGGCTCACTTTGATCAAACATGTGCTTATAGCTTCAAACACTTATACACTCTCGTGTTAAGCTTCCTCAAAATTATATCAATTGAACAAATTTTTTCTTGGGAATTGGTGATCATAAGAAAAATATCCATTACTAGTACAAAAAATATTTTTCAACACAGTTAAAAGCTCCTTTTTTATGACAAAAGATGGTATGTAGTAGAAAGTTGTGTGATTGTAAGTTGATATTTTTTACCACAAGTTATAAAGAAAATATGGTGAAATTAAGTTAATATTTTTTGCCATAGGTCATAATAGAATTGTGGTGAAAAAATCTTCTTATTGTAGGTAAGGAGGAATTTATGACGATAGTTTCATCCACAACTATTGCTATAAATATACCTTTTAGCCATAGTTATAGTTATAGCTGTGGCCCTAAATGTTATATATTTTTTTCACAGTTTCATTATTTATAACTATATATATCCTTTATTTACAAAACCTATATTAATAAATAAATAGAAGCTCTAGAGATCAATATAAATATAGTCAGTACAAACATATCAACTAAAAATCTATATTTTCAATACAAATATATAGAAAACTTTTACTTTAATCCTGTTAATTCTAGGAAAAAGCTAGACCAAATATTGTGTACGTCTTAGCTCTTGCCTATAATATGGCTCTAAACTTTTAAAATGTTGCAAATTTAATAATAAGATATGTATGAATATTAATTCAAGTGTAGTGCAAGCTTCAAAATACAAATCATTGTTAACAAAATTATTACTTGATCGAATGAGTAGGTAATATCTTGAGTGATATTTTCTTATATGAAAATCATCACCTAATAACAATACCCTACACTTCCTAGTTGTTGATGACACTATAAAGAAAATAAAAATAATTAAATTTATTAAATTAATATTATGATCTTTATTCTAATTAAGGAATAAAGTTGAAATACTTACTTTCATTTGCACCCATTTGATTTTAGTATTCTTTTTGTTCACTACTCTATCTAATTTCTAATATGTCGCTAAAGATCTTTTTACCAAATATGCACACTTTAGAAATATTAAATATATGCTATTAATAACGCATTAAAAAACTTATGATTTAATCAAAAACTTCATATCATCACTTACCTTCCATTGTAGTGAACAGAACCATTATATATTATTTTCAATGGAAAAATGATAGAAAGCATCCAATGATGATTACAATATATTACTTTACGTTAATATCACAATGTAAAGTCCCTTACTCAATTTGGACTTTATCATCACATTCACACATAATACAATATTAGAGTAATAGCTCTCAATTTGTTTTCAAAATGTGAAATCCTAACTTCATCTAAAGCATGTTCAAATAAAAAGGCTAACAGAAGCGTAAACATAAATCTCATGACTATTTTCTGGGAAATCTGCCATACGCTGCCGTCATACCACCATATGTCGGGGAACATGGTACAGAGCAACGCACTCTATTTGTCTTTGTGTCATGTGCTGCTATGTGGCACACAATGCACCATGGTGCATATGATAGCAAATTCTGTTGTCACATGACAGCTCAGAATGTGAACTTTCGCCCCGCGCCAATTCTACATCCGACATTCGATTGGAGTGATTCAAGCGCTCACATGAAGCTTATAACATCTTCTATCTAATGAGATAAGTTTAGACATGATTCAATGATTCGATCTAAAATTGGACATTTAGGGTGAAAAAAGTTACTTTTTCTTTCAAAACTTACACCTTAAGCGTTCAATTCTCATTTTTTATCCCATTAAATCACTCTAGGCTTTGAACTAAGTCCAAAAGGACAACATATACCTGATTTACACAAGATATCACATATGACACATAAATTACTCATTTTGACCTCCCAATGCCACATTACATACTTGTGGACTTATATGAGGCACAATACATATAATTACATACACATATATACTTATTCCACTTCAATCCTCTGACTTCCTTATATGGGGCTAAGCCTCACCATATGGTTGGGAATCATAAATATACTTGACTCTTGCATATGGGGCCAAGCCCCATCATTTGGGTCAAGTTCACACATATACACATAATTTGCATAATCAATTCACATTCAAAACAAGTGGAACAAGTTGTACAACAACATACACTTATTTGATTGGTATCTAGGCCTATTCATGTACCCACCACTGTGGTACCCTTGGAAAGATACAATTTAAAGTATATAAGCAAGTTTTTAATCACAAATCATATACACATTCACACATTCATATTCACATACACTTATACATCCTAGTTGGCAACTCAAATCTCTAACTATAACTTTATACATTCATTATACACAATGGTAGTCATACCACTACCAATCAAGGCTCTCTTTCCTTCCTTCCTTTCCTAGCCTTCTTGTGTACAAAGGTAATAGAGTGAGACATACATTCTAGTAACTTGGATAAACTCTAAATATTGGTTAGTAAGTAAAATTATAAATCAGAGATAAAGTACCATTATTTCAACAACAATATAAGTATACATGCACTCAACATCATTTTCATTCATGGTTATGCTCATGCGCTCCGAGTTTCACCTAACAGAGCAAGCTCTATGCTTGAACCAGGAGTTCTAACCTTACACAAAACAGGGCCCACCAAACCTCTGTCTCAAACCAGGTATCCTCATCGTGTATGTGTAGTCCCTCGAGTCCTACCTAATAGAGTATTTTCAATATTTGGACTATTAGGACTTCTTAACCTTACACAGAGTAGGACCATGACCCCCTACCCTAATCTAGCGTACACTTGTGGATCATTCTCCTAAGTTCTTCGTGGTGGAGTCAAGCTCTATGCTCAAGACCTTTAGGATCTCCTAGGTCATTCCTAGTAAAGTCAGGCTCTATACTTAAGACCTTCAGGATTTTCTAGCCTTACACAAAGTAAAGCTATGACCCCCTACCCTAGTCTAAGATATACTTATGGATACAATGCATATGTCTTATCACATTCATTTCAAGCATCACTCACACACTCGCATGCATATTCCTTTCATCATATTGCTACTCTATTAGCTCATAAATCATAATGCACATAGTTATACAAAATAATTGTAAACAATTTCACAAACAAACAAGTATAAGGGTTACTCTAATTACCTTTTACCTTTACTACTATGGGTTACCAACCACATTAGATTCTCAGAGGGTGTAATTACTCACGAGCAACGTCTCAAATGCTCAATCTACACAATACAATGTCCCTTAATCAATTTCTAACATTTAGCATAAGCACTAATTTGGCTAAGCCAAATTCCTTAATGAATCAAACAACTCAATCATACTCTTTTAAATTCACACAACCTAATCTCTATAGTCATTAACCCTATAAGCTATTCCAATAATCATAACACCTTCCTAACTCATTTCTTCATCAATTTTTTTCTTTTTAACCTAATCCTTTAGGCTAGTTTGAGCTTAAATCCTTAAAATTCAACCATTAAACTCCATACCAATTGTAAAACCTTAGTTTTGCATTCAAAAGCCGTTATTAAACCTTTCTCTTAGATTTTAGCACCTTACAACTTCTTGATTCAATTTTTCTAATGACCAATCTTGAAGAAAATAGGGTAGAAATATAGCTCATGGCTGTATGATACTTATCTAATAAGTTACTAGCCAAAATAAACTCCTAATAGCTAGATAATACAAGTTCTAGCAGAGATGAACTCCTCCTCCTCTCCAGATGCATTTTTCACACTTCTCTCTTCAAAATTCATGAGTTATCCATGTCAGCTTTAAGTGATTTCGGTGCAATATGCTGTGGTACATGCAACACCCATCGCAGTGTAACATCTTGAATTTTAATCTTAGGAACTAGTTGTTAGTTAGGGGTAAATTAGTGATTAGGGGGTTGATTGTGATTTAGATGTTAAATTGATATTTTGCATTGATTGGATGTTGTAATGATAGGATTGAAGGGTAGAAAGACAATTTGAGGCATAACATACGAGCACAAGTGAGAATTTTCTCACTATGCCACGCGCCATAGTGCACCATCCAAGAATCACTTAAAGATGACATGAATAGCTCGTGAAAACATAAGTGAGAAAGCTGGAGGCGTATCTGGAGGGTTAGAGAAGGCTATCTCTGCCAGGACTAGCCATAATTGGAGTTCGAGAGTTTATTTCGATTAATAACTTACTAGTAAGTATCACACAATCTCAAGCTTTAATTCTACCTCTTTTTCATTGAATTTCATCGATTAAGAAATTAAATTATGAGATTCTGAGGTGCTGTAATCTAAAAAAAAGGGCTAAAACGGGATATTGAATACAAAACTAAGGTTTTGTAACTAGTATGGAGTTAAATGGTTGAGCTTTAAGCATTTGGGCTTAAAATGGCCTAAAAGTTAGGTAAATAGGATGAAATTGGTGGAATGATTGTGTTAGGGAGTTGTTATGGTTGTTTGAGAAACCTATAGGGCTAATAAACATAAATAATGGATAAGTAAATTGAAAAGGGTTTAATTGAACTATTTTATGCTTTAAAGGATTCAGTTTAGCCGAATCAATGCCTATGAAATGTGTTGAGAATTGATTGAGAGACATTGTGTTATATAAATTGAGCACCTATGAAGTTGCTCGTGAGAATCCGCACCCTGGGAGCTTAGTGTAATTGGTAACCCTTAGTAGCAAGGGTTAAAATTTTGAATAAACTACCTTGAGAAGGAGGCTAACTCATGAAAACTTTTAATATATTGGATAGATTCTAGCATCGTTCGATTATTAATAGCTTCAATCTTACTAGGGTTAACATGGACACCTTTAGTAGTAATAATATAGCCTAGAAATATAACCTCATCAGCTAAGAAGGTGCCTTTCTTTAAGTTGGCATAGAGCTTTTTTCTTGCAAAGCTTGTAAAACCTGTTGTAAATGCTCAAAGTGCTCCTGTCGAGATTTACTGTAGATCAGAATATCATCAAACTAAACAACCACAAACTTGTTAACAAAAGGGTGCAATATTTGATTCATTAGATGTATAAAAGTGCTAGGGGCATTACTTAGCCCAAACGGCATGACTATCCATTCATATTGCACATCTCTAATTTTAAAGGCAATCTTCCACTCATCTTTAGATTAGATTTGGATTAGATGGTATCTACTTTAAAGGTCAATTTTGGAGAAAAAAGTAGCCCCATGCAATTGGTCAAATATATCATCAAGATGGGGCATCAGGAATCGATACTTAATGGTGATCTTGTTGATTGCTCAGCAATCAATGCACATTCTCTAACCTTCATCATTCTTGGGCACTGGTAATATAAGTATGGCACATAGACTGATGCTTTCACAAATAAGTCCTTTCTTCAACAGCTCTTCAACTTTCCTATAAACCTCTACATACTTCTAGGAACTCATTCTATAAGCAAGCTTATTGGAAATGATAGTACCTAGAATGAAATCAATGTCATGCTATATGTCTTGCATTGTTGGCAATCCAAATGAGATGTCATCTAGTATCACATTCAAAAACTTAGCTAACAATTGTTAAATGTAACCTCTTCTTATATCTACTTAATATAAGAGAAGATTATAATGATACCACTGTCTCATATCAATTACAATAATCAAATTTCATTTCAAAAGCTTTAGCTGAAGACTTATTTTGTAAAATCGATCAATTCATAATGCAATCAGAGAAATACATAATAGAAGTAAATCATACACTCCCCAAATACGTAGTGGACATAACCTATTAGCATTCCTATCCAAAATGCATGCATTTCATCACAAAATAAAATTGAAATTTGGTCTGTGCGCTGTAGTATGCAGTTTGTATGCCATAGCATATGGCACAAAGCCACATGTTGACTGTTTTCTATGTCGTGTGCCGCGGCATGTGTTACCATGCGCCGTGGTGTGCTTGTTCAATTTTCTGCTGTCATTTTGATAGCAAAAATGACAAACTTTTGGCGTGCGTGGTTTTCATATAAGACATCTAATTGGAGTGATTCAAGCGCTTACACTAAGTTTAGCTTGTATGCTAACTAATGAGATAGGTTTGGATATGATCTAACGATCTGATCAAAATTTAAACACTTGAGTGCAAAAAGTAACTTTTTTTGAAAATTTTGTGCACCCAAGCGCTCAAATCAATCCCTTTCTCTCATTAGACCTCACTAGGCCTTGAACTAAGTCCAAAAGAATCTAATACACCTGATTGACCATAATTAATCATAATCATACTCATATATCAAAATTTGATCCCTCTATGGCCAATTTTCACAATTCACTAACTTCACGCACTTTGCCATTTCTTGGCATAACTTAGCCCACTTGGCTATTTCTTAGTCCACACATATACAATCATATTCACAATACAATCTTAACCACCAAATTACTCATTTCATCATAATTTATCCCTTGGCTTAAGACTCACTAACACAAAATCATTTCAACACAATATACTCAAACCATAGCCCCTTTGTTTCATTTCAACACATATACACAATGGGGCTAGATTTCACAAAATCTCAATTTAATACATGCATGAAACTCTATGGCAATTTATATACACTTATATATACAATCTCAAATCAGTTCATTACACAACCTTAGAGTACATGACTTCACACTCAAGCTGGTCCAGACTCTCTTCCTTTGCCCTAATCACTTCTTGGTCCTGTAAACATGTAACCACAGAGGTGAGATAAAAATTTCAGTAATAGAATAACTCACTCCTATTGACTATCATATGTAACAATATGAAAGCAAACATAGTATATCATTAAAATCTCATGAAATAGCATTTATATTACATATCTTATTTCATTCTCAACTTTTCACCACATCACATAGGATTCCATCTTATCTCAAGATATTTCATCATATCACATAACATACTAGCATGATCTCTACCAACCGAACATCCGAATCACCCTGACATGAAACTATAAGCTCATCTTAGACCAATATACACTCTCATTAGTCTTAAGCTCACCTGGCTAAAGATGTTCCAATGCACAATATGAACTATGGTTTTCCCAATACACACAATAGGGTGTCGTTGACTCTAACACCATATCATAAGGATACTAAGGAGTCTCTCATCTCCAACACCATACCTCAATAGGTACTAAGGAGATCTTCTCCAACACTGCACCTTTTAAGGCACTAAGGAGAATTGTTTCCAACCCTGCACTCTATCGGGTATTAAGAAAATTTTGCCACATGGTCTTTATCATCTCCTACACTTGGGTGAACTCCCACCCCTATGATCATGCTTTTCCAAACCATTTAAGGTTTCATTTACCATTTCACACTTTCTTACACATAACATATACATATAATACTTTACATTTAAAATCACACCTTTCAATGCTTTATTTCAACGAAAAGCCATTTTCACATAACAATCACTCAATGTTATAAAATATGCTTAGTTTAAAATTGTTTCATGTACTACGTAGCATACTAACATATAGTTATAATCAATAGTCAAATAAAGAAAGTTATTCGGTTATCTTAACCCTTCTAACACTAAAAAGGTTACTTGTGGATTTCAACTATCACACAAGCTTATCTCAAGCTTCCTTCCTCTACTCACACATCCAATATGCAAGTTTAAACACATTTGACACATTTTAGTCATTTGGTCCATTTTGACCAAAAGCATATTTTTACTACTTAGGGCTATATTCATCCGTAAACTCTTTTCTATTTATCCATTCTAAGTCCATGACTACCCAATTACTACTTTACATCACCTCAATCGGTCTTATTTCACTCAAATCAGATTTTTGCCTTAACTTCCTCTCTCTAAAGGCTAAAATTAAGCCTACGAGTTTAAAGCTCTACTATTTAGCTTTAAACCAGTCGCAAAGCTCTAATTTAACTTTCAAGAACCTTTTTATTATTATTGAGCAAGAATCAAACCCCTCAAATTCCACCGATTCAATTTTCCTATAACTCATTTTTAGAGAAATTTGTGTAGAATGGAAGGTAAGAGTTATACGTAGCTTACCTGGCAAGTTACTGATCCAAATCACCTTCCATTACTCCAAAATAGCTTAACTTAGCTCCTTAGCCCTTCTCCTCTCTCTATCTCGTGTGTTTCTAAATTTTACTCCTATAAAATTTCTAAAATTTGGCAACTTATGAAGGTAATTTATGGTCCATGCACCACGACGCATATAGTATAAGTCGCGTCGCATGGCACAATAAGATCTATTCTCACCACTGTACTTGCTTTGACTTAAAACGCACTCTTATCACCCATATCTATTCATACAATACACAAACAAGTCAAAATATCAATTAATCATTCGAATCTCTAATCCCATACTAACTTCCACTTCACCCTCGATTAACCTCTAAACTTAGGATTAAGAAATTTAGGATGTTACACTAAACATCTGCTGAAATGGTAGAAATAATAATATTGATTTGAAGCACTAGGATAAGGCTTAAATTTGGGACTTCTACTTTTATCACCTTGAACTTCTCTTTAGTCACTAGGGACATTAATGGCTTGGACTCTTGCTTGCTTCAGTTGTGCTCCTCAAGTAGCAAAGGCACTAGCTTAATTTTCACTCCATCCTTGTTGAAAGAATAGGTATTCGTATAGCCATCATGAAATACATATCGGTCATACTACTAAGGTCTTCCTAAAAGTAGATGACAGGCATCTATTGGTGTAACATCATACCATACTTCATCCTAAAATTGATTACCAATGGAAAAACTAACCAAACAACATTTAGAAATCTTTATCTTACTACCTTTGTTAAACTATTAGACCTTATAAGGACAGGGATGGTTTCGAGTAAGAAGTTTTAGCTTTCCTACCATGTAGTTAGACACTACATTCTCTTAGCTTCCGTTCTCAATAATGACATCACATGCTTTCCCTTGAGTAGTGCAATGTGTATGGAAGATATTGTGACAAAGCCAAGGTTTTTCCTTTGCTTGGGCTGTGTGCAAGCTATGTCAAGCCACCAACATCTCTCCACAGTTAGTAGGTACAAACTCTTCATCATATACTACCTATTAAATGCAGATTCTTCCTCTTCCATAGTCTCAGATGCATCATACGCGCCTCCCTCTATTTTGGTGATGACTTTGCGGTTAAGACACTTTAGAGCAATATGACCCATTCCCTAGCATTTGAAGAATCATATTTTCTTAGACCTAAATTCTCTAGCTTTTGGTAGAGGGTTGCTAGTAATGCTAGGATGCTAGGCTTAAGCTCTAGAAGAACTAAGGAAATCCTGAACCCATGAAGACAGTTGGTATGAGGCCATCCTAGGTGTTTGCTTTTTAATATGGATTGCTAGTCGGATCACCTCTAGAGTATAGTATTGTTACAGTTGTACCTAATGGCTAATAGTAGTGTTTAACCCTCCTAAATAGTAGGCTATGGTCTGCTCTTCCTTCTCCTAAATGTCACATTTCATCATAAGCTTTTCAAACTCCTCGATATACTCCTTTACAAACAACATTTTCTAGGGAAAATTTTGCAGCTAGATGAAGTTATCCTGGTAATAGTATGTAAGAACAAGCTTTCTCATAGTTCACACTTCATTTTTTCCTTAAGTCTGGATCTTGGTCTTTCCTTCTCTATCATGCTTTTTCTTTAAGTTTTCCCACCAGATGGATGCGTGCTTCTTAAGTTTGACAGCCATACGATCTTAACTTTTTGCTTGTTGGGCACCTCTTTAAACTCAAATATGCATTCCATCATTTGTAGCCAACCAACAAAGTTATCAGGATAGAGTTTTCCCTCAAAATCAAGGATGTCCACTTTAATATCATCGTTGCGACAAGTTTGTCATCAATCTTGGCGGTTTCTAATATATGATGAACTGCTACTACTAAAATCTCCTTCTAGGTTTTCTTTGTTAGTGTCTAACAAAGATCGTTACATTTCTACAATAGCTTCTAACTATAATATCCAACGTCTCATCTCAAAGGCATTTAGTTAGGTGTCAGTGCTAGGAAAAGGAATTTCTAGAAAAAAAATCAAGGTAAAATAGGAATTTTGGTGAATTTAAGGGAAAATGGGAATATTGGAAAGGTTTAGGAGCAAAATGGCAATTTTAGGAAGGATATAGGGGTAGAATGAGAATTTCAAAAAGTATAAGGGCAAAATGGTAATTTCAAAAAGTATATGGGCAAAATGAGAATTTTGGAAAGTATAGGGGTCAAAGTAAAATTTTTGAAAATATGGAGTCAAAATGAAATTTATGTAAAGTTGTTGGGTAAAAGGGTAATGATTGCAAAGTTTTAGGCTAACATAGAATTACAGAAAGTTATGGTTGACAGGCAGGATGACATGGCGAATAGGATATGTGGCGAATTCTGGATAGGTTGACTTGTCATTGACTGGTCAAAATAGGTTATGTGGTAAATGACGTTAGCGTCTTTAACCTCCAGTAAGCGTGTGCAGTGCGTGCGGTATCCTCTAGCAATAGAGAACTTCCCGTTCCACGTTTTTGGACCTCTTGAGTGTAACACTTGCTTCGAGTGTTATCCAAATATCACACAATTCAAATAAACTAAGTATGGTTAAGAAGTTGATCCTAAAACCAACTTAGGAAAAGAATCATTTAAATAACTAAACAGATACACTATTGTAAAATAAACATTTAAAACCTTTTTTTAAAAAAAATTTATAGGTTTTACCTATAGCACATGGAAGCAAGTTAGGCAAAAGCGGGGTAAAAAGATGCTGTCATAACAGCCCTCCCGGCCAACTTCTAGGAGGTGCCGTTCTGTCATTTGGTCCCCGATCAAAGTAATTTTAAAGCTCACACGTCATATTCAAAGGGTACTATCACTGTACCAAATTTCAAAAAGATCCAATGGTCTAATTAAAAATTGGACATGTTACAAGTTTAGTCATTTTTGCTATCAAGACAGCTTTTCATGACAGCACCTCCGGACTAAATTTTGGAGTACATCATTTCATCATCCGACCTCCGATCAAAGTGATTCCAAAGCCCACATGTCAATTTTAAAGATTACTATTAGCATACCAAATTTGGAAAAGATCCAACGAACAAATTGAATTTCATGTGTGTTGCAACATCAACACTTTTGCTGTCATGATAGTACTTTTACTGTCATGACAGCTCCTCCGGACCAAATTTCAGACTGCGCCGTTTCTCTGTCCGGTGTTCGATCGACATGATTCTAAAGCCCACATGAAGCTTATAAAATTTTTTACTTGTGACCCAAATTTTAGAGAAATCTAACAGTTGGATTAATATTTGGACACCTGGATGCAAAAGTGTAGTTTTTTTGGTAAAAACTATTTTCAAAATTGTCCAAATCTCATCCTAATTGTCACAAACCTATGTGAACACTTTGGACACATCAAATAGGACTAAAAACACATGATAGAACATTTAAATAATAGAAAAACCCTTTATACAAAATTTAACCACCCGGGTGCCTTTTTCCAAAATAGACCCTAAGTCCCCAAAATTCACAAATCCAATAAGAGTGGCCAAAAATAATTCTAAATATCATATACACATTAATACACATGCTAAAATTTTCACTTGGCTCAGAGATCTCTGTGAGGCCGACACACCCACTCTCTCTATCTAAGGTATATTTTTGCCTATAGCCCACCATTTGTAATGCAATCACTTTGCATTTGCTTGTGGAATCACATATATACCAAAATAAATATTTGCTTGTAGTGAAAACTTGGTCTACTAAATAAATCCATCAAAACCACATACCATAACTAAGTTTTCTAGCCATAAGTCTACAAGCAAACAAAAATTCATATACAAGCCACACAATCCACACATATTTACACACATATATACATAATCACATCTTACTGGCACCCTAATCTTAAATACATTACAATAGATTTGCTCAAAAGAAAGGGGTTGTAGTTCTTTATAATCCACAAACAACCCCTAGCTCTACTCCTTTCCCTGTCCTCCACTGGTTTCTTCGGCTGGACCTGGAAATATTGAAAAGAAAGGGGTGAGACAACCACAATTTTAGTAATAGAGAAATCTAAATTGATTATTACAAAGTAAGCCATAATCGAATAAATAGATAATAAATTCAACGTAGTATATAATTTAACCATTTAAAATCATGAATGCATGACATAGGCCGGTGTGGCCTTTCATAACTAACAGAATATCCCCTGACACTTTTTAACTCGCAGGTAAATCTTATACCCACTTGTACCTCCACAGGCACAAAACATAATCTAAGGCATGATCTAATCTATCGAACTGCCTATGCCCCTTCGATGTGAATCCTGAGCAGTCAACGCTAACTCCTTCCTAGAGCAGCCCGACTTACTCTCCATGTGAGGGTTACCTTGGCCTAGGCACTCAACCTTACACTTTATATGTTGGATTCCCTCCCCCACTAAGAGGTGTCAAACACTCAATACACTAACCACTTTAGTACATTGAGCCATAATACGTAAGGCAACACTGAGTATTGGCAGTGCGCCATAGAATATTACAAGTCCACAACTTCTCATTAGTGAACTCCCAGCGAGATCATGCCTTTTACTCTTGTCTACCTTTCTCAAGTATTGACCACTTCAACACTTTAAGGTAGTATAACATTTATAAATCTCTCTTAAATGGTTCCTTAGCCTATTTAAAGTACCTAACTTAGTTACACTTCTTTAAGTGCAACTTTTATTCTTCATGATTACAATACATGTAAACAAATCTCGTTTCTATAAAAACATTATTATTAAACGATTAGAAAACATATTTGTATTATAATCAAAGTAGTATCCCATAACCCCTTATAAAGTACATTTAATCTTTTAGAATATGTAATGCATGATAGCTAGTAATATTTATTTAAAAATAACTAAACAAAGTAATAAGAAATATAAATTTCCCTATTATCTTAACCCTTTGGTACTAAAAGGATTCCTCTTGTATAAAATAGGACTTAGCTTGTCCTTTAACTTCCGAACAAATTCCATCAACAATCCTTACAATATATAAGTGATCCATATCACTTATTATGATAAATAGTATTAATGAAGACTATAACTCATACCACACAACTTGAGCCAATGAGCCATAATCCATCCTAATGGTCCGTATATTAAACCAACCATTCACATAATATCACTTAACCACTAAAACCATTTATTAGCCATCACTAGGCTAATTTTCAATTCATACAATTTTTAGTCAATTAAAAACCTTCACTTAGTGTCACCAACTTTCACCATTAGCCCTTATAATGAAAACCAAACCTTAATTTAAATCTTATTAGGCTCAAATAGCAAAATTATAACTAAATCAGTAGACTTAAACCATTGGGGAGCAAAACTCAACCTCTTGGGGTTTGACTCTTGCCCTAAAACTCCATTTTTCATCCAATTACCTGCTCAAAATATTAGGGCATCATGTAGAAACTCAAAACAACCTTTTAAGGACCCAAGAAAACTAAAGTTTACAAGAATAAAGCCTTTTGGATCAAATTTCAGAAATTTCCTCTTCTAAAATTGAAGAAAACAAAGAGGGAGGGAAGATGATTGAAGTAGGGAGTTTACCTATCGTGTAGCCAAGCTCGCAACGGTCGCAAAGCCTTCTGGATCCAAACTTCATTTCTTTTTTCCTCCTCTCTTCTTCCTCTCACTCTCTCATCCGTTCGTTTCTTTCTTTGTTCTATTTTTTGCGTTTCTACGTGTTGTTTCTCTTTAAAAGATTAATCTTAAAACATTTTGGGTAAAATTACAAGAAAGGCCTAAATCTTTTTGTTATAACACAAAAGCCCGGGTCAATTTTGGTAATTTTTTCATAGTTAAAAATAAAATAAAACCAAACTTTGGCTTAGTAAAATTCAAACTTTGAATCTCTATCAAATTATTATTAATTTTAATTTAATTATAGATATTTTATTTTAAAATAAACCGAGTCTTGAAAATTTTGGGATGTTATACTAAGCACGATGATAATGTTAGTTTTTAGGAAAAATGCTTGGAATGCAAGGTTTGAACACATCGAGGACTCCTTCTTTGGGTTTCTCTCCTCTTTGATGTAATTCCTCACTCTCTTGCTCTCTGGACTTTTGGGGATCAAGCTTTGATATCAAAATGGTATGGAAACCACAAGGGAGAAAAAAAAAATTCTCTAAAAAGAAGTTTATTGCTCAATGTCTGCCTCCTCACAGCATGGAAAGGTCATATTCATATTGGAATGAAAGGGGAAGGGTTACAGAATGTTAAAGCTAATTACGGGGGATTACAAGCATTTATTGTGGGTGTTACTATGAGATTCAATGGAGGGTTACAAAAAATGTTAATTTTCCGTTTCATTCAGAGAGTCCAGTGGACATAGGAAAGTGCGTAGTCTCTCAACCCATAACTTTGTTTTGACTATGCAAATCAACGAAGGATATTCTTGAGTCAAAGAGAATAATATAGTCCATCAACATCAGTTTTTCAGCTACACAATTTCCCCATCAACATCATCTTTTAGTGCATCAATTTTTCCAATATAACTCAATTGTTAATCACAGCAGTGAAATCATGTGTCCGATATTTTCAACAAATACAAATTAGCTCCATCACTTCAATGCAAGTATAAGCTGCTCAGAGGAGAATCTGAGTATTCAATTTATTACTCAAAATTCAAGGCCAACATAAACATTTGAGAAGTATCCATGTATATTACAGTATCTCAAAAAGAGACTCTAAGATTATCATTGACAAGCAAAAATCACACCATATCTGGGCCCTCTCCTCCGCTTTTACTTCTTTTAGAAAGAAGAGCAAGTTCTGCAACACCAGAAGCCTCAAACCAGTTCTCAGAAATAATCTCCGGATGGCTAATCCACAAAACCGCATGAAGCAAGACAATAGGCATAGAACATGCTAAAGTCACACCCAGATGAATCCCTGCTCTTGTTACTATAAGTTGAACCATTGTCGCAATTGCAAGTAAAGCCAAAACAAAAATTTTGTCCAAAACCCTGTGAAGGAGGTAAGAATTAGGGTATGCCCTTAATAGCAGCAAGTACAACGTTGTCACATAGCTCATGATAACCAGAAGAATCAAGGAAACTTTTCTTTGAGGGATCAGGGTTATGAAGAGTATGATCCACACAAAAAGTGTGTAATATAACCCTAATTGCCCAAGTTTCTGGTGATCCGAAGAGCTGCAGTTTCTGGGGTTAATGGAATGTTGAGAGGACAGCAAAAGTTGAATTCCCTGAACTGCTTTTCATGGGGTGCTTTTGGTTCATTAGGCTGTTCGGTGGATGAAGAAGGTGGTTCTGATGAGTCTGGAATTCTCTGGGTCGTTCCAAAACTTGCCATGATTGTAATCTCTCCAAAGAGAGAATTCTGGAAATGAAAAAGAATGCGTGGTTATGGGCCTTGATTTTCCGCTTGTTTGATTTGGATGAGGCTCATGTTAATTTGTAGCATCAAGAGGAAAGAGAATTTTCTTCTTCCTAGTAGAAGGACTTTGAATGGAGACTTGGTCAAAGAACTTCCTTATCTTTAATTAGACTGCTATAGAAGTCAAAAAAGACAGCTTGATGGACCTGACTAAATTTATTTTGAAGGTAAGTTGATTGTGTTACTGTTATTAGAATTCTGAACGGGATTGGGTTTAGTAAGCTAAGGAATTAGTCTCTAATACTATAACAAATTAAGATTTAAATCTCTTAAAAAATATACTCATATTTAGTACTCAATCATACCTTAAATAAAATTGGCTGGAGTACAGTAAAAGAATACATATGAACAATCAACTAAAAAAAAAATATTACTAGAATTGGTTTAATATTTGGGAAATTTCAAGAAGAACTTTGTCATTTCAGATATAGATTTTATATTTTTTATTCAATTATTCGTCCTCAAGTCCTGGTGCCATGACATAGTGTTCTGGATTTTAGATACCCAATCTCGTTAAATTTTGACTAAAATAAATAAATATGTAGCATTACATAACAAATCCCGTTCAATTGACGCTTCAAGAAGGTCATCATTTTAGCTTCACAACTTTGGAACCTATAATCTAGTCTATATCTATATCTTTTATAATCCATGGTAGATGCCGTTGGATGGGTACCTATACGACATTTTCGTTTTTTATTTGTATATGTTAATTAAAATCATGATAGCGAGCATCTAACAATAAAAAAATTACATTTGAGACCTACAATTGAAAAAATAAATGATAAATACTCTTTCCATTAAAAAATGTAATGTATTTTTAAACGAATCTTATCCCCTAGTAAAGTAATTACCTACTTTTCAACTAACTTTATCTTTTCATATTTATTGTTATTAAACATCCTACAATAAATATAAAGTCATTATCAATAGGATACTTTTGAAAAAAAGACAATGATTACATCTCGAAAGACTAAAAATGTCTCACATTTTTAAACATCCAACTTCTCAAAAAACGCCTTATATTTTTGAACAGAGGGAGTATAGAATTTGTAGTAAAAAAAAGTTTGTATGGAATCTGCAATAAAATTATAAATTAAATTTACAAAAATTAGAAGTATGCAATGTAGTGATGATTTTTTTTAATTTTCAGAATTTTAATTTATGCAAAATAATAAATTATAAATAAAATAATTTGTTGCTTATATTTGTTTCTGTACGTATGTGGTAATAAATTTTAAACTAGAACACGCTTAAGTTTTAATTTTTGTGAGAATAACATATTTTGAAATAACATAATATTATTCTTTATAATTTTGATATCCATGAGCGTCGATAAGTTAAATTATAAAATTAAACATATTGTTTATCTTTATCTTCTAAACACTTAAAACATTCCCTTGAAGTGACGGATTTTTTTCCTTTTGTTAAAAAATGTTGGAGACATGATTTTATGACTGTGATTAACAACTGATCTGTATTTATGAATCATAGACCTCAGTTTAAGGTCTGTTCTTTGCAAATCGTTTTTATGTTGATAATATTTAGGCATTCAGGGGTTGTGGGGGATATTAAATTAACTTATAGGAAAAAATTATATGTAATACTCCCTCTATTTTAAATTATAAGACACTTTTAGACAAAATCTCACGTACTAATAAACCTTATTAAATACACTTAACAACTTTATCTTTTCAAAACAAAAATATAAACTTTCTAAAATACTCATCATTTAATACATTGAAAAGAGAAGAGATGAAAATTAATTATAGAGAGAAAAATGATAATATTGGAATTGGTGCATTTAATGAAATCTTAATTTACCCAAAGTGTTTTATATTTTGGAATGAAAATTTTTTTTCAAAAGTGCCCTATAATTTGAGACGAAGGGAGCATAATTTATAGACTATGTTAGTTGACTTAAGATTCTCTGTTGATTTGCATAGTATTCATTAAAAAAAAAACATGTTTTTTTTTCTTGGGGGCATTTCTATCAACACAACAACACAGATTGAGTGTAAAAACTACACCATAAAAAAGGTTATCTGATCAATGCTCTCATCATATAGGCTAAATAATTGAATAAATTAATCCATATTTGAAAATACGAAAAATGTTCACTGCTCGTTGAAATTCAATTCTTTGACACGATCCAAGTCTTATTTTTTAATACTAGTCATACTCCATATTAGTCCATATCTACAAGTTCCTTATCACGTCCTAGAATGTGATTCTCCCATTTTTATACTAGATTTTGAATAACTTTTCTAACTTTATAAAGAAAAACGTATGAAAAATATATGATATTATACATACATAGTTGATTTATAAACATCGAGGGTTGAATTTCATGTCACTCCGACCGCGGTAAAATTATAACAATGGGCGCACGTATACTTGGGGTGTGTGGTTGTTCTAGAACGTTTGAGAATTTGCGTATATTATATACTCCCTCTCTCTTAAATTATAAGATATTTTTAAATAAAATCTCATATATTAATAAAACTCATTAAATACACTTAACAATCTTATATTTTTGAAACAAAAATATAAACTTTTAAAAATATTAATCATTTAATATATTGAAAAATGAAGTAATGAAATTAATTATAGAGAGAGAAAAGATAATATTGAAATTGGTACATTTAATAAAACTTTAATTAACCTAAAGTGTTTTATATTTTGGGATGAAAAAATTCTTTCAAAATTACCCTATAATATGGAGGTTGTATTACTTTTCAATATTAAAAGAAAGCATTAACAAACTAAATAAATGTATCAATTGATTTTAAGCAAAATTGCACTCTAGACCTCAAAGCTGACATATTTGCATTAAAGGTTCAATAGAATTTGAAATAACTTGGTAGGCCCAAAGGCCTTTCTTGTAATTAACTTTTTTGGTGAAAAGACACTATTGCCCCTTTGTGAAATGCAAAATTCATAAATAACAATCAAAGTTTATTTATTAATAACAAAATATCCTTTTATTTCATAAAGTTCACGTGGTTTAATCTTGTTGAATGATAGAAAATTTATAAGTTACTCACATGATAAATACAAATAGAAACTTCATAAGTAACATTTAAAAATCCATTTAGTAATAATAAAATGTCCATTTATTTTACATAGTCCATGTGATTTACATTTGAAGGAGAGGAAATTTACAAGTTATCCAGATAAAATTTACAATATAAACTTTATATAACATTCAAAGTCCATTTATTTGTTAAATAAGCTGGTCATCCAAGAAGAAAGTGAATTGGGTGTTATATATAAAATTTTCACAAACTTTTTCCTAACAAAAAACAAAGATTACGTGAATCAAAACAAAGTTTCACACAAAGAGCTTTTAATGTAAATGAAGTTTAAAGAACAAGAAGAAGCTTGACATAAGAGATTTATACTAGTTCAGCACAATCATTTAGCCTACGTTCAGTCCTCAAGATCACATTTGAGAGTTTTTACTAAAAATGAAAACTTTAGTGGGTGCTTGAGATCTCAGTACAAACACAAGATTCACAAGTCTTGATTTCACTTAGCAACCTTACAACACCTATTAGCTAACAAACACTTAAAGAAAAACCTTCTCTAAGATTTTAGAAGTATAAATAAGATTTTCAAATCTCAAACTCTCAAAAGAGTATAATAGAACATAGTGAAAATAGAGAACTTTTTTCAAAAAATAATGCAGCTGGTAAAACAATGAATCCAAGTAGTTAATTTCTTATCCACTCATTTTAATGTGGCTCTATATATAGTGTGAGGATGATTATAGTCGTTAGAGACTTCAACTAGTCAATCATTTACAACCGTTGCATTGTGTGTATAAGAATAGAAACTAAGCAAAAGTACTTTTCATGTGAAATAAATTAAATGCCTGTCAGACCTCAAAAATACATATGCATTAGGATGTCCCTCGTGTGGATAAGTAGCTCATAAATCTTTCAAGGAAGGTAAACTAGAACACACGTGGGGGCAAACTAAAGATCATGAAGATGAGTGGGGCAAAAGCACAAGCTACTCTGAAACTCCAAAACTTGCACGGGTATAATCAATACCAAGTGAGGAGTAGGTTCAAGAAATAGAAGACCTCATGAACACATTACAAAAAGCATGGGTAATATCTAGATATCATGAGTGTGACAAAGACTTGAACACTTAAAATGGATTGACAAAGCTTAGGTGTTCAAGGCTCAAACTTAGGCAATCTTGAGTAACACACTAAAACTTACATTAGTTAGATTGGCTTTTGCAAGGATAAGAAGGTTTAGGAACACAAGTTGCAAACAAGAACTCTATAACATCCTGGATTTTATGTTTTGGATTAATTAAATAAATCAAGGGTAATTTGATAAACTTTAAGTGTTAATTAATTTAATGAAGGTTAGTGATGGCTAATGGGTCATTTTGTTATGGACATAGCCTTTATACCAAGCTTAAAAGTGATTTCAGCCCTCTGGCATTATTGCAGGAATGACTTTTTACATAGGTTATTTTTGACTTTCTATGTCAGTTATTAGGAGGAAGTAAAAAAGATCAAAGTGGAAAGCATGTCGATTATGTAACCAACATAAAAAGTTAAAAATAAAATTGATGTAGAAAGTCCACTTTCTACGTCGGTTTTTCTAAATAACTGATGTGGAAAGTAAACTTTCTACATCAGCTTTTTCTAACAACCGATATAACAAGTCACTTTCTATATTAGTTTTCGATAATTGATGTAAAAAAGGATACATTATTTAAAAAAAAATTAGGACATTTTTTGGATTAGAAGTGATTTAAAATCACCCTCAATCCAAAAAATCTACCTCTATTATTAAAAGTGAGGGCACAATCCTTGTATATTCATCACTTGTCAAGTCATTATAATTATAGAATACTTGAATAGTTTAAAGGGAAATAATTAACTTGAACAACTTAGATTTAAAATTATAATCACTTGCATATCTATGGAACCGACAAGTTTTTTACCTATAAAAGATCATGTATAATTGAATTGACACACAATTAACACTAACTAAAGAAGAACAAAATAGGGAGAAACTACATTAAAAATGTACTTCTATTTAAAGCTGCATTATAATGAAGCATTTATTTAATAGGCATTATATCAGTCATCACATAATTGATCAATAGATTATCATTCTTTAAAAGCATCTCAACAATAGAATCTAACGATTGAAAGCATGTTGCATAAATCCTCCTACATTCGAACCTGGAAAAAGTAGGGGTAAAAATGAAACTTGTTCCTAACCCAAGGAAAGAGAATTCATAGGATTAGCACATTACTAAGAAGGCTAGAGGAGACAAAGTAAAAAAATGCAATATAATCAATAATATAGTTTCTATGATTCAAGAGTAGCTTTTTTATCTTTTATAATATTCAAGACATTTGGAGCACCCAAAACTGCTCTCTAGCTTTACCTAAAAAGAAGTCTAATGTCAATCAAACATATTAGCTAAATTACAAAGAACTTACAAAAGCAATTAAACTAAAATGAAGTTACATACTTAACAATATTTGGCTTTATATACTCATAAATCCTAACCCATGATTGTGTCATACTCTTAATCCTACAGTGCTAAAAGCTTTCATATTCAATGAGTTCAATATGATGATTCCAAGAATATGACAATTTAATTTGAGTTTTTAATTAGCATAATATAGTCTAATACACAAATATCAATCTTGCTTGTCATTTACTATTTATGATTGAGATTTCAATCATGATAAACAAAAATTAATGCAGTAGCTAAATGAGGAAGCTAATAGCCTAGAAGAGTAGGAAACAGATCAAGAATGATCATAGACGTTTACGAATCTAGTAACAAAATGCAAATTGGATAGAGAGAGGATGGGAGGCTAATGAAGGAGTTTTTATTTGCTAGCAGCAAATTTCAATTTCCATGCATTCATGCTTCATGTTATTGATCATGGTATACTAGGAAGATATTAATAATATATATTAATATAATAGTTGAAGACAAAGCAAGGAATCATAATTGTGAAAGGAAGGAGGGAGGTGGTGTAACCTCCCTGAAATTACACCACAATTAACTCCAAATCATAGTTATTTGAGGTTTTAAAGAAAATTTCTCAAAAATTATTTCACAAGAATCTTAATTTTCCATTTCAAATCTCAAACATAATTGAAGGACTCCAAATCAGAGTTTTAAAAACAAAGCGAAAGCTTGAAAATCAATTGAGATCCAAATAATGAGTTTTAAAGCTCAAAAATGAATTTTGTGAAGAAAAAGGACACGTGCGCCATGACTTATGGCTCATGCATCACAGTGTGTCTTTTTTTGTGCCATAAGCTGCAGCGTGAGGCGCCATGTGCCGTGGCACATTGCACGAAATTTGTAGATTAGTGCTGTTATTTGACAGCACAGGAAGTAAACTTTCAACAAGTCCCAAATCTCTGTCCGATGTTTGATTGAGGTGGTTTCAGTGTCTACATGTAGCTTTCTCCTAGCTCTAGCTAATGGCACTGGTTTCACACTCAAATTCATTTTCTACAAAAAAGTTAAATACCAAAACTCATTTTGATACATTTTTACAAAATCTCCCAAATGGGGTGTCTTAACTCAACCACACGTGCTAATAGCCTACACTAACCCTTCAACACCCTTAATGGACTCTCACGGACTCGTGCAACACACCACACACAATCAAACACACTTATCTCACAAAATCACCACTCAACCCTAATTTTTACAAAACATAGAGGGGGAGGAAAAGTTACACAAAATCAACCATTTCATTCATATTTCTCAAAAATACATATGTTACTACTTGCACAAGTATCTGACCCTATCCATAGGTTCACAAAAAAAACTTACTAACTCAGGGTACAAAATACGCTAATTAAATATAGAATCATGCAAGTAGTGCACCAAACATGACAATTAATCCTAGTTGGCAAAGACATTAACAATACACATGTAAATAGCAAAAGAGAGGCATATAGAGGATTTACTCCACCAATCCTAAGCCTCAGTATGTTTTTCCCGACTTGGATCCGATGAGCACGGTCCTAAAAATATTGAGAATTGAGGGATGAGTATAACCACTTAGTAACCAAGTTTCACTTAACCCTTATAGTTACATATTAATTGTAAATAGATGCAATTAGGCACATAAACATATATTTCACACAAAATACTATATCATGTTGTTTTCCAAAAAAAAATATATAACCCAGGTTGCAAAAATAACAACCATGCACCCTTAACACGTGCCAACCACAAAACTAACAACCATATAGCCAGACTTATATGTATGATCATGTGTTAACCTTACATCCTCCTGTTACCTCCGACACAAAATTGGTGGCTATTGCGTGGTTACGTCTTTCACAAACTAACCCAGCCTTCTACTTGTGAGGAGCTACTGGGCTAGGGTTAACTCACTCACTTATGCAATCCGGTTTCCCTCAATACTAACAATTATGGGGTGTCGTACCCCTAATCTAGCCTCCTTATGAACTGGTGAAACTAGTTAGGTTCAAGTCCCTCATAAAACAAGTGGACAGTCCCGAATCAACCATGGAACAAGGGATACCTCTTGATTCCAATGGTCGGTGGAAGGCTAGTTCTCGATTCCAACGATCATTATCAATACCACGTGAATTTCTAATCAATCTACTTCTCTCCCTAGGCGAACTCTCGCCAATGATCATGCTATGTACATTTTACACATAATATACATTTTCAACAATCATTTCTCAACACATGAACTCACATAACACATATATTCATAATGAACTCATATTTCATCACAATTCTCCGCCCACAGTAATAAATCACCAGTAATTTCATAAAATATCAAGGGTGGCAAAAATTAAGGTTTTCTTTCAAAGAAACCATTTCACAAATCAACACTTTGCCTATATGCATCATCAATTTAACTCACAAATCACATTTTACAATACAATTAACATTCAACTATAAAAATTAAGTTTTCTCTGGTTACCTTAAATCTTTGAGAGGTCAAAGATTTACCCCTCACTATATTAACTTTTCAAAGCTTCAAGAAGCTTAAATGGTGCCAAAACAAACCTCTATTCATCCAAACCACAATAACATCATCATTACTTAACTCTTGAACATAAAACTCTACAAACACTATTTTAATCGACTTATAATCACTACCCATTCATACCCAATGGGCTCATTAGATTTCATTAATGCACATTATCATTAATATCACCTCAAACCATAATCAATGAACATTAACCTCTCCCTAACTACCTCATAAATACCAATTTTTGGACATTCAATGCTCCCATGGACCAACCACTTGCAAAATCATCAATGTGGTGTTCCAATACATTAAATCACTCTCATTAATTTCATTTTAACCAATGAAATTGGACCCATACTCCTATAGACCAAAAATCTACCTCTTAACTCAAACCTTACCATAAACAATCATAAACGAGGGAGAGAAAGGAAGAAGAAAGTACCACAATCTTACCTTGGGTGTTTGAGAGCTCCAATCTATCAATAATGGGACCAAAAGTCGTGCCCTAGCAAAGCCAAAACTAAGCTCTTCGTTTCCTTCCTCTTTCTCTCTTCTATTTTCAGTAGAAATGAATCAGATATATCTGATTTTTTAGCCGTCCGCTGCGGCGCACGCTGCCCTCCACTATGGTACATGGCATAAAGGAGTCCGTTACATTTGAATTGCCTTTGTGCACCACAGCAGACCAACCATGCGCTGTGGCGTGTGGCACAGAACACAACTCTTTACTTTTTCATCCTTTTTCCTTGCCTAGGTGGCTCACCATTGATCCAGACCCATTTCTAAGGCTGAAATCATAACAATTTATGCCAAGTTAAGCCCCTCTAGCCACACACCTCATTAACTCACTAATTACCCTAATTAGGTTAATAAATCTGGGTTAAAATTTTTTGAATATTTTATCAGAATATTTTTATAATTTTCAGTATATGTTAATAATGAAATAAAAATATAATTGAAAATTATTTTATCCAATTTTAAATTTTATTTTTAAAATCTTAAATATACAATGATATAAAAATTTTAAGGTACAACCAAATTTAGAGCAGTGCTCCTCTTTAATGATATAAAATGTTGTGGAAGAATGTGCAATTGATGTGAAAAACTTACGCTTCACGGCTTCAGGATCAGGAAAACGCGATAAAAAATGAAAAAGGGTGCAGATATATGGCTTGGAACCAAGTGAAATTTGATTTCACATAGAATTGAGGATTGTTGAATGCAATAATAATCTGATTGAGACAAAAAAAAATGACAGGGCTAATTTTTTGTAGACTAATAAAAATAATAAATGATTGAAGGTGCACAAGCAAATAAAAAAAAAGGGTTAATGAGCAAATAAGACCTTAAACTCTTTTTGAAAATCCTTCTAAATCCTAAACTTTTAAAATATGCAAAATAAATCCTAAATTTTTAAATTTATAGTAAAATAAACACATACCGTTAACTTTTTAATACTATTATTGTCCATACGGGTACTGTAATAATCAGGGTTAAATTTGTAAAAAATAAACCTTAAACAGCACCTATATGCGAAAACAGTAACGATGTTAAAAAATTAACAGTCGGAATTTATTTTGATATGAATTTAAAAATTTAAAATTTATTTTATATATTTTAAGAGTTAATAGTTCAAAATAATTTTTGAGTAATAGGTCGGGTAACTAAAAAAAAAATTAAAAACACCATCACCCACTACAGCAGTATGAGGATAATAAGTTGTTTAATTGTGTCTGTATAATCACTGTAGAACTACAGTGAAAAACGACGGTAATTACAAAGTAGGGAGGTTTGCACCGAGTCCGCAAAGGCAGAGGTTGTGGGGTTTTCCAGACTCGGTGACTGGTTGACTAGTATTACTTCATCCCAACAACACCGGATGACCCTGAGGAAGGGTCCGTTGATCGTACACACGCTCTTGTAATACCCTCTCGTAGACATTGCTAGAGGAATCTTAAAAATATAAATATTAATTAATTTGCTGAATATAAATATAAAAAATTATAATTTTAAAAATTAAAATTAGTTAAGAGAAAATGAAAGTTTTACTTCTTAAATTTGTCTTAACTATCAATTTAATCTCTTAAACTTAATTTATATCAATGTAGTCCCTTAATCAAATCAACTAAGTCTTTATTGTTTAAAAAAGAGGTTATACTATTAAAAGTTATTGACTTGGATAACAGAATATTGAAAGCAACCATGTAGATTAATGAAAAGGATTATAATTATTTCGGCAAGAAAAAAACAAATTCTAATTTTTTTTAAAAAGTAAAACACATAATAAGGGATTATATTGATAAAAATTAAACTATTTGAAGGTTAATTTGTTTTCATTTAGTTACATATACATGTCAATTCATCAATATATATACTTGACATATTAGATTATTTTGAGAGTCAATTCATATTCTAAAACTTAAAAGACTCACATAATAATTTAAAAAAAATATAGGAGATCAAATTGATAAAATTAATTAAGCCTAAGGGACTAAATTAATAACTAAGATAAATTTGAAGAATTAAAAGTTTCATCATACTCAAGAAATTAAAAATCGGACCGGCCATTGAACCGATCGATATCAAGGGTCATGAGTCAAGGGTTTAACTAGGGTCAAATTGGAGTTAACTCGAGTTTGCCCATCATAATAGATTAATATAATTTAAATAAAAATATATTATTCAAGACTTAATATTTTATACAATATCACATATAATAATACTTTATTTTATAATAAATTAATATAATTTAAATAAAAAATCTTTATTTTTAATTTGTTTTCAGTCTTACATTTAATTTTATAATACTTTATTTTTTTTAATACTAATATTAATAATATATCTCAACGAATGATATTTTTTTTAACAATTTAACCTTATTACTTTAAATATTAGGATCTCGTTTTAGTTGATCTATAGGCTTGTACGGTATAAACTTGCTTTTAAATTTTTATAACGTCATCAATACAATGATGTGACAAGACTTGCAGCAACTTTTTCATTTTTTTCTCGTTAAACATTAGTTTTTTTTTTTATTTTCATTTTGTTTCCCGTGCATATTTTCTCATATCATGATAAGTCATCTCGTTTCATTATCTCAATCTTCACCAAAAAAAAAAAAAAAAAGTGCATCTGTCTTTAGCAGTTCATCCTCGCTACTGTTTCTTTCCTTCAGATATCACAGTTTGTTGTTTTATCATTTCCTTCATTTAACTTTATCGCTGTCATTTATCTGGTTTTATTTATCTTTCTTCATCTTCCCAACTATGTGCTGCGCGAACATGTTGATCAGTTCATTCAAGAACACATCTAGCTATGAAAGAACCAAATCAAAACATTACGAAGTTAAAGGAATGCCAAGTAATTTAGATCAAAGGTTATTATTATTTTTTTCATTTCTTCATCTATTTCTCTTCATTTTCTTTGGCTCCTTTCTCTTGCATTTTCTTCTTCCTTCTTCTCAGATCTTCGTTTTCTGCATTTTTATCTTTCAACCCCCGAGACTCAGCCAACCCCTGCCACCAAGTTCGCCAGGTTACACGGGTTTATTCTGGGTTAACTGGTTCATTTAGTTCCCAATATAAACACTTAACCGGACCAGCCAAAGGTTCGGTTTGGCGGTTCGGCCAGCTGGTCTGGTTCAGTTTTTCATGCAATGATCATACCATTAATTAATAATTATAAAAGTGCATAAGAGGGGGTGAATTGGGCTAATAAAAATTTTTGACAAATAAAACTTAAGATAAGAGAAGGAACAATATTACCATGAGCGCTGAACTGAATATAAGAGAAAATCATGAGATTTATCTTGATTTGGCTAACCATTTGGTTCTTCTAATCCCCAAGCTTTTCCCTTAAGATTTTCTACTATATCATCCAAAATTGATTTGGGAATTGGATGCCTCAGTATCCAGATGATACAAGTTTGAAACATTCCTCCTTACAAAAGTAATGTGTCACCCATTTGAATTCCCCAAACTCAAGATACTCTATTCTAAGTATGTGAAAATAGGGTAGATTATAAAATGATCAAATTTTCAAGTAACTCTCTGAAGAGTATATATACAATTAATGAAGTTCTTAATAAATTGAATACAAATGTGCAAAATAGTAGTTGAAAAAATCAATGAAACAATGTCTTCATGGTAACTTTTTTGCCATGATCTTCATAAATGAGTCCTTTTATGGTGTTTTCATGCCAATTATCTATTAGACTCATTAAGCTATCCATTGTGACTTCTCCTTAATTAATGTTTGACACTTTACCCAATGCTTATCTTCACTAATGATACTAAAGTTTCCTGGAACGTATATGGAGGAAAGAAGTTTTTCCTGTTGGATATAGGATGTTTTGAGCTTAAAGCAACAATGGATTAAATGCCTGGCATTACTACTGTTGAAGCTGAAATCTTCAAATTAAGGTTTGAAGAACTTCAAAAATTGGAAGTTTTAATAAAATATGGATTAATTAGATGAAAACTCGTTTAAGACTTAGTCAATTGATTATATTATGTTAATATGAAAATAATTGATATTGGGAATGACAACGAGCAATTCCATATGAAATTAAAAAGTTAATCAGATGAGTAAATAAATACGGAATTTTGGCAAAGAGAGGAACTTCGAAGTTTTTATGAAACTTCAAAGATTTGAGACTCCAGATGAACAACAATAAAGTTCATAATTAAATATGAAGGTTTGAAATCCATGCTATGAATCAATTGTAAGATCTTCAAAGATAATGAATTGCTCAGATGCACCTGGAAGTTCGAAGTTTTGAAGAACTTGGAAGATATCGAAGACCAGAGATGAAGCAAGAAAACAAAAGGAAAATTCTTTGAAGATAATTAAGGTCTTGAAAAGATTGAACGCAGAAACTTTAAATATTTAAGGAACTTTGAAGTTTTTAACACACAAGATCACATAAACAAATGAAGTAAAACTTAGAAGTTTTTAAGAACTTCAAATATTTTGAAAAGAGCCTCAAGGTTTTACTTAGCTAGGAACTTTGAGGTTTTAACAAACTAAAAGGTTTTTCTACCAAAAAAAAAGGGTTTAAATGATAGAAGCATATAATCTTCAAAGATTCAAAGAAACTTCGAAAAAAGAGAATTAGCTTAAGTCATCGTCAGCAACTTCGAAGGAAGAATAAACTTAGAAGTTTTTCTGATGGAAAAACAACGTAGAAACTTTGAAGTTTTTGGAAACTTTGAAGATTAGGGAAGATTTGATAGAAAGCAATAGGAAGTTATAAGAGCCATCAAACTTTCAGTCTTACCATATTTATGAGAAAATTAACCCTATTAAACACAAAATTTTCTCTAACTTTGTAATAGTCAAAACCATAGAAACATATTTCTACAATAACAATACCTTGCTTGAACTATCATTCCATAGCCCTTGAGTTGAGAGCTGGTTTGCCTGGCAGAACCATGGTTAGCAAAGATGTCATCATCCAAGAACTACTCAAAGTTATCCATGGATATACGTGATGCATTTGTATCTAAAAGAACCGCTACCTTTCAGTCTATCTGTTGAACATGGTGGCAGTTTTGGAGAGAACCGCTACAAGAACTGCCACATTGATTGACTCCACATTTTCAACAAGAAGGTTGTAGCTGTTTTTAACAAACTTCTATCATTGTTGCAACAATTTTTTTTTTGTCCAAAACCACTTCAAGAACCATTGCAATGTTATAAAATCATTACAACAGTTCACGTCAAAATGGTGGGGCTCGAAACGTAACAACTTGTGATTGTGGCGTTGTATAAAACTGTTTCTATCCAACACTATATGACATTTTTGTTTTTGTGGTAAGGGAGGCAAGATGAGAAAAGGGACAAATTATGGACATATTTGGATGGAGATTTTTCCCTCCAAGGAGAATTTGGTTGGAGGTGGGCAAAAATATGTGGGTCTCAAGTATTATATATTTTCCCCTCAATTTTATTTTCGTTTCATTCTTCTTTGGGTTAAGTTGCATTTTAATCCCTGAACTTTTTTTTGAGGAGCAATTTTACCCCCGTACTGATAAGTGGGGCAATTTTATCCCTAAATTATTTTTTTGAGAAGAATTAGACATCTTGTAGAAGGGTTTTTTTGCTTCTTGCAAAAATAGTTCAGGGTAAAACTATCCTACTTATGAGTACAAAGGTAAAATTATTTTTTGAAAAAAAGGTTCAAGAATAAAAATGCACTTTAACTTTTATTCTTTTCTTAACCAAACAGGAAAAAATACAGTTTTCTCTTCCTCAACTTTTTTCTCCGACCAAGCATATAACAGTAGACTTAGGATAAGCAAAAATTAAAATAGAAAGAAAAAGAAAAAAAGAAACACAAACTATTCACATATTGTACCTGACTGAACCTTTTAGTATGTATGATTAGTAGAGTTGAGAATTCAGGTTAAGTCTGTTCCGTTAATATTATCAACTGCTTTTTTTTTTTCATTGGGTTGGGCTAGCCCCTTTCGTGTTTTTGTTTTCGTGTTTTTTATTTGTGGTGTATATTTCAAATTATATAATTTGTTATAATGTTTTTTCAGAAAAAATCTTGAGAATTTTTTTTAAAACATCACACACACAATGTAACGCATAAATATATAAATAAATCATAAAGTAAGCAATAAAATATTTGAAGAGAAAGGAAAAAGGGTAATTATATTTTTTATTTCATATGAAGCATAAAATTTGTAAATCATATGAGTGACGAATAAGAGTTGAGGATTAATACTGGAAGAGACATTAAAATTTGCAGGAATGACAATTAAGGATCCTATAAAAAAATTAATATAAAATGAAGACGTGTGTACAACTAAAATTTTGAAATTTTATAATTTAAACTTCTATTTTTACAACTAATAATCCTGATTTCACATTAATCACAACATATTTGATTGTTAATTTTTTTTTTCTTTTGTAAATTTGGGTCTTGAGTTCAGTTCTTACTGTGGAGTTGAAAAAGAAATTTTGAAAGTTCAATTGAAGATATTGTTCATCATTTTACTCATATGACTTTACGCATCTACTCCATCACCATTTTTAAATGCTTTCAAGCTCCTTATATTTGTACCACTACAGTCCTTAATATAAAATAAAGTTACAAATTTTGCACTTATTAAAAAATAATGTTAATTGTAACCTTGAATTTGTAAAAAAAATTATGACTTTTCAATTTTATCCGTCTTAATTAATGCCCGTAATAAATTATTGTTTAAAAATTCAAACAAAAATGATAGTAACAATGGGTAAAGTTGGAAAAAATCATTAATTATTGGGAAAATGACAGAAAAATTCATTTAAATTATGGAAATGATAGATTAGTCTCACAAAATGGTATAATTCTCCTGGAGTCTCAAGGGATGTTTCTATCATTAGAAAATTATAAGAAATGACACTTTTGCCTTTTATTCAAATTAAAAAAATTCATAACTTTTCATTCACAACTTTTGTTTCTAAATTCACAACAATTTAATAGCTATTCACAGGTCTTGATATGCATCAGGTGTTGAAAATTCACAACTTTTTATTCACAACTTTTGTTCTTACATTGACGACTTTTTTTTTTTCTAAATTCACAATAATTCAATAGTCATTCGCAACTCTACATCTACAAGTCCTAATATACATTAGATGTTGAAAACTTTTCATTTACAACTTTTGTTCTTATATTAACAACTTTTGTTTTTAAATTCACAACAATTCAATAGTCATTTGTAACTTCACATATGCAGGTCCTAATATACATCAAGTGTTGAAAATTTACAACTTTTCATTTACAACTTTTGTTCCTATATTAACAACTTTTGTCCCTAGATTCGCAACAATGCAATAAGGAATTGTAATTTATTAGTCTCCTCTGTATATGACTAAATTAGCAAAAATGAATTATCACTCTAATCCAAGAAATAAAAACTTTCATTAATTTAACTAAGAAAAACTTTAAAAGTGACAACTATCTAAGATTTTGTTATTAAATACATGATCTACAACTTGCATCAAAATACCCTACAATTCTTTTGACAAAAATATATGAAGGGTTGAATCTTCTAGTGTCATCCCTTCTTTTATCATTTTTACCCTCACACTCCCCTATCATGTTTTATTTTACCTTCAATATTTTTTACAAAATGTCCCCCTATGTGAAATAACAAAATAGTTCCTTTCCAAAACTAGAAGCAAAAGAAGCCATTTCTCATGCCAACCTTAAACAATGAAATAGTCATTTATCAACATGTTTATTTACCAAACATCATAATCACATATCTGTTTCTTTTATCCAATAACCACTATTCTTCTTATATTCATAACTTGGTATTAATCATTCACAACTTTGGCTTATGCATTTACAAGACGACTGAAAATGATATATCATTTACCATTTATTCATAAGTAAACATCCATGTCCATGTGTAGTAAAAAAAAATAAAAACTTCAATCATGAAAAGAAAATAAAGACCTCAATCATTTATTCATATTAACTCACATTAACTTCAACTATCACATATAGGAGGATGATTGCTTACATATACCAACGTACAACAGCTCAACAAAATAAATCACTTATGAATAGAAACTCAAAAAGAAATAAGACATATGAGAAGGAGAAAAAGGAGAAGGAGATGGACTAGGAGAAGAGCATGAAGAAGAGAAGAAGAGGAGAACAAGAGGATGAAGCAGAGGCAAGAACGCGCAAAAATGGCTCTACATTGAGGCTTGGGATTTTTGTTTTATTTGAGGACAATTTAGTTATTTCTTTTAATTTCCTAATGACAAAAAAATCCCATGAGACTCTAGGAAAATTATGCCATTTTGTAGGACTAATTTGTCATTTATATAATTTAAATGAATTTTTCTGTCATTTTTCATTAATTATTCTATGTGTTGAAAATTAAAAAAAATAAATCAAACTTCGTCTTGCATTAAGAATCAGACTAAAGACCTTTTGTGTAGGTTTTTCACCTTAACATGATCGGCAACTTGAAATAATAACCTAGAGAGATGATTTAAGTTTCATAGATTTGTCAATATCAAGCAATCCCCAGGTGTTTCATGGAGTCCAAGGGAGGAAGCCAAACTAGTCATGACGTTGTGGATAGCGTGGAGCTTCCTCTAAATTTTTGTGCGAAAACTTCAAAAAAAAAGGCATGGATAATGGTAATGGTGTTGATTGGTATATTGCTATGGTTTGTATGTGCTATAGTCTTCCAGATGAACAACTCGATTAACAAAGATTAATTTGGAGGGTGTATATGGGTAAACTTGCTTATTAGGAATATTCCCGAACTTAACTTTGTGAGTTAGAAATATGTATGAGATCGTAATTAAGATTTAATTCTTCATAATATCAAAGACCTTGAACTGCTGCCACCTGACTCCCAATAAGAGTCAATTTCCTTCCATGATAGAATTCTTTTGTTGTCTATAGCGTTGACCAATTTGTCTGTCCTAGAAACTCAGTGATGGATCCTCTCAAGGATCATTGTTGTATGGATATATAACAAAATAAAGGGTAAGCAGCTAAGGATCACCCAAGAGTCTTTTGTGAGTGTGGAAGAGTTATTTGTAGGCTTTGCAAGTCAACTTGTTGTATATACCTGAACAAGAATGGAGGCTTCAAAGTGGGTGACGTAAATATTAGATGTTTTAGAGACGAACCTGCTGAAACAATAGAAGGACGTGATGAAATTTTGGACAATGACGCATTAGATATTGCTTCATCTTAGACTGAAGAACATCCTCTTAGTGATTTGGCAAGTGATTGATACAACCTTAGTAATTTTATCTTACTATTATATTACTCAATAGATAGTTTGAATTGATTAATAATGTTTACCCATAAAATATTCTTAGCTTTCAAATTTCGTTTTATATTAAGAACTTGAGGGAGTACTTTATGTCTCGAACAATTAAAAAATTAGAAGTAATACATATGTTCTTCTATTTATTATAGCTTTATGTGAATGTTTCAGCCATTAAGATCAAGAAAAAAAGGATTAATTTAAACTTGAACCTCAAGTTTGGATTAGATGAATCTAATCTGAACTTAATTAAAATCCATGGGCAAGACCAAACCAAATCAATTATTTAGATTATGATTAATATTATCCTCAAATATAATTCATGGCCAGATAGAAATTTCATATATAGTCGTCAATCAAAAAAGATTAAAATGAGCCTGCCCTTATATGAAATCTTACAAAGAATTTTTTTTTTTGGGTGAATTACTAAGAAAATTTCTTATTGGTACAATACTAGAAGCAAATTTTAACCATTGCAATATTAGAGAGTGTAAGACAACGAGTTGAGCTTATTAGAATCTATTGCATTTTATAACCATTGCAAAAATTATCGAACGATTGATAAGTAATGAGAAAAAGTGAAATTCACATGACAAATAGATCAATTAGATAAAAATTAACAGTCATTATTCTGACATGCAAGGCCCCATTACAACTTGAAATTTAACAAAACGATTGATTGATTTCTCGAGGGATAATTAATGGGTTAATCTAATTAATCAGCATGTTTATTAATAATTCCAAAGAAACTAAAGTTTTGTTAACTAGGCCTCTAAATTATAGCATAAGTTATGAATAATAGAAGGAATCACATGAGAGTAATGCAAAGGTTTCTCATCAACCGATCAACAGTACGTCACTGAGTCTTCAAAATGCAACACGTTATATTTCGGCATTACACTACTTATTGCGCCCAACAATTGAACGTATCCATATTCTGATCACCAAGAAAAAATATAAAGTCTTCAGACATTGATACTTGAAAGGCATAACGAGGTATTACAGTAACATGTAAAAATATGCATCCATTTGAAAGAAAAGCACTGGCTTCGTTGATATCTAGCGTCCTCTTCTTTGAGATGAAAAGGAAGTGAGGTATATTGTCCTGCTAAAGGAAAAGATAGAAAATGAAAGATAAAATAAAATTCATAAACTTGACAGGGCCTTTAACACACACACGCGCACAGATACTGTGGGTAGCTACGAATAGATAATTCAAACAAATAGAACCAAGAAGAAAAGAGAAACATAAACCTGCTATATTGGCACGTGGGACAAAACCTAAGAAATTTCTACAACAAAAATGCACGAAAAGATTAGTACGTAAGAAAAAGTTGTAACAAAAGATAAACAGTAAAATGAAACAAAATAATAAACCACTGCATGATACTCATGTCAATCATTACGCAGTGTAATACAATGACAATGTAAAAGATGTTACATTTGTTAATCAAACAAGAAAAATTATGAATATATATATGAACAAACATACCGAAGGGATAAGGTTTGCTTCGGCTGAACGACCCAGATGAGAAATTGGATGATGATTAGAAAGAAAAGAACAGAGCTCAGAATATACATCTACAAGCGTCAACGTAATCATAAAAATAAGTAGTAGAAGAGAGCGAGGAAGAGGATTATTAAAATAGTTAAAATTAGACCACGCCTAGGCCATATTCTTGGTAAAAGATACCAGTTCAGCCATTGGCGACAAGAAAAGAAGATGAAACGGAGAAGCATCCAAGAATCTTCAAGCCAAATCAAGATAATGGCCAGCAGAGGCAAAATGACGTAGGAGTAAAAGTATATTAAGGCACATGGAAAATGTCTGGTTCCATATTCAGACACATCTGTCGATAATTCTTGGTCCATCTTCTGAGATGAGAAGGACAATGACAATGACAATGGAGGACTGGACTCGTTCATCTTCTGGGTCGGAATAATGAGCGACAGACTGAGATAGTGCTTTTCTGGGAAGGAATTAATGAGACTGAGAGTGGCTGATAGATTCAGGGAATGCCTGAAGGCTTTATATAGAGTTAACAATGATTTGTTTGTTAATTGTAACGGTCAAGTTGTTGAAAACTTAGTTAGAACAGTGAAAATTTGATCTCAACTTTCACATCACATCACATCAACTCCACTTTTTTGCTTCAGTGAAGATTGGAAAGCAACGAGGGGTGTATATATATGTATATATATGTATGAAAAGATGTCAATAAAATTGTTTTATCGATATATTCATTTCAAAACCGTTAACATGATAATATAATTGTTTTATCCTCTCATGAGTCTAGCGAATTGAACTTAGCCCTCTCTCAGTTCCACATGCATGATTCTCCGATCATTTGCGTGGCATTATTTCCTAATTGCTGCTGCTTCTTATACACACACACACACACACACACTAATTCTTTTATATATTTTATATTAAAGCTTGAACTGCAGTATGATTTTCTTTTAACTTGGTTACCATTTGCAATCCCAAAGACTTACTCCTTTCATTAAAAAATGTAAGGCTTTTTTAACCGAATTTCATCTCTCAATAAAATAGTTACCTACTTTTCAACTAACCCTATCTTTTCATATTTACCCTTATCAAACATCCTACAATAAATATAAAGTCATTATCAATAGGGGCACTTTTGAAAAAAAAAGATAATAATTACATCTCAAAAGACTAAAAATGCCTTATATTTTTTAACATCCAACTTCTCAAAAAATGTTTTACATTTTTGAACGAAGGTAGTAGTTAACTAATTGAATACAAAACATCATGTCTGGCATTTCATTTACAAAGTTGTTGGGTGTGTATGCATTTTAGAATTTATATATATTTTTATTTATTAAATACATCTAATTATGTATCATATATAAATAAATATTTTAACCATTTACAAATAGTTTTAAATAATATATTAACTCCATTTTTATTTATATAATTTTAATTTCAATATTTTTTCTTAAAGTTATCAAATTGTACACAAATATATATATATATATATATATTCATATCCTTTTCAATCATTGTACATATCTAAACCTACTTCTTTTCAGAGAAAAGTTTAGGTGAGTATTTTAATTATCAAACATGAATTTATGAAAACTTCAGTTATACAAAAGCTAATCCAAGCCGATAGATATGTTTGGTTTGACAATAATGGCCCCAAGCATAAAGTTTGATGGTGAAAGTAAGTTGACTGGATAAACTTTTACCTAAATTTCTTTTTTGTATCCTAACCTTAGTTGAGTAAGAGAAGTAGTTTCTTGAAGAAAACCAAAGTCAAGATGAGCGGCTCTGAGAGCATTGGAGGTGGAAGTTCGGAAGAAGGTGAATGATTTTGAGGAAGATCTGTTTCTGGAGGTTTGGAGAATAATCTCTCTTTCAAAGACAAATTAATTAGTTTCAAAGACAGCAAGGGTAGTTGTGTATTTGATGATGCATGGAAAGAACGTAGTGATGACCTAAGGTGTTTCTTTGCGAATGTGAAATGTAACTCTTAAACTCAGACTTTAGAGGAAGATTCAGATCACAGGGAAGAGTGCGTCATGGTGGAGATTTCTCAAGAGGAATATGAATTGCGGTGTCCACCTTATGGAGACAATGAGTAGTATTATTATTAATAAACTATTGGATCTCTTTCGGTCATGAAGAGAAACCTGGTGAACTTGTGGAAGGTTTCATGTTAGAAATAGAAATATTTCTCTTATGGAACGTCTGGTTTGTACACAATCATCGACTTCCCCTATGACTTGATCAAGAGGATAAGATTTACTATATTTTCAATCTCATGCATGAAGATGATTGGTTGGCTTTCACCATGATTGATAGGGATAGGAATTTGGGTTGCCGGGCCAATTGGGCCAATCCATTAATTTTACCGACATTTTTGCATAGAGTCAAGCTTTTTGTTTCTTTTTATTTTGTCGTGTATGTTTTAAATTATTTAATTATGTGATTATGTTCTAAAACAAATTATAACATTTTTTTTAAAATCACATACCCATATTCACACAAAGAAACGCGTAACTAAAGGTTAATTATATTTTTTATTTCATTTTAAGCATCAAATTTATGAATTACATATGCGACGAATAACAATTGAGAAACGTTGGAGAACAGGAGACATTAAATTTAAAATAAGAGAGAATGGCACAATTAAGGATTCTATAAGGTAATTAATGAAAATTTTAAAATTTTACAACTCAAGCTTCTTTATTTACAACTTGTAAGTCTTCATTTCAAATTATTACAAGGTCCTTAGTTGTTATTTTATCTTTTTAAAATTGGGTCTTGAGTTCGGTTCCTACTGTGGAGTTTAAAAAGAAAATTTTCTCCATCCAAGATATTCATCATTTGTTACTCAACAATATGTCCTTACGTTTGTAGTCCATCTCCACTTATAAATGGTTTTAAGCTCGCTCATCATACTAGTACTTCAGGCATTGAACAATAATTTAAAGAAAGGAAAAATTATGCATAGGTCTTGTATAAGGAACTCATCTACAAATAGGTCCCATGAATTTTGAAAAATACATCTAAGTGCATTGGTACTTGAGTGTAATTGAAATTTAGGTGAAAAGACCTTTATCACTCTACTTACTAAAATTTAAAAAACACCAATAAACTGAAGTCATATTTACCCTGCACTTACAATTGCAACTTGAATTAACATTTACAAGTTTGAATTCTTAATTCACAAGTCATATTTTATATTTTATAAATAATAGACTGAATTCATATTTATCTTTTACTTACAACTATTACTTCACAATTTACAGGTAGAAAGTCTTTATTAACAAGTCATATTTTGTGTTTTATAAATAATAAACTAAAGTAATATATTTTTATCATTCACTGACATATAATTTCATAATTTACAAGTAGAAATTCACAGGCCCTATTTTATATTTTTATGAATAATAGACTAATGAAGTTATATTTACCCTTCACTTACAATTGCTGAATTTATAAATAAAAATTCTTAATTCACAGGTCAAATTTTGTGTTTTATAAATATAAATGCATTCCTTCTTTTCAAGATATAATTTGATATATTTTAATAAAGGTGGTATTGTCTTTGCATCTTAACCACAAATTGCACTCAAATTTCAAGGGAATTTGCTGTAGTTTTTGAATTTCACAGGACTTTCTTGTTGATAATTTTTTTATATGGGATCTATACATTATTTTCACATTAAAAATGATTAAAAAATATTTCGTTCTTCTTTAAATTAAAGCTTTATGCGTACGATTCAGCCATCATAGGAAGAAAAATATGGATTAATTAATTAAACTTGGACGTCAACTTTGTATTAATTAGATGAATCTAATCTGAACTTAATTACAATTCATGGGCACAACCAAACCAAGTCAATTATTTTAATTATATAATTCATGACCAGAGAAATTTCATATAATCAGGACCTGCCCCCTTTTCAAATCTTACTAGAAGCAAATTTTAATTTTCTGGAATGTGGAAACTATAAAACGTACATAAAGAGTGTGACACATGACAGACGAAGCATATAAAATTAGTAATGGGAAAAAGTGAAATTCTCATATGACTAATTGCAGAAATTAACAGTACACTTCTTGTGCTCTTGTTCCTAAAGTTGAGCAACCTGAAAATGTTTCTCAATTCAAACCAACAGCACTTTGTAATGTGAATTATAGGCCTTACGAAGATTCTCGTTAATAGCTGAAACCTATCATGAATAGAGTAGTATCTCCATTTCAAGCTAGTTTCGTACCGGGTAGTAATGTACAAGATAATACCATTATTGCTAAGGAGATGGCTCATTCAATGGCAAGGATGAGTGGTAGGAAGTGGTTTATGGCGATAAAGATAGATTGATTCGGAGAAAGCCTATGATAGAATGGGTTGGGACTTCATTTTGAAGCTGAGCATGATCAGTTGGACGTGGTTATGCGTACATTGCAGGTATTTGGGGATATTTCAAGTCAAAAAGTTCACCAATAGAAACTAGTATTTTCTTCTCTAGAAATGTGTTGAGAGAGAAGCAATTGCAGCTTTGTGTTAATCATATAGGACGGATCTCTATATAATTGTCCTGTGTTTCAAGAATTTAAAACATTATTCTTTAAAAAAAAGTATAAAAATATACAGGACAGTTGTTTGAGAGAACCATCCTATATGTTTTTATCTTATAGGATGTAGGATATCTTCTTTGAAATCCCTAATCCTCTTAACAGTTTCAATTTGCAACACACATACCAGTGCTCTCTTCCCTCACGTTCCTCTATTTCCCACCATTGTCGCCACTCAACCATCTTTTAAAGCCCCAATTGTCATCGTAGGTTGAAGCCATTGACGGAGTTGCCGTTGCTAAGGCAGCTGACAAATTCTTGCTCCTCCTCTTTCTCCATCCTATCTTGTGTCATTTGAGTCTCCTATATGGCCTAAGAGGTTCCAAATTTGGTTGAATTTAGAACCTCATATAGGATGGTTTTTTTTTTTTTTAATATTTTGAATTATAAAGGACGGTTAAATATTTGTTTCTGCAATAGAGGATAGCACAATAGGGGATAGTTGTCAACTGTTTTCTATAAGGGGAAACAACCGTCCTTTATAGCTCAATTTTTTGTAGTGATTCTCATTATCTAAAGAACCATATGGAAGTCAGTGAAATTACACCAAAAGGGTCTATAGGTGAAATCCACTTCCTCATAGATCATGTATGTAATGACCCAAAATATATTTATAACATTAGAATTGATAATTGTAATAACCTAAAAATTAAGTTAAATTAAAATTGATGATAAGGTATTTTAATTATACTTTTATATATTTTAGAAGTAAACTTATCAAGGTAACTAATGGCTCAATGGTAATTCCAAGATTCTAGGTTCAAATCCTCCTATGCAAAGAGTGGGAAAAAAAATTCTTCAGCCTCTGTAAAATTAATTACCATATTGCCTTAAAAAAGAGAGAGAAGAGAAGTTAGAAATCAAACGCAATGCCAGATATTTTCCTCCCCAAATCTTTTTCTTGGAGTAAATGCAAAAACTAGGGAAAGCAGTGTGAACCCTAAAATTTGAATCCCTCCATTCCTCTCTTCCTTTCATCTTCTTTCCTCCTTTTCTTATCTTCATCATCGCCAATGTGTGTGTAGGATACGTTTGTCCATTGCTATAACGTCCTGAAATTTAAAATAAGATTAATTAAAGATTAAGTTAATTAAAATAGTTCATAGTCAGATTAATTAAGGTAATTAGGGTTCTAAACTACCTCATCTGCCATGCTGGATATAGCCCTTGGCTATGACATGAGAAGAGCGTATCAAACAGATAGAAGAAGAGCGTGAGGGATTGAGAGAGTTTGACAAGAAGCAACTACTTCATTGCTAGGGCTCAACTTGCACAAGCATTGGAGGCCTTTCAAGGTTGCTAAATCATTGGGTAAGCCTTCCCTTCTCTTCTGCTCTTCTCTTCTTGTGATTCCATGGCGGTTCTTGGGCATAGGAGTTTCTATAGAAATTCTTAGAGGAGTTATACCAATTATAATGATTCTAATGGAGTCTAAAGATGGTTATTTAAATTTCTAATCATCGACTATTGCTAATGACAGTGGGTAGTGTCATTAATGATGGGTTTAGAGTCAACCCTAATGCTAATTAATCAAGTTTAAGCTGATGAAGTTAGCTAACTATGATTATAAAGCTTAACAAAGGTTAAATAAATTAATGGAAGTAAGTTTTTCAGTTGATTTTGCTTAATCACATTTAATGGGATTGTAAGGCCTTAACTAATTAATGATAATTAGTCATTAATGTTATTTGTTAATTATGAATTATAAATTAATTGCTTTGGAGCTAGTTCTACTAGCTTGGAAGCTCCCTCAGAATCCAAACATAATTATACTTTTGTGGGTGGTAATCCAATTGTTGAGGTAAGTGGGAGTTAATTCATTATATAGGTTCACTACAAGAAAATCAGTATTTAGCAAGGACCTTATTCCTCGCTAAATAAGATCTATTCCTCGCTAAATTACTTTTAGCGAGGAATTAATTTCCTCACTAATGCGTAGCTAAATGACAAGTCACTAATATTTAGCAAGGAATAATGTTTTCCTCGTTAATTAGCAAGGAATTAGCGAGGACTTTTTATTTCCTCTCTAACATTAGCGAGGCATCTAATTCCTCACTAATTCCTCGCTAAGTTCATTTTTTAGCTAGGGCTTTTTTAGCAAGGGATGTATTCCTTGCTAAATTAGTGAGGAATATGTCGTCACTATTTCCTCGCTAATAGATTATAATTAGCAACAAAAGAAAATCAGGACAGCAAATAATTAGAGATGAATTAATTCCTCACAAATCAAACTAGTTAGAGAGGAATAATTTCCTTGCAATTTGGTCACTAAAGTGCACAATAGTTTTGTAAGAATCAAAATTTTAATTATAAATAAATCTTGTTTAATCAAGCAATTAACTAGAAAACAAAATCTAAAGTGCATAATATAATATAAGTGGTTCAATCTATCTATAATCCATATATGAAAAAGTCATATCATAATCAAGTGGTTCAATATGTTAACCACATTTCAAAAGTCATACAATATTATAAAATAGTAAAGTAATAAACTCAATAAGAGTTCTAAAGTATCTCATATATAAAAAATAAAGGAAAAACTAAGGAAATAACATGGTTATTTTCCACCACCATTTGGATCCAGTTGCATGGAAGAATTTGCACTACTAGCACGCTGCTCTGCAGTTGGGACTATCTCACCTAAACTATGAATAGCCCTAAAAATATCTTGCTGAATGGAAAATCTCATCTCTGACATCTTTTGGATGAATACATGTTCTACCTTCTCCTTTATTGCACGATTAACAGCTTCTTCAAATGTAGGTGTCTAAACAAAATCTCCTACATTTGGTGTAGGATGTGAAGGTATAGGATGTAGAGGAGTAGGATGAACAATATTAATGTTACAGTGGTTTTGCCATGATTTCCACATACCATAGCAGTATGTGATCCAAGTAGATAAACTTTACCAGTCTTCTTCATCCCACCAACTACCTTCAACCATGCTTGAGCCACTTGATCTTATGAGAGAGAAGCTTAAGCTTCAATAAAGTCTCCATCATCAAATTTACATCTTGGCCTTCACCTTTATTTTCAAACATTGCAACATTCTCAAAATCTCTATGTTGCTCATCTTCTCCAATTGGCTGTCCAGATAGATAGATTTGAATGCTATGTTTATATTTGACCTAACAAATTAATTAGTAAGTAAATATAAATGAAGAAGTAAATTAATTATCATTTTTAACATTAAACTTACATATGCATTTTTGGATTTGTCATCAACCCATTGATCATCTTTTTTTTTCTTGTGTATTACCTTGTACACTTCAGATAACACAGGTCTCTTTCCTTTCTCTTTCTCCTATAAAAATAATAATCATTAATATAAATTTAAAATCAAAACATTAATGGTACAATATGAGAGTTTTACAACTTAATGACTCAAACCTTACTAATTTATAAGCATGTTCATGGGCAAGACGTGATCCTCCTGTATGCAAAGAAGGATTCACCAATCTGTTTCTTGAATTAGTGGCTGCAATTTGCTTGAACTTTATAGTATTCTGGTGTTGTTTAAGTTCATTCCAATGGTCTGCACTAATCCAATTGGGAATATAATCTTCTTTATCTTTTAGCTTTTCTTTCAATTTACAGAATGTGTCATAGAGTCTTTTAGAGCCCACAACTTCAAAAGTACCTCTAATAATATCTTTATCATTCTCTTCCCAATGATATAATCTCTACAATAACAATCAAATTAACAAAACCAAAGCTTTCTAAAATTTTTTAATAATTGAATCTATAAATTTAAGAACAAAAAAATAAAAAATCATAACATACATTTAGTTGTTTAAACCATTTGTCTCTAATGTGAGACGGGATTGAAGTCCAAGTAGGCCATGAGCCAGCAAATGACTTTTTGATTATTTTAGTGATATCACGAATTGCACAATGTGGGGTGAACCTTCATGTAAAGACAAATGTGTTTAAATTAAAAGAAAAAAATCATAACAAAACTTTTAAATCAACATCAACATCAACATACAAATCCCCATTTCCAGATATGCGTAGGTGTGGTCGAACACATTTAATCTTTGAGTTGACAACTTCTATAGGATCTTTACTTTGTGATGTGGTGGAATTTGTTTCAACTCCATCAGTAATGCTACTCCCCCTACCCCCTTGTATTCTTCTTCGACCTCTCCCTTTTGGCATAGCTAGATAGTATATAGAAACCTAGACAATCAGTTAACATATCAAACCTAGACAATAAGATAGGATCAACCACACATCATAGAATAAGGGGGTAATATTCATATAGAAGCATCTAAAATAGTTAAAGCTAGCATACTTTAAAACAAGAGAGTGAATCAAAGAACTTATCTAAATGTAGATATTCATATTTATCAAATATTCTTCTACGGATGATGGTCTCTACATAATGGCCCTGTTATTCAAAATCAAGCCTTACCAATCACATAATCTACCAAGACTTGCAAATACAGCACAAGTGTATACAAAGGGCATAAATGAGAATACAGGGTTCTCTGCATTCTACAGTGTTGAAGATTTAGCAAAATATTTTTAATGCCTACAAAATGTTGAAAAAGAAAAATATCTATAAAATCAACATTTTAGAAACAAACTTGAAAAATGCCACACAACACTTGGATAGCAAAGTCACAGTCTATTCAACCATCAAATGATATAACGGGGAAATGGTGCTTCATGGCATGTGTACCCATAGCATCTAGAAATAACAAAAATATTCTCGTGTTATTAATTTTAGGGCATTGGTCTGAAGGAGAACTCAGGATATGCAGGAAATCTTAAAGAAACAATATGGATTATAGATCAGTAACAAGCCCAAAGGTTTTTCTTGATTCAACAGATAGTACAATCTGTCTCTGCCTAAATCATGAATTCGTGTAGGTAATATTCAATGAAATTTGGGCACAAATCACACGGTGAAAGTCTACAAAAAATATCAAATTCAGACCTTCTGAGCATAATATCCTCTAGCCTTTTGTTTTTGTGATTTATCCTTGTTTGAAGAATCCACCGTTTACAAGAAAAGGAAACAAGAAGAAATTTAATAAATGTTTGGAATGTGAAATCTAAGCAAGCATATCTACATACCTCCAGTAATGGACAGTTGGAAGCATATTTAATCTCCAAGTAGCTGGTACTTTTATCAAATTAAGATCTACTGTGTATAAAAATGCATGGAAAACTCATTGCTTATAATTATTAAATTTAGTTTGTTAACTTAAAAACGAGATTAAGGTTAAATACACTAAAAGATTAGAAATGAAGAATGAAAAACGATATAAAATTTAATAATTGCAGTTTTGTCATTACCTAAAGCATGGAATCAAATGTAAGTGAGGTCACACAGAACATATTGGAGGTCCTTAATTACACAGGGACTAAAAACATACTCCGATTTGAATGGAATATAATCTACAGAAACAGAGAGCATTAAAGAGATGGTAGTTAATTCTAGTAGGTCATATTTGAAGAATTAAGAGCATTTTATATCCAATTTACATATAGTGCATTAGCCAAAGCAACCTGAAGTTATTTAAATATAATAGGTAATGGCATGATGCAAATTAAACACAAAGCTGAACATCATAGATATCCTCTTGAATAGTCCTAATTATCAAATGCTATGTATGCAAGTAACATTTTTGCCCAATCAACTCATCTCAATAATCTATCTAACATATCAATTAGTTTGTACACATAGAAACAAAGTTGATGACCAGTCATTAGTTTTTTTAAAAGAGAAATCTCAGGAATAAGATCTAGTAGAGCTAACCTTTCATTTTTCATAAAAATAAAAAAATTTAGTATTAAACAAAACCCAAACCATGAGATCATAACTTATCCAATTAATGACTTCCACACAAATAGCAGCCTTGTGACATTGATAATCCTCAGCCAAGACTGTTATGCAAAAAGGATGAGAAAAATTATAGGTACATTGAGTAATGATACTCCCACAATCAAATTGCTCACAAGAAAACTTTATTTGCAGTTATTTACTCTATACACAGCCAACAACCCAACTCTTCTTAGACACAACTATAATTACCAACCAATATGGTTGTATGAGTAGCATCAGTTAATTAAAAAATATTAACCATGTGCCCGTGCAAACAACATTAGTTTATGGACAATATACCTCATGGACAAATAAAAATAATCCATATCCCTTAATATCCGAGATATTAAAGGAATACATTACCTTTTAGGCATAATGTTACTGTCAATTTCTTTAGTGAAATACAAGAAGGCCCTCTTCCACTTCACACCAACAGTCTCTTGCAAAAACAATATTAATATTAAAGAAAGAAAGAAAAGATAGTATCTAGAAATTCCATACTGTTTTAATACTCAAAATCAAATAAAATTGTTTACAATGATAATGGAAATATGTTACATACACAAGTTTCAGCAAAAACTGACTTTTCCTATTTTTAAAGAAGGCAGCTATGCCACACCTTGTGCTTCTGGCAGTGTTCTAAGTTCGTATATATATGATTACTAATTTGATAGACACAAAATGTTTCACCACAAATGTACAGGTCAAAGTGCAATATAATAGTATATCAAGGTTGATCCCATAAGGAATCAAGTACAATAGCAATTAGGCAATAAAATTTTTACTTTTGTTCATGTTAAGCAAAACCAATTAGAATTGATTGATTAAGCAAAATTAAAAAGTGAAATGAATAAAATGCAGTGAGATTCCCAATTCAACAACTACAAATGTCCAAAGCAACCTCAAGTCACTAATCCCCTGCTAGCTTCATAAATCTTGCTTTAACCCAATTAATTAAATTTAATACCAATTTTGTTAATTTAGAATATTTGTAGCTATAAGGGCCTTTTAAACGTCAAATAACCCTCTCTCAAATTAATTATGTCATTTCTAACAAAATTTTCTAAGAGGCAACTTCGATTCCAACTTAATTTTATTATATGAGGCAATTAGTTATATTTCTATCCTAATTTCAAATTAGATAATAATCTAATCCTATATTACTCAATTTAAGAGTCCAAATGAGATTCCCGTTTGTCAAGGAAGAAAACCTGTAACACTTACCCCGAGTGTTATCTAAAAATCACATAATTCAAATAAACTAAGTGTGGTTAAGAAGTTGATCCTCTAACCAACTTAAGAAATAAATAGTACTAGTAGCATACTAAATTTTGGAAAGATCCAATGGATGAATTGAATTTCGTGCATGTTGCAATATTATCAATTATTGCTGTCATGATAGCACTTTTGCTGTCATGACAGCACTTTTGCTGTCATGACAATTCCTCCAAACTAACTTCCAGAGTGTGCCATTTCTTCGTCTGAGATTCGATCGATGTGATTCCAAATCTCACACGAAGCTTATAAAAGGTTTTACTTGTGACCCAAATTTTAAACAAATCCAACGGTCGGATTAAGATTTGGACACCCGGATGCAAAAGTACAGGTTTTTGGTAAGAAACCATTTTCAAAATTGTTCAAATCTCATCCTAATGGTTACAAACTTGTGGGAACACTTTGGACATGTCAAATAGGACTAAAAACACCTGATAGAACATTTAAATGGTAGAAAAATCTTTTATACCAAAATTTGACCACTCAAGTGCCATTTCCCAAAATGGATCCTAAATCCTTAAAATGCACAAATCACACAAGAGTGGCCAAAAACTATTCCAAATATCATATACACATATGAATACACACGATAAACATTTTCACTTGAATCAGAGATCTCTGTGGGGGCCCACGCACCCACTCTCTTTATCTAAGGTATATGTTTGCCTATAACACCATTTGCAATGCAACCATTTTGCATTTGCTTGTAGAATTACATATATACCAAAATAAATATTTGCTTGTAGTGAAAACTTAGTCTACTAAATAAATCCATCAAAACCACACACCATAGCCAAGTTTCCTAGCCACAAGTCTATAAGCAGACAAAAATTCATACACAAGCCAACAATCCACACATACTCATGCACATTTATATAATCATATCCTATTGGCACCCTAATCCTAAATACATTACAATAGATTTGCTCAAAATAAAGGGGTTGCAGTTCTTTACAATTTACAAACAACCTCTAGCTCTGCTCCTTTCCCTGTCCTCCATTAGTTCCTTCGCCTGGACCTAGAATATTAAAAAGAAAAGGGTGAGACAACCATAGTCTCAGTAATAGAGAAATCTATATTGATTATTACAAAGTAAGCCATAATCGAATAAATGAATAATAAATTCAATATAGTATATAATTTACCCATTTAAAATGCATGAATGCATGACGTAGGCCAATATCGCCTTTCATGACCAACAAAATACCCCTTGGCACTCTTTAACTTGCAGGTAAACCTTATACCTACTTGTACCTTCACAGGCACAAAACATAATCTAAGGCATGATCTAATCCACCGAATCGCCTATGCCCCTTCGACGTGAATCCTGAGCAGTCAAAGTTGACTCCCTCCTAGAGTCAGCCTGACTTACTCTCCATGTAAGGGCTGCCTTGGCCTAGGCACTCAACCTCACACTTCATATGTTGGATTCCCTCCCCCACTGAGAGGTGTCCAATACTCAATACACTAACCACTTTAGTGCACTGAGCCCACGATATGTAAGGCAACACTGAGTACTGGCAGTGTGCCATAGAATATCAAAAGTCCATACCTTCTCATTGGTGAACTCCTACCAAGATCATACCTTTTATTCATGTCTACCTTTCCTAAGTATTGACTACTTCAATACTCTAAGGTATATAACATTTATAAATCTCCCTTAAATGGTTCCTTAGCCTATCCAAGGCACCTTACTTAGTTACACTTCCTTAAGTGCAACTTCTATTCTTTATGATTACAATACATACAAACAAATTTTGTTTCCATAAAAAATTATTGTTAAACAATTAGAAAACATATTTGCACTATAATCAAAGTAGTACCCCATAACCCCTTATAAAGCACATTTAATCTTTTAAAACATGTAATGCATGATAGCTAGTAATATTTATTCAAAAATAGCTAAAATAAAGTAATAAGAAATATTAAATTCCATGTTACCTTAACCCTTTAGTACCAAAAGGGTTCCTCTTATACAAAATAGGACTAGGCTTGTTCCTTAACTTCCGAACAAATTCCACCAACAATCCCTACAACATATAAGTGATCTACATTACTTATCTTGACAAATAGCATTAATGAAGACTATAACTCATACCACACAACTTGGGTCAATGAGTCATAATCCATCCTAATAGTCCATATATTAAACCAACCATTCACATAGTATCACCTAACCACCAAAACCATTTATTAGCCATCACTAGGCTAATTTCCAATTTATATAATTTTTAATCAATTAAAAACCTAGACTTAGTATCACCAACTTTCACCATTAGCCCTTATAATGAAAACCAAACCTTAATTTAAATCTTATTGGGCTCAAATAATAAAATTATAACTAAATCAATAAGCTTAAACCATTAAGGAGCAAAACCCAATCTTTCAGGGTTTAATTTGTGCCCAAAACACCTCTTTTCATCCAATTATTCACATTAGATCATTATATAAAAACTCAAAACATCCTCCCCAGGATCCAAAGAAACAAAAGCTTACAAGAATAAAGCTTTTAGGATCAAAATCTAGAAATTTCCTCTTTTAAAAATTGAAGAAAATCAAGAGAAAGGAAAGAGGATTGAAGTAGGGAAGTTTACCTATCGTGTAGCTGAGCTCGCAACGGTCGCAAAGCCTCCTAGATGTAAGCCTAACTCCTTCTCTTTATCTTCTCTTCTTCCTCTTTCCCTCTTATGTGTTTCCTTTCTTTCCTTTGCATTTTCATTTCTGTTTTCTGCGTTCATTTGGCTCTTTAAAATGCTGATCTAATGCCTTGGGGAAAATTACAAGAAAGGGCCCAACATTTTTTATTATAGCATAAAAGCCCGGGTCAACTTTGGTAATTTTTCCCATAGTTAAAAATCAAATAAATCCAAACTTTTACTGAGAAAAATTCAAACTTTGGACCTATATCAAATTATTCTAAATTTTAATTTAATTATAAATATTTTATTTTATTTTTTAAAAATAAATTCAAGTCTTAAAATTTTTGGGATGTTACATTCTCCCCTCCTTTAAAAAGGATTTTGTCCCTAAAATCCAAGCTAATTCATGAATCAAAGAGAGAAACATACTTGGGGAAACAACAGTGGATATTCCTTCCTCATTTGATCCTCAGTCTCCCAGGTTGCATCTCTTGGAGCTGTCCCTTTCCAAATTACTTTTACCAACCGGATTGTCTTATTTCTGAGCTACTTATCCTTAGCATCCACAATATGATTTGGTTCAGTCCAGTAGATTAAATTCTCCTAAATTTCAACCTCCTCAGGTTTTATCACATGCGATGGGTCTGGTTGGTACTGCTTCAGCTATGATACATCAAACATATTGTGTAGACCCGCTAACTGAGGCGGTAATGCCAACTGATAAGCCACCAGCCTAACTTTCTTCAAAACCTCAAAAGGACCCATATATCGAGGAGACAACTTCTTAGCCCGAATTAAGCATCCAACGCCCGTCAATGGGGAAACCTTGAGAAACACATGATCCCCAACCTCAAAAGACAGGTCTTTACGATGATTATCTACATAACTTTTCTATCTACTTGCGCCGTAAGAAGCTTTTATTGGATCAATTTCATTTTTTCATGGTCTTATCTACCACATTTGGTCCCATCATTGTCCTCTCACTCAACTCATACCAACAGAGAGGTGATCTGCACCATCTTCCATACAATACTTCATAAGGAGCCATTTGAATACTGGCATGATAACTGTTATTATAAGCAAACTCCGCCAAAGGTAAATGCTTATCCCAGCTTCCCTAAAGCTCTAGGGCACATGACCTCAACATATCCTCTAATATCTGGATCATTCGCTTAGTTTGTCCATCCGTTTGTGGATGATAAGACGTACTGAACTTCAGATCCGTGCCCATGGCCCTTTTCATAGCTTGCCATAAATTCGATGTAAACCAAGGATCATGGTCTGAAACAATATCTCCTGGTACCCTATGTAGTCGCACAACCTCCTTAATGTAGATCTCAGCATACCTATCAACCGTATAGGTGGTCTTGACTGGTAAGAAATGTGCTGACTTAGTCAAACAATCTACAATTACCCAGATAGAGTCAAAACTAGCCTGGGTCCTCAGCAAACTAGATACAAAATCCATTGAAATACTCTCTCATTTCCATTTAGGAATCTCCAAAGGCTGTAACAACCCTGATGGCTTTTGGTGCTCTATTTTGACCTTTTGATAGGTCAAACACTTACTAACATACTCTGTGACATCCTTTTTCATGCCTGACCACCACCAATGACGCTGCATGTCATGATACATCTTAGTAGTACCGGGATGAAGGGTGTTGCTACTTCAATACGCCTCATCCAACAATTTCTTTTAAATAGACTCATTATTGGGAATACATACCCTATCCTTGAAAACCACATATCCATCATCACTAAACTAATAGTCCATTGTCTCACCATTCTCGATGTCTTAGCTTGTTTTTAATAAAATCAAATCTTGAAGCTGAGCATCTCGTATCTCTTTCCAAAATTCATTGGAAATAACCATAGTTTTAAGACCATTCAAGGAGAACTCAGTCATACCCAGAGAAGTCTCAACCAAAGACTCCATCAATCTATGCTCTTGAACCATTAAATAGGCTACATATAAGGTCTTGCGACTAAGAGTATCTGCTACCACATTTGCTTTTCCCGGATGATACTTAAATTTAAAATTATAATCTTTAAAAACTCCATCCAACATCTCTGTCTTATGTTTAGCTCTTTTTGATCCACCAAGTACTTGAGACTTTTATGGTTGCTCATGACCCCGAACTTTGTTCCATAAAGATAATGATGCCAGATCTTCAATGCAAAGACCACCGCAGCTAACTCAAGATCATGCATTGGATAATTCTCCTCATGTGGCCTAAGTTGTCGAGACGCATATGCCATTGCCCTCTCATCTTGCATTAGAACTCAACCAAGACCCTTATGAGAGGCATCAGTATACACGTCATAGGGCTTTTGAGGATCTAGAATCACAACATCGGAGCTGTTGTTAACCTTTCTTTCAACTCAAGAAAAGCTGTCTCACACCTATCATCCCAGATAAATGGCCCATCCTTCCTTGTGAGCCTAGTCAAAGGCACAGAAATTTAAGAGAAACCTTTGATAAAACGCCGGTAGTAACCTGCTAACCCCAGAAAACTACGGATCTCTATTATCAATTTTGGTTTCTCCCATTGCAAGACTGCTTCAACCTTATATGGATCAACTGCAATACCATTTTCTGACATGATATGTCCTAAAAACCTAACCTCTCTCATCCAAAACTAAAACTTATTGAGCTTGGCATATAGCTTATGATCTCGTAGAAACCTTAGGACAGTCCTCAAGTGTCTGGCATGCTGCTCCCCATCTTTAGAGTAGATCAGTATATCTTTAATAAAAACCACCACAAACTGATCCAAGAAAGGTCAAAAAATACGGTTCATATAGTCCATGAAAATTGCAGGATTAGTCAGCCCTAATGGCATAACCAAAAACTCATAATGACCATATCGAGTCCTGAAAGCCATCTTCGCCAAATCCTTCTAACTAACCCTCAGCTGATGGTACCCTAAATGTAAATCAATATTAGAGAAAATTGTGGTACCAACCAACTGATCTAAGAGATCATTAATGCGAGGCAGTAGGTACTTGTTCACCGTAACCTTATTCAACTACCTATAATCGATACACAATCTCAAACTACCATCCTTCTTCTTCATAAATAAGACAAGGGATCCCTAAGGAGAAACACTGGGTTTAATAAATCCCTCATCTAATAGCTCCTCAAGTTGCTTCTTCAACTCAGCTAACTCTGAAGGAGCCATTCTATAGGGAGCCTTTGAAATTGGTTGAGTCCCTGGTACTAAGTCAATTGAGAAGTCAACCTCACGCTCTGGAGGTAATCCTGACACATCCTCTGAAAACACCTCCGGGAACTCCCTAACAACCTCAATTTCATCCACTATACCTGTCTGAGACCCTTGGGTAGTGAGTACTACCATGTAAGCCTCACAACCTTGCTCAATTAACCTTTCAGCTTACAAAGAAGAAAGAAAACAAGAATGACTAGGGTATTCCTTGATCACCTCCAGTACTTCTACCAAAGTCACTGTCTTAGCCACACAATCTAAGACAATACCAAAAGGTGTCAACCAATCTATACCGATAATTAAATCAATCTCTTGCATTGGTAATTTGATCACATTCACCCAAGTCAATCGCCCATTAAAAGTCATCTTAGTCCTACACACCATACTGGATCGACCAACCAAACTAGAACTAGAGGAAACTTCTATATCATGGGGCAACTGGTCAATAGGCATACCTATTCTATCTAAGCGCTCGACAAAAATAAAAGAATGCATCGCACCACAATCAAACAAAGCTTCTAAATCGAGGCCACAGATAGAAACCATACTAGTGATCATATTCGATGACTTCCTAGCCTCCTCTTGAGATACTGTATACACTCTACCAGGAATCACATTCTTCCAGTCCGAGCTCTCATGCAAATCAGGGCAATCACGGATCAAATGGCCTAACTTTCCATACTTGTAACAAGCAAAGCAATGACTAGAATGAACCCTACCACATCTATTGCAAGGTGACCTTGTTGTGCTTAGAATTAGGGCCTGACTGGCCTGTGAAGAATGTACTGGAGCATTCCTAGAGAAACGAGAACCCCCAGATCCCATATTACCACCCCAATTACCTTGAAATCTTAAACCCCTATTTAAATTCCAATTACCAGAAGCAGAAGAAGACCCAGCTCTATAGGAGCCACCAGAAGAAGAACCAGAGCTAAAACTCATTCTCTTGGATATACCACCAATAGGAGCCAACCTAAAAGAAAATTGACCTTGTGTATCCCTACTCTGGCTACTCTCTGTGTCTTGGCCTCGACGAGCGACAATCCTTAGATGATTGCACATCTCATCATATGTCGCCTCACCCAATAAAGATAGCTACTGGCAATATTCTGGCCTCATCTTTTATAATAACCTCTTTGCTTTTCACTTGCTATCATTAGAAGCCTTCAGATATGTTGAGAACTTAGATAGCTGATTGAATTTTCTCATAAAAGTCTCCTCATCTAAGTCCCCCTACTGAAATGCATGAAACTCTGCCTCTTTCTCATCTATGAAAGCTAATGGAAAGTGAAAATCATAAAATCTTTCTTTAAATTCAGCTCAAGACATAGATCTTCCATCTGTGGGCTTAATAGAATCCCACCAATGCTTGGATTCACCAACAAGCTGCATCGTAGCTAAGATAACCCTCTACTCAGATGTATACCTCACAATAATAAATAACTGCTCCATCCGATCTAACCATTCCTCAGCTTTCCCATCAAGCATACTACCATCATATGTGGTCGGATTAGAGCGAGAGAATTCTTTCTAAGGTCCGGATATGTCATCCTCTCGGTTATCAATAACCGGTCCCTGAGCTCCCATAGCACTAGAAGATCCCTGCCCAGCACCTGGGTCAACATGTTGATCTAGAATAGCACGACCTCTAAGATTTTACTGTATATCTACCATCACTTCAAGCAGCCTAGTCATGACTACATCCGTCCCCTGTGGTAATGGTAGAGGTAGAGGCGGAGGTAGAGGAAGTAGAGGTGGTGGTCGTTCCTCATTCCTCGATCTACCTCTTCCCCTTCGAGCCATATTAGAACTGAAAGGTGTATGGCCACAAGCGTACGGACCTTTCTCCCCTCCTAAAGGAACAAGCTAGAGAAAGAAAAACAATATTAGTCCAGGTTAATGGGAGAAGGGAAAGAGCATAAGAGTAATGTATTTAAGGTGCCAAATAAGAAAGAGGAATCATAAACCTAAAACTGATACCAAATGTAACACTTGCCCCGAGTGTTATCCAAAAATGACATAATTCAAATAAACTAAGTGTGGTTAAGGAGTTGATCCTCTAACCAACTTAAGAAATAAATCATTTAAAACCTTAAAAAAAATTATAGGTTCTACCTATAGCACACGGAAGCAAGCTAGACAAAAATGAAATAAAAAGATGCTGTCATGACAGCATTAAATTGCTATCATGATAGCCCTTCAGGGCCAACTTTCGGGAGGCATCGTTCTGCTATCTGACCTCAGATCGAAGTAATTTTAAAGCTCACACATCACATTCAAAGGATAATATAAGTGTACCAAATTTTAAAAAGATCCAACGGTTAGATTAAATATTAGACATGTTAAAAGATTGGTTATTTTTGCTGTTATGACAGCTAAAAAGCTGTCATGACAGCACTTCCGGACTAACTTCCAAAGTGCACCATTTCATCATCCGACCTCTGATCAGAGTGATTCCAAAGCTCTCATGTCACTTTTAAATCGTACCATTAGCATACCAAATTTTGGAAAGATCCAACAGACAGATTGGATTTCATGTATGTTGCAACATTATTAATTATTGCTGTCATGACAGTTCCTCTGGATCAACTTTTGGAGTGCGCCATTTTTTCGCCCAATATTCGATCGACGTGATTCCAAAGCCCACACAAAGCTTATAAAAGATTTTATTGGTGACCTAAATTTTAGAGAAATCCAACGGTTAGATTAAGATTTGGATACCCAGATGCAAAAGCACAGGTTTTTGGTAAAAAGCCATTTTCAAAATTGTCCAAATCTCATCTTAATGGTCACAAACTTGTGGGAATACTTTAGACACATCAAATAAGACTAAAAACACCTGATAGAACATTTAAATGGTAGAAAAATTCTTTATACAAAAAATTTGACCACTCAGGTGCCATTTTTCAAAATGGACCTCAAACCCCCAAAATGCACAAATCACACAAGAGTGGCCAAAAACTATTTTAAATATCACATACACATATGAATATGCACTCTAAACATTTTCACTTGGCTCAGAGATCTCTATGGGGCCCACGTACCCACTCTCTCTATCTAAGGTATATATTTGCCCATAACACACCATTTGCAATGCAACCATTTTGCATTTGCTTATGAAATTACATATATACCAAAATAAATATTTGCTTGTAGTGAAAACTTGGTCTACTAAATAAATCCATCAAAACCACACACCATAGCCAAGTTTCCTAGCCATAAGTCTACAAACTAACAAAAATTCATACACAAGCCATACAATCCATACATACTCACGCACATTTACATAATCATATCCTACTAGCACCCTAATCCAAAATACATTATAATAGATTTTCTCAAAAGAAAGGGGTTGCAGTTCTTTACAATTCACAAATAACTCCTAGCTTTGCTTCTTTCCCCGTCCTCCACTGGTTCCTTCGCCTGGACCTAGAAATATTAAAAAGAAAGGGGTGAGACAACCTCAGTCTCAGTAACAGAGAAATCTACATTAATTATTACAAAGTAAGCCATAATTGAATAAACGAATAATAAATTCAATATAGTATATAATTTACCCATTTAAAATGCATGAATGCATGACGTAGGCCGGTATGGCCTTTCATGACCAACAAAATGCCCCCTAGCACTCTTTAACTCGCAGGTAAACCTTATACCTACTTATACCTCCACAGGCACAAAACATAATCTAAGGCATGATCTAATCCATCGAACCGCCTATGCCCCTTTGACGTGAATCTTGAGCGATCAAAGTTAACTCCCTCCCAGAGCCAGCCTGATTTACTCCCCATGTGAAAGCTGCCTTGGCCTAGGCACTCAACCTCACACTTCATATGTTGGATTCCCACCCCCACTGAGAGGTGTCGAACACTCAATACACTAACCACTTTAGCATACTGAGCCCACAATATGTAAGGCAACATTGAGTACTGGCAGTATGCCATAGAATATCAAAAGTCCATACCTTCTCATTGGTAAACTCCCACCAAGATCATGCCTTTTATTCGTGTTTACCTTTCTCGAGTATAGACCACTTCAACACTCTAAGATAGTATAACATTTATAAATCTCCCTTAAATGGTTCTTTAGCCTATCTAAGGCACCTTACTTAGTTACACTTCCTTAAGTGCAACTTCTATTCTTTATGATTACAATACATGCAAACAAATTTTGTTTCCATAAAAACATTGTTGTTAAACAAGTAGAAAATATATTTGCACTATAATCAAAGTAGTACCCCATAACCCCTTATAAAGCACATTTAATCTTTTAAAACATGTAATGCATGATAGCTAGTAATATTTATTCAAAAATAGCTAAAACAAAGTAATAAGAAATATAATTCCCCTATTACCTCAACCCTTCAGTACCAAAAGGGTTCCTCTTGTACAAAATAGGACTTAGCTTGTTCCTTAACTTCCAAACAAATTCCACACAGAATCTCTATAACATATAAGTGATCCACATCACTTATCATGACAAATAACATTAATGAAGACTATAACTCATACCACACAACTTGGGTCAATGAGTCATAATCCATCCTAATGGTCCATATATTAAACCAAGCATTTACATAGTATCACCTAACCACCAAAACCATTTATTAGCCATCACTAGGCTAATTTCCAATTTATTGAATTTTTAATCAATTAAAAACCTACACTTAGTGTCACCAACTTTCACCATTAACCCTTATAATGAAAATCAAACCTTAATTTAAATTTTATTGGGCTTAAATAGCAAAATTATAACTAAATCAATAAGCTTAAACCATTAAGGAGCAAAACCCAATCTCTTAGGGTTTAATTTGTGCCCAAAACACCTCTTTTCATCCAATTATTCACTCAAAATATTAGATCACTATATAGAAACTTAAAACATCCTCCCTAGGATCTAAAGAAACAAAAGCTTATAAGAATAAAGCCTTTAGGATCAAATTTCAGAAATTTCCTCTTTCAAAAATTGAAGAAAATCAAGAGGAATGAAAGAGGATTGAAGTAGGGGGTTTACCTATCGTGTAGCCGAGCTCGCAACGGTCGCAAAGCCTCCTAAATGCAAGCCTAATTCCCTCTCTTTCTCTTCTCTTCTTCCTCTTTCCCTCTTGTGCGTTTCCTTTCTTTCCTTTGCATTTTCATTTCTGTTTTCTGTGTTCATTTGGCTCTTTAAAATGTTGATCTAATGCCTTGGGGAAAATTACAAGAAAGGGCCTAACATTTTTTATTATAGCACAAAAGCTTGGGTCAACTTTGGTAATTTTTTCCATATTTAAAAATCAAATAAAACCAAACTTTTGTTGAGAAAAATTCAAACTCTAGACCTCTATCAAATTATTCTAAATTTTAATTTAATTATAAATATTTTATTTTATTTTTTAAAAATAAATTCGAGTCTTAAAATTTTTAGGATGTTACAAAACCCAACACTTAAATTCATATTTAATGGTGGCCAAACATTAAATAGACAAATAAATGCAAGATTAAGCAACCAAAATTAATATTAAGCATAACCAATGGGTAAAAATAAGCTTTAATCCACCACTAAGTTCATAGTTACTCTAGGTCAAAAATATTCAGCCACTAAAAGCCATTAAAACAATACAAAGCAATAATATTCAGCAAAAGATACATCAAAATATAGAGAAAAGGAAGAAAAAAGCTTATGAGGGATGATTTTTGTTACAAATGGCAAGACCCAAGTGTTCCTCAAACTTTTTCAAATCTTTCTCTACCTTGGAAAGCTCCCTAGACATGCAGCTGCTGGTTGAAGATGAACTGGAACAAAAATGATAGCCAGAAACCCTTAAAACATGATTTTAAGTAAAGCTGTGTGTTTTACTAAAAACTAGTTTGATGTCATGACATTTAAAATTGGTGTAGCAGCATCACTGGGCATAATTCAATTTCTTGTGGGCTTCAAAATTATTAGCTTTAGGCCTATAAATTGGGCCTCCTTATATGAATAAAACTTAGCTTTAATGCCATAATTGATTCAATAACTTCTACAATTGTCTTGAACTTTATCCACCTCCAATCTCACAAATAATTATCCAATTAATCACATATTTGCTAATTAATTCCATAAAATGACTTTCAAGTGCATTAAAAATACTATTAAATTCATTAAAATATTAGAAGTCATCAAACCCCTACACTTGAACATTAGCTTGTCCTCAATTGAAAGAAAATTACTATACAAAATGGTCAAAAGAAATTGTGAATATTGCAAAGTCACATACAATCCAAACTTTCAAGAACTTAGTCTAACTAAAAATCTTTCTCCCCTTCTGAAAATAAAAGCAGCAAGGCAATTAATTAAGCAAAAATAATCTTTAACAAGTTGTCCCTCACCAGTCAAGTATTTGTACTCTATGCTCAAGGCGCTTTCAGGGTAGTGTTTCACTCAATTCCATCTATTGCAAATCATCTACCACATGCTAATTATCTTAATTTCCACTTAATTATGCCAATGCACACTCAAATCAAAAGGACTTTTCAAAAGTTGTAATGTCAAGGTATGGTGATGAAAGAAAATTATTCAATGGGATAAAATTATATACTCTAGTTAGTGCTAAGCATCTTAAATGAGGAGCAAGAAAATTGAAGGATAAGCCACAAGTCCACAACTATTTACAAGAGGTATTAATGAAGATCAAGACATTTTTTTTACTTATTTTTTTATTTTGGAATTATTCATCATCATTTTTTTAACTTCCAATCTTTTCTCTTCTTTCTTCATCTTCTCTTCTTTTGTTTTCTTTTTCTTTTGAACCACTTTTAAAACCCCAACTAACTCATAATTCATTCATTTTCTTTCATGTATGTAACACTTAGCACTTACCAAAGTAGTAAATAGGAATAAAAATGGATGAAAAATGGATGAATCTTAGGAAAAGGGCTTATGATTATTATTATTATTATTTTTGAATAAGGCTAAGGCTCAAATGGGTGAAACAAATGATTTTATTAACCAGGATGGATGTTTGGCCAAACTAGCTAAAAAAAATGAATGCCTTAATCATTTTTGTGTATGCAAATGGCTATGATAGGTCTCAATAAAGATTCAAGACAAGTTCTAGAGATGGAATTGCAATAAATGTACTCCCTTTTGAAGAAAAATAATATATAGGCTCAAGCTTACAAGCTTTTTGGATAACCTATATTCAATTATGTGAGCTTAATTCTTTGCCTATTTACTCAATTGTTAAGAAGGGAAGATTGACTCTTAATCAAACTTAATTCTTTCAAGTTCAAATCAATCTAACCTTAGCAAAATTCACCAAAGACAAACAAAAATACTAAAGAAAAATATTTTTGAGATTCTAAAATTTTTAATTAATTAATTTTTTAAAGACTATTTACAAATATGTACAATAACTCCTAACAGAATAAACAATAAAATTCAAGGACAAATAATGTGACAAAAGTGAACATAATCACTCCCCCCAACACTTAAACCACACGTTGTCCTTAATATGTAAACCACATAAACGTAAAGAGTGAAAGGGACACTAGTACTTCCCTGATGTAACATCTCAAAAATTTTAAGACTCGTATTTATTTTAAAAAAACTAAAATAAAATATTCATAATTAAATTAAAATTTAGACTAATTTGGTAGAGGTCTAGAGTTTGAATTTTTCTCAGCAAAAGTTTAGTTTTATTTGATTTTTAATTATGAAAAAAATTACCAAAGTTGACCCGGGCTTTTGTGCTATAATAAAATATTGGGCCCTTTCTTGTAATTTTTCCTAAAGTCTTATATTGGTTTTTTTAAAGGGAAAACAGGTGCAAAAACTAAATTGGAAAGAAAAAGAAAGGAAATGCACGAGAGGGAGAGAGGAAGAAGAGAAGAGAAAGAGAGGGAGTTAGGCTTAGATCTAGGAGGCTTTGCGACCATTACGAGCTCGGCTACACAATAAGTAAACTCCCTCCTTTAATCCTCTTCCCTTCCTCTTGATTTTCTTCAATTTTTGAAAGAGAAAATTTCTGGATTTTGATCCCAAACGCTTTATTCTTTTAAGCTTTTGTTTCTTTAGATCTTAGGGAAGATGTTTGAGTTTCTATATGGTGTTCTAATGTTTTGAGTGGATAATTGGATGAAAAGAGGTGTTTTGGACACAAATCAAACCCCAAGAGGTTGGGTTTTGCTCTTCAATGATTTAAGTCTATTGATTTAGTTATAATTTTACCATTTGAGCCCAATAAGATTTAAATTAAGGTTTGGTTTTCATTATAAGGGCTAATGGTAAAAGTTGGTGACATTAAGTGAATATTTTTAATTAATTAAAAATTATATAAATTGAAATTCTCCTAGTGATGGATAATAAATAGTTTTGGTGGTTAAGTGATACTATGTAAATGGTTGGTTTAATATATTGACCATTAGGATGGATTATGACTCATTAACCCAAGTTGTATGATATGAGTTATAGTCTTCATTAATGCTATTTGTCATGATAAGTGATGTGGATCACTTATATGTTGTAGGAATTATTGGTGGAATTTGTTTGGAAGTTAAGGAACAAGCCGAATCCTATTTTGTGCAAGAGGAACCCTTTTGGTACCAAAGGATTGAGGTAGCAGGGGAATTTATATTTCTTATTGCTTTGTTTTAGCTATTTTTGAACAAATATTACTAGATATCATGCATTTCATGTTTGAAAAGATTAAATGTACTTTATAAGGGGTTATGGGATACTACTTTAATTATAGTCCAAATATATTTTCTAATTGTTCAACAACAATATTTTTATAGAAACGAGATTTGTTTACATGTATTGTAATCATAAGAATACAAGTTGTATTTAAGGAAGTGTAACTAAGTAAGGTACCTTAGATAGGCTAAGGAATCATTTAAGGAAGATTTATAAATGTTATACTACCTTAAAGTGTTGAAGTGGTCAATACTCAAGAAAGGTAGACACGAATAAAAGGCATGATCTCGGTAGGAGTTCACCAATGAGAAGGTGTGGATTTTTGATATTCTATGGCACACTGCCAGTACTCAGTGTTCTTACGTATTGTGAGCTCAGTACACTAAAGTGGTTAGTGTATTGAGTGTTCGACACCTTTAGTGGGGGAGGGAATTGACATATGAAGTGTGAGGTTGAGTACCTAGGCTAAGGTAGCCCTCATATGGAGAGTAAGTCGGGCTAGCTCTGGGAGGGAGTTAGCTTTGACTGCTCAGATTCACGTCGAAGGGGCATTGATGGTTCAGTGGATTAGATCATGCATTAGATTATGTGTTGTGCCTGTGGAGATACAAGTAGGTATAAGGTTTACCTAAGAGTTAAAGAGTGCCAGGGGGCATTCTGTTGGTCATGAAAGGCCATACCTGCTTAGGTCATGCATTTATGCATTTTAAATGGGTAAATTATATACTATGTTGAATTTATTATTTGCTTATTCGATTATGGCTTGCTTTGTAATAATCAATGTAGATTTCTCTGTTACTGAGACTGTAGTTGTCTCACCCCTTTCTTTTTAATATTTCTAGGTCCAGGCGAAGGAACCAGTGGAGGATGGGGAAAGGAGCAGAGCTAGAGGTTGTTTATGAATTGTAAATAACTGCAACCCCTCTCTTTTGAGAAAATCTATTGTAATGTATTTAGGATTAGGGTGCCAATAGGATATAATTATGCATATGTGCATGACTATGTGTGGATTGTATGGTTTGTGTGTGAATTTTTATTTTCTTGTAGACTTGTGGCTAGGAAACTTGGCTATGGTGTATGGTTTTGATAGATTTATTTAGTAGACAAAGTTTCCACTACAAGCAAATATTTATTTTGGTATATATGTGATTCTACAAGCAAATGCAAAGTGGTTGCATTGCAAATTGTGTGTTATGGACAAACATACACCTTGGATAGAGAGAGTGGGTGCGTAGGCTCCACAGATATCTCTGAGCTAAGTAAAAATATTTAGCAGTGTATTCATATGTATATATGATATTTGGAATAGTTTTTGGCCACTCTTATGTGATTTGTGCATTTTAGGGGTTTAGGGTCCATTTTGGGAAATGGCACTCGGGTGGTCAAATTTTGGTATAAAGGGATTTTCTATCATTTAAATGTTCTATCAAATGTTTTTAGTCCTATTTGATGTGTTCAAATTGTTTTCACAAGTTTGTGACCATTATGATGAGATTTGGACAATTTTGAAAATGGTTTTTACCAAAAAAAACTGTACTTTTTCATCCGGGTGTCCAAATCCTAATCCGACCGTTGAATTTCTTTAAAATTAGGGTCACAAGTAAAACTTTTTATAAGCTTCGTGTGGGCTTTGGAATCACATCAATCAGATACGGACGGAGAAACGGCGCATTCTGAAATTTGGTCCGGAGGAGCTGTCATGACAGCAACAGCAATATTTGATAATGTTGCAACATACATGAAATTCAATCCATCCGTTAGATTTTTTCAAAATTTAGTATTCTAATAGTACTATTTAAAAGTGACATGTAGGATTTGGAATCGCTCCGATCGGAGGTTGGATAATGAAATGGTGCACCCGGGAAGTTAATCTGGAGGTGCTATCATGACAGCAAAAATAACTAATCTTTTAACATGTCTAATTTTTAATTCGAACGTTAGATCTTTTTGAAATTTGGTACACTTATAGCACCCTTTAAATGTGACATGTGAGCTTTAAAATCACTTCGATTGGAGGTTGAATGGCGGAATAGTGCCTCCTGAAAGTTGGCCCGAGAGAGCTGTCATGACAGCAATTTAATGCTGTCATGACAGCATCTTTTTATTTCACTTTCATCTAGCTTGCTTCCATGCGTTATAGGTAGAACTTATAATTTTTTTTAGGATTTTAAATATTTACTTTGCAATCGTGTATTTGCTTAGTGATTTAAATGGTTTGTTTCCTAAGTTGGTTTTAGAATTAACTCTTTAACCATACTTAGTTTATTTGACTTGTGTGATTTTTGGATAACACACAGGGCAAGTGTTACACCTAACAACTTAGGCTGATAGACTCATAGACTGAGAGACAATAGATGACAAACATAGCCTGAGTGGGAGAAGACATTCACGAGTGCAAAAAGCATTTTTCGCCACAGTTAAAATGTATTTTTGGCGACAAAAAAAATTATGTGGTAAAAAATAGTGTGGTAGTAAATGTATATTTTTTTACGACAAGTATAATGTAACTGTGGCAAAAAATGCTATTTTTCACTACAGGTGAAGTTGAGACCTGTGGCGGAAAATAGCCTCTTTTGCCACAAGTATATTTCAGACTTGTGGCGAAAGATATCATCTTTCGCCACAGGGCCCAGAGACACCTGTGGCGAAAGATAGTTTCTTTCACCACAAGTTCAACCTTCACTTATAGCGAAAGATGATATCTTTGGCCACAGGTCTGTCTTGGACCTGTGGCCAAAGATGGTTGAGCGGCGCATCTTTGGCGACAGTTGTATCCATAGAATCATTTTTTATCACATTTACAATTATAACTGTGGCCGTAAATGCTATGTTTTTTTATAGAATCACCTATAATTATATACATCCCTTACTTTTACAAAACCTACATTAATACGTAAATAGCAACTCCAAAGGCCAATACAAATATATATAGTACAAACATTTCAACTAAAATATCCATTTTCAATACACATATCTAAAATGTTTCTACTCTAACCCTATTAATTCTAAGAAAAAATTGAGACCAAAGATTCCGTATATGTCTCAACTCTCGCTTAGAATATGGCTCTAAATTTTGGAAGTACTTCAATTTTAATAACAATATATATAAATAATAACTCAAGTATATGACAAATTTCATAATATAAATCATTATTAACAAATTATTACCTGATCAAATGAGTGAATAATACCTTGAGTGATGATTTCATACATGAAAATTATTACATAATAACCACACTCTACACTTCCTAGTTGTTGAGGACACTATAAAGATAATAAAAATAATGAAATTTATGAAATCAATATTATAATCTTCATTCTAATAAGAGAATAAATTTGAAATACTTACTTGCATTTGCACCCACTTAATTTCATTCTTTTCTTGTCAACCATTCCTGCTGATTTCTAATACGTTACTAATGATCTATTTACCAAATATACACACTTAGAAAATATTAAACATATGTTATTAATAACACAAAATAGAATTATTTGAAGACTTACAATTCAATCAAAGACTTCATACCATCGCTTATTTCCTTTCATATTGAACAAAACCAGTATATAGTATTTTCATACAGGCAAATGACAGGAAGCATCTAATGATGACTACAACATATTAATTTATATTAATATCACATCATTAAGCAAATTTTTATTAAATTAAGGGATGAATTTAAAATTTAATACCTTTCAATAATTGGTAAAAACAGCACCATTTTTTTTTCCTACACATCATCTTTCCAATATAAGAAGCTCTTTGATTCACTTTGCCAATTGCGGTTAAAAGTGGAGACAAGAACCAATAATTATAATCGACATCGAGTTCGCTGCATATCTTATAGAGGTACCTTTAATAATAAAAAATATGTTAGCAAGAAAATAAAAATATTAAATATTAATCTAGAAATAAAAATGAACACTTACGTAATAAACACTTGAATTATTGCTAAGTCCAACCAGTCAAAAATAATGAGATCATTAATGACTTTTATGGCGACTCTGAACGTAATAGGCTTCCCAACAATCATTTGGCTTACTTTTATTTCATTAGAAAATTCATTCATATCAACCACCACCAAAGCCAATTGTTTCAAATAATCTTGCATCGATTGGGGATTAAAACCCAGAGATTCTTTTGAGTGTAGGAGTTCCTATAATTAATATATAATAAAAATTAGAAATACCTATAATGTTAATTAAGAAATATAGAAATTATAACTTTTCATACCTCATCAGCAACCTGTTAGGCTAGCCTTTTCAACCAAATAATAAAATTATGCTCAACTTGTCCTACTGTTTGCACCTCCTCAGTAGGGAATAACACAAGAGTATTGGCATTCACAACCTCTTCAACCATGTCCTTTACTTGGTTATGTTGTATTGGTTGGTGGTGTACTATAATTGCATGGTTATACACCTTTACATATGCAACTACTCATTTGCCATGATCCTCCACATAAAGTATGCATGGCATTCCTTACTCCAATAGGTAGGATCAGACCTTGGATCTGGAACACCACCATAGTTTGGTGCTTGTTGTGATTGGATCTGGAGATTGCTAATTATTGATTGCATTTCCTTCATCATGCTTGATTTGCATTTTGCTATTATTATTTGTACTTGTTGCATTGGTACAAGATCAAGATGCGGTGGTGGTCCAAAATATTGTCTTATGCCCATGCCTTTTGGAACCCCCCTAACACGGGCTAGAGTGCTCTTCACTTCCTAATGCTGTGGCCAATATATCCTTCCTACCAGTAGATACAAAGGTCCCTTGGGAGGATGCTTTTGTAAGAGCATCCTAAAACATGTAATCAACCAATGCAATTAGTAGACTTAAATCATACAATTGAGATGTTGACTATAAAAATACTTACAATTTTTTTAGCCACTTCTCTAGCTTTTGAGGAAATATACTCTCCTTTTTAAGTCATCCATCCTCTCTTCCATGCTTGTGCATGATTAATAGGAGATGGAGGAGAAACATCTTCAACATTATTAACCCCTACTGCTTGTCTTTTTGCTTCCCATTTCTCTTGAGTCATTATGTCATAAACATATGTATACCCTTCTCAAGACATAGTATGGTTATATAGATTTTTCTTCCGACGCTCTTAACCCCTTTGACTTTTTTTTATTAACAAACAATGAAAAACATTTGTTAAAATAAAATTTTAATAATACTAGTTTAATATAATTTTTTTTCCTTCGCTTACCAAAAATTTAGGATCATGTTTATTGTGAACAAATTTCATCCATGTGTCATAATCAATGAATGGATACTTTTCCCAAGGTTTTTCCACGCTGATATCATTGTCACTATCATCGTTTTCATTGTCATTCTTGGAAAACACATATTTTCTTGTAAGTTTGGACTTAAAGTCCCTCCATCGATCCCCAGCATATTTTAGCTATTTGTCCTTTAAAAATGGAGTTTCTTTTATGTCATATGTAATCTGGAAAAACACGCCAATGATAAATTTAGTGACAACATATATTTCAAAATAAAAAGTAAATATGATATAAAGCAATTAGAAATACTAGTATTGTTTCCAAACATCATCTCTATCACTTTCTTTTACATCATCCCACTCTTCCTCTAAGATGCTAATCTTTTGACGAGCCACAAGACCCACAAAACTCTTAAAAATATTTTCTTTTTTCTTATAAATTGGTTGGCCCTTTTCATCAAAGTCAAGATGAATCTTTCCATGTGCTTGGGCTAACTTAGTCACGTGTCCCCTCTTTTACCTCTCTTAGTCTTTGCTTTTTCAGTGCCACTACTGCAAGGATTTTTCATACTTCTCCTGAAATAAATAAGATAAATAATATTAGTAGCAAAAAATATAATAAATTTAAACTTATATAAATAATGAAATCATAAAAAAATAAAAGAGATAAAAGAAATTCACTAATATTATGTTACCATTATAAATATATTTTAATTCTCCCATAAGCCTTCATCATGATCAGTTCTAACATCATAGACATCATCGTCATCTTCCACATCCAACAAGGGTTAGGTTGGCATAAAAGGAGGAACCTCTTCAATGCCAAAACTTGTTTCATCATTTTCATCATGAGAGAGGAGACTTTTTCCCAATAGTGTGATGGATAACCTTTTATCAACGGATCATTAACATAAAAAACTTGTTTTGCATGAGTTACCATGATGAAAGGCTCATCCTTATGTTTTGCCTTATGAAGTTCCACTAAAGTAAAATTCAATTTATCTTCTTGAACACCATTCTTAATATCAACCCACATGTACTTGAAAATGGGCACCTTAAATTTAAAGTAATCAACTTCCCATATCTCTTCAATGACTCCAAAATATGATGAAGATGCCACAGTTGGATTTTTATCTTTAGTACTAGAAAAATGAGTTGCCTCAACTTTTACCATTACCCTACTATTTTGCATAGTGTTATTATCATCTTGTATTTTTGTATAGAATGAATACCCATTAATGTCATATGCACTCCAAGTTATAACATCAAAGTTAGGCCTATTAGCTAACCACCTTATTGTATCAGAAACATTGGCCTTCCGACAATCCTCCTTTACCCTTACTCTAGACCAAAGTGAAAAATGTTTGTTATGCTCACTTAACAACCATTTATTGAGCTTTTTAAGGTACCAATCCCTTAATTCATTTTTGTGCACATCTAAGTAATCCTGAACATCATTAGTGTTATTCAGAATGTACAGATGTGCTTGTTGCATTTCTTCATGTGTCATGCACTTTATTTTCATCCCTCGTGTCCCTTGCCCATGAACTCTCATTCCCTTATGGCGAGACTCAAGAACTCTGATAGACTTTACTTTGGTTAGGTATTCAGTACAAAATTCGACAACCTCCTCAGCAACATATCTTTCAATAATAGAAGCTTTTGGACGATGGGGATTCTTCACATACTCTTTAAGAATTTTCATATATCGCTCAAATGGATACATTCAAAGTAGATAAATAGGGCCACACAACTTTATCTCTTCACCAAATGTACAATTAAGTGTACCATGATGTTAAAAAATGAGGGAACAAAATACATTTCAAGTTGACATAAGGCAATGGCAACTTCGTTTTGCAATTTGTCTAATTTTCCAGGATCAATGACTTTGCCACAAATTGCATTGAAGAAGACACATAATTTGATAATTGACTTTCTTACCTTTTCATCCAATATGTCTCTAATTGTTACTGGTAACAATTATTGCATTAGTACATGGCAATCATGAGACTTCAAACTAACTAATTTTAAATCTTTTATTGATACAAGGTTCTTGATATTTGAATAATATCCTTGTGGAACCTTAACACCATATAAACACTCGCAAAAACTTTTTTTCTCTCTCTTAGACAAAGTATGAGGGGGAGGACTCATGTAAGTCCTCTTTTCTTCTACTCTTGGACCCAAGTTTGTTAGTATTCCCATGTCCAGTAAGTCTAGCCTTGCTTTAAGTCCATCCTTCGTCTTTCCCTTTATGTCTAACAGTGTTCCAATTAGACTATCACACACATTTTTTTCCACATGCATCACATCAAGATTATGTCTCACCTCAAGGGTTATATAGGAGATTGAAAAAGATAGACTTCTTCTTTCACTGATTCTTTTAACTCACCTGTCTCTTATATGCCAAGTTTTCAGTTAATGGCTCTGGAGCTTCATCATACTCTTGATAACCATTGAATCTTTTTTTTTACTTGCAATAAGGGTGGTCTCATCTCAAAAATCTTCGATGACCAAGATATACTGTCTTTTTCTCATGTTTTAATTATTGATGGGATGTGTTCTCTTCACAGATAGGACATGCTTTATGCCTCTTCACACTATATCTAGATAGGTTTCCATATGCAGAAAATCATTTATCATGCAAAAAATCATAGCTTGTAGCTTGAAAGACTCATTTTGATATAAATCAAACACTTCAACACCTATCTCCCACATCATCTTCAAATCTTCAATCAATGGTGCCAAGTAAATATTTATATCATTTCTTGGTTGTTTAGGGCCTGAAATCATCAAAGATAGCATGATATATTTGCATTTCATTCATAACTATGGAGGAAGATTGTAAATCACCAACAGAACAGGCCATAAATTATGTTGACTACTAAGACTACCATTAAGAATTCATTCCATCTGTACACAGTCCAAGCCTAAGATTTCTAGGCTTATTGCCAAATTCAAGAAATAATTTATCAATTCCCTTCTATTGTAGAGAATCAGCTGGATGCCAAATCATGCCATCTATTTTTCTCTCATCAGCATGCCATCTCAAGTTCTTTGCCTCACTTGAATTAGCAAACAAACATTTAAACCTTGATATTATAGGAAGATATCGCAACACCTTCGATGGAGGCCTCTTAGTAATGGAATCATCACTACCATCCATTTCTTTTACTTTATAGCGTGATGCCTTACAGACCGGACATGCATCCAATTCTTTAAAATCATTTCTGTATAATATACAATCATTAGGGCAACCATGTATCTTTTGGTATCCCAAATCCATTAGACACAATATTTTTTTCACCTCATAATAACTACTGGGAAGTGTATTATGCATTACCCTTTGGAGGCATCTCTTTCAACAATTTGAGCAATTTTGTGAAACTCTTATTACTCCAGACATATCTTGCTTTCACGTTAAACAACTTCAATACTGCTGTTAATCATGTATATTTTGTGCACCCTGAATACAAAGGAGTTTTTGAATCATTGCACAAGCTATCATATTTGTGCACCTTCTCAATAGCTTCAATGCCAATATCACATAACATATCTTCTATTTGATCACCAAAATAATCCATATCATCATCCACCTCTTATGGCACACTAAGTTTTCTGGATTCACCATGCAACACCCACTGTGTGTATGTTTTATAGAACCTAAAACAAATTAGATGATCTTTAATCTCAACAGGACTTTGTCGCAACTCATTCAAACATTTAACACAAGGACAATAGAACAATCATTTATCATTAGGAGCATTATTCTTTGCAAATTTCAAAAATTAATCTACCCTTCTCTCATAGTCGTCACTTGTTTGCAAAGAATCCATCCAACTACAGTTCATCATTACCTAATTAAAATATCAACAAATAATTTATGATTTAAAATTTTAAAAAATTTGGCAGCATAACAACTTATAAATTAAGATTCCCTAAGCACTAAACCCTCCAATTAAGCCTATTAATTTCTAATAAATCACCAATTTCAACTAATTAAATGCAATGCACAATATTATCTACTAATCAAGTATAATTAACCACACAATTAAAAAATAATAATAATGTATCACCCAAATAATTTACATTTTGTAATTTAAAAAAAATTGCTTGCACAACAACTCAATAAATAGAGATTCTCCAAGATTTAAAATAAAATTTAAACTAATTAAACTCAAGGCATGATGGATTATAATTAAATTTAATAAAATTACAATTAAAAAATATGCATAATTATAATTAGAAAAATAAAAATCAAGTTTCAAAATCAAAAATGACAAATTCTAGGAAAAAGGATTAAAATTAAGCTAAAAAAATGACATAAATTGCAAAAAAAATAATAATAAATTGTAAAAAAAACTGGAAAAAAGGATGAAAATTAAGCTAAAAAATGACATCGATTGAAAAAAAAATAATAAATTGTAAAAAAAATAATAAACTGCAAAAAAAGGAGGGAAAAACCTTTACCTAGCGCCAAATAAGCTGGGGGCAATAAGGAGGTGGAGGAGATAGCAGGCGGTAGTGGAGCTATGGGCATTGAGACGAGCTGGAGCTGTGGGCGGACGAGTTATGGGTAGATGAGCTGATAGCAGATGAGGGAGCTAGGGAAAAGGGGGTGAGCTGTGGCGGACAAGGAAGCTAGTGGAATGGGGGCTGGAGCTGCGGTGGCTGAGGGAGCTATGGGAATGGAAGCTGCGGCAGACGTTTTGGGAGCTAAGGGCAAGTGAAGAAGCTGAGGACAAATGAGGAGCTGAGGGTTAGGCGGCAAGCACGAGTGGACGAATTTATTAAACACATACGGCGATAGGCATCATTAATGCCTATCGTTGTATGTAATAATGGACTTACGATGAGAAGTAATTATCACGCCTTTCGTCGTAAGTTTGCTTGATTTCAAGCATAATTAATATGCTTGAAATCAGACATAGTTAATATATATATATATATATATAATAAATATTTATAAAAATTAAAATAATTCTAAGTTTATTAATAGTTTAAATTTAATATGTCTGAATTCAGATACATTTAATATATCTAGATTTAGACATTAAAAATTTAAATAACTAAAAAAATTTATGTAAAATTTTTTAATTATTAATTAATTATTATTTTTTACGAAATTGAGGCATATTTAATACTTGAATCAGACATATGGCGACAAGCATTTATCACGCCTGTCACCATAAGTTTGCTTGATTTCAGGCATAATTAATATGCCTGAAATCAAAACCTACGGTGACAGGCGTTAAGCTTGAAATCAAACATATTTAATTTATATATATAATGAATAAATATTTATAAAAATTAAAATAATTCTAATTTTATTAATATTTTAAATTTAATATGTCTGAATTCAGACACATTTAATATGTCTAGATTCAGACATATTAAAAATTTAAATAATAAAAAAAATTTATGTAAAATTTTTAATTATTAATTAATTATTATTTTTTATAAAATTGAAGCATATTTAATGCTTGCATTAGACATACGTTGACAGGCATTTATCATGCCTATCGCCATAAGTTTTTCTGATTTCAGGCATAATTAGTATGCCTGTAATCAGACATATTTAATTTATATATATATATATATAACAATAAATATTTATAAAAATTAAAATAATTCTAATTTTATTAATAGTTTAAATTTAATATGTCTGAATTCAAACACATTTAATATGTTTAGATTCAAACATATTAAAAATTTAAATAATTAAAAAAATTTATGTAAAATTTTTAATTATTAATTCATTATTTTTTATGGAATTGAGGCATATTTAATGCTTGAATCTGACATACGGTGACAGGCATTTATCAGGCCTATCGCTGTAAGTTTGCCTAATTTCAAGCATATTTAGTATGCCTGAAATTAAAAAAATTAAATTTATTTATATATTTATGATAAAATATTTATAAAAATAAAAATAATCTTTGTTTTAAAAATAACTAAAATTTATATGTTTGAATTCTAAATTGAGACATGTTAAATATATATATATATATATATTTCTTAATAATTTAAATTTAAAATTTGAATTAATGATTTATTTTAATTACGTTATTTGTTTACTGGCTTGTCAAATCATTTACGGTGATAGGTGGATTGTATGTCTGTGGCCATAAATCTCACACTTTTTACCTTATTTACATTTTTGCCACTTTACCTTATTTTACCACAATTTTCCTATAAATTGGGGCGAAAAATATGTAGTTAAAATTTTATTTTGTACTAGTGATTGCACCTATGATAAGATAACAACAAAGAAAGTGGATAAGTTTCAAAGTTAACTACACAAGATATGTAAAGTTAGTATGACAAGATAGTCAATACCAATTTACAGACCTAAAAATAAAAAGAAATCTTAAAAATAAAAACAACAAGAAAAAGAAAATAAACTAAAAGGAGTTAGGAGTGATACTGAGTGTAGTGGCCATCAGTAGCCACTAAGTGTCTGAACTAAAAGAAGTGCTCGAATCAGCTAAGACATGTAAAGGGAGATATTTGAGAGCCTCCAGATTTTGTTTCTATTGAGCCAATACTTATGTCAACAGCTCCCTTATAATCCGATTCTACTCATGTAAAAAGGAAAATTACTAGCAAACCCAATTATCAAATTACTCTCCCCCATGATCCTCAAGCTCTATTTCTTCATTATGCTCCTCAAGACCAATAGGATTGCAAAAGGAGTCATGCTTAATGGGAGCCTTAGGTAGGGTTTGTTGCTCAAATTCTTCAATAGGCACTCCAGCAACTAAGAGAATATCTGTTGTCATATGAGGGAAGACAAGAGTAGTGGTTTACCCTTTAAATATGCAAGCCTTATAATTGATTATTAATCTTCAACAAAAGTAGTGGTTTCACTGCAAGTGTACGGGTCAAAGTGCAATGTAATAGTACATCAGGTCGATCCCACACTGAATCAAGTACAATAGCAATCAAGCAATAAAGTTTTCACTTTTGTTCATGTTAAGCAAAACCAATTAGAATTGATTTATTAAGTAAAATTAAAAATTGAAATGAATAAAATGCAATAAGACTCCCAATCTAACAACTACAAATGTCCAAGGCAACCTTGAGTCACTAATCCCTTACTAACTTCATAGATCTTGCTTTTACCTAATTAATTAATTTTAATATCAGTTTTGTTAATCTAGAGTATTAGTAGCCAAAAGGGCCTTTCGAACCTTAAATAACCCTCTCTCAAATTATGTTATTTCTAACAAAATTTTCCAAGAGGCAACTTCAATTCCAACTCACTCTAATTTAATTATATGAGGTAATTAGGTATATTTCTATCCTAATTGCAAATTAGATAATAATCTAATCCTATATTACTCAATCTAAGGGTCCAAATGAGATTCTCCTTTGTCAAGAAAAAAACCCCAGCACCTAAATTCATATTTAATGATGGCCAAACATTAAATAAATAAATAAATGCAAGATTGAGCAACCAAAATTAATATTAAGCATAACCAATGAGTAACAACAAGCTCTAATCCACCAACAAGTTCATAGTTATTATAAGTCAAAAATATTCAGCCACTAACAACTATTAAAACAACACAAAGCAACAATAGTCAGCAAAAGATACATCAAAATATAGAGAAAAGAAAGAAGAAAGCTTAAGAGGGATGATTTCTATCACAAATTGCAAGACCAAAGTGTTCCCCAAGCTTCTCCAGTTCTTTCTCCACCTTAAAAAGCTCCTTGGATGTTCAGCTATTCGTTGAAGATGAACTAGAACTAAAATATAGCCAGAAACCCTTTAAACATGATTTTAAGTGAAGCTATGAGTTTGTTGAAAACTAGTTAATGTCAAGAAATCTAAAATTAGTGCTGCAACATTAGTGGGCAGAATTCAATTTCTTGTAGGCTTCAAAATTATTAGTTTTGGGCTAATAAATTAGGCTTTTCTATATGAGTAGAACCCAGATTTAATGTCATAATTGATCCAATAATTTCTACAATTGTCTTGAATTTTATCCACCTCTAATCTCACAAGTAATTATCTAATTAATCACATATTTGCTAATTAATTCCACAAAATGACTTCCAATTGTATTAAAAATACTATTAAATTCACTAAAATATTGGAAGTCATCATAATTATTATGAGATAATAATAAATGACACGATGAAATGTTATTGTTGAAAGCTAGATGCTAGAAATGTGCTATACTATGTATGAAGCTATGGAGTAATAAAAGTACTTGTTATATGTGACATGTGAGGTTTTAAAGGTACGTTTACATTTATTTATGTTGTTGATGGCATGGAATAAATTATGGAGTATGAGAATGATTATGATGCCTTAATGGTTGTTACTTGAGTTGTAAAACTTATCACTTTGTGTCAAGGTTATGCTTGGTAGGCATATGTGTCGCATGATTATATGATTATGGATTTGATGAGTTTTAAGGGACTATGTATTGATTATTATGATCATGAAATTGTAAGTTTTGATTGGGTTTGATGATTTATGCATTAAGCAATGCATGCAAGTTCATGGACTGTGGAAATGTTGAATAATTAAGATATTAAAGTTAGTATGCCTTTGCATTTGCATGTTGAACTTGCATGATCATTTATGGGTGTGAGTTCACTCAAATGCTAGCAAAGGGTATTATTGAAAATCCACACGGTGTGGCATTGATGAGTTTGTACACATTGGTTGGCATTTTTATTAAATACATATGCTTAGTAGTTTCATTAACCTATGTGTATCACTACCAAAAAAAAAACAACTAATTACCAACGAAATTTTTTGTCACTACATATTTTTTTATTGCTAATCAGTGAAAATTTTATCTCTGAATGGGTTAGTGACTAGAAATCTTCGTCAGTGAAAAAAAATCACTAATTTGTTAGCAACAGAAATAGTGATAAAATTGCATTCCGTCGCTTATTAGTGATGGAACAGTGAAAAAAAAAAATTCATCACTGAAGAAGGATAAGTTATTTTGACTTTGCGACAAAATGCATTCCATCGCTAATCTCTCACAAATTTTTCAACAAACTTATTCTATCACTAATTTTTAGGTGGACCAAAACATTATTGCCACGTCACCTAATGGACTAATGCCACCTCAACACCACCTCACCGCCACCTCATTGCCACATCATTTGTCACTTCCATATAAAATATTATTACGTTGAATTGTGTATTGGCCAAACTCAAACTCGCAACCTCATACCCCTTAGGTCTTTGTGTCCATCTTATTGCCAATTGAGTTGAAAGAAATCTTCAGTCTTAATTGATAAATTAAATATATAATATTTAATTATGCATATATATTAATAAATATATTATTTAAATATACTTATTTATTTAACATTAAATTTATTTATTAATATGGTAAAATTAATTTATATATGATAATTATTTCTATTATATTTTATTTTAAAAATTATTTTTGTAATAAATTTAATATTAAATTTAAAAATATTTTATCATCATTATATATTCTATTGTAATTTGAATCTATATAATATATAATATTTTTAATTTTTTAATTTTTATTTATTAATATGTTTATTTTATTTTTATTTTAAAAGAAGAATAATTAAGTATACTATTAAATTATTATTATTATAAGAATAATTTTAAAAAATAAATTATTTTAAATTATAATTTTAAAATTATTTATTTATTGCATAATAATATGCTATTAAATAAATTATATATAAATATATCTAATAAATAATAAAATGAAATTAAAAATAATTTGTAATAGAATTATGACAGAAACCTTTGTGATGGAATATTCCATTGCAAAATTCATGACTAAATTGGGATAAGATATCCTAAAAATTAGTGATAGAATTAGCAATGGTTTAGTGATAAATTAGCAGCGAGAATTGATTATTTCACTAATTTGCTATTTTTTATAGTAATGGCAAGGGTCGGGCACGATACTTGATATCACCTATTCCTACAGGGGACGATGTGGGTTGGGCAACTATGAAATCTTATAACTCGAGAAGGGAAAATCCATCATCCAAGAGTGAGTGTGGGAACTTTTAGCCAGGTGACACTTACAATTGAAGAGTAAGCCTAATTTGATCATACGAGTTGTCTTATTTGATTTCATAGCCCATAAATTCAGTTAGAAGATATAAAGAGAAGAATAAGGATAAAATGGTATGATCATGTGTAGCAATCATCATTGAAATATATGCTATGTGATTAATGAGTAACAAAATTATGATGTATGTTGAGCATAAGTAGAATGTTACATGTGAACCTTAGCTTTTTATGCTTGTATTTTCTACTCTTATGCACTTGAATTTATGCTTAGCTTTTTATGCTTGTATTTTCTACTCTTATGCACTTGAATTTATGCACCTTGGTTATTGAGATTTCATAGTCTCACTCCCTATGGTTTAATGATTTCAGGAGACTTTTTGGCTAAGAGCAAAAGGGGGAGGCCTCCGAGGGTAGAGACAAAAGAGTGTAAAGTCTCTAGCTAAGTTTATGGTTGCCAACATTAAGGGGTTTGTACATGCTTAACTATATTTCATTTGCATGTGCCTAGTATTGACTTGGGCAATTTTTGGCATTGATATCAATATGATTTTTTTTATTAGTGGAGCCTAGCATGTTAACATGTGTTACGAATGATGATTAATTATAATGGCATGATTTGTAGTTATGCATGTTGAGTATGAGTGTTAGTTATGCTCATCAAGAGGATTATGCTAAAGGTCTATGAGAGAGACACTTGGTCGATATGATTGTAAGTTTGACAATAATTAATTCTAATCCCAAGTGTCTAGGATCCTTATTGGTACTAGATTGAGGTGAAACCAGAGCTATTAGTTCGAGCATTTAATTATCTACATATGGATGCTTGTATCAACTTAATCAGAAGTTTTAGCAAAATACTAGGTACTCTAAAAGTTAGCTTTTAATTGTCATCATATATGTTGTTATTAGGATGTGTGTCCTGTAATGGAGTACCTAGTTGGCCACGGCAAACATGGTCGGGTGAGCTGGCCTAAGTAGAAAGGTCGTGGCATCTGCAGTAGCAGATGCATGTTTAGTAATGGTGGATTGCTTTATTTCACAAAAATGATCTTTTTAACCTTGTTTTACTTGTCCTTAATAATCAAACTCTTTCATATGCATTTTGGTTATTCTAATTTCAGGTGATTTTCTCTAGGGCCTTACTTCTTGCTTTCAATATAAGTTATGTTGGGAACCCATTTGTTTAAAGTGTTTTAAGAAGTAATCTTGGAAATCTACCAATAGACAAGGTTAATCCTTTTGTCTCCATATAATATTTTTTATCATTGTTCAATTGGGTGTAAATTTCCTTTAGTGTCTTTCTTAATCTCTTCAGTTATCCTCATGGTGTGTTTATGTGAGGTTAATGTCATAGGACATTAAAGCTGTATTAAGGAGTTCTGACTAGGTCACAATCTCTTCCTCCTTATTTTTGTGTCACCATCGATCAATCCTCCTCCTTGTCTCTGCATCATTGTTGCACTTGTGGGTGTAGCCATAGGGAGTCTCGACTCTCTCCTTTCATCTCTCTCATTCACTCGACAGACGAGTGAATCTCATATCTTTATCCTTCATTGTTGTGATGCCGATTTGTGTGTGTGGAAACTTTAAGCTTTTGTCTCCTCCCTTGATTCCTCATTTAATCTTTTGGTTAGTTGAACCCCATTCCCGTTATCTTCTTCCAACAAACATGTGAGTGCATGTGTTGATTGTGTTATTGTGAACTTGATTCTTATTGGGAAATTTGCTTGTGTTGAAGAAAGGAGATTTGGGAAGCCTGTGGAAAAAAATCCAAGTTTAGGAAGCATAGTAAATTTATATCTTGATGTTTAGGAATTGTTGAGAAAGAGTTTTGAAGAAAAAGAAGCTTGATGATATAGTTTGATTATTGATACATCAAGAATTTGTTAAAATGTGTAGAACAGTTGGAATGGAATAATTAAATACATTCAATGTATTAAGGACTACATTTAAATTTAGGATTCTATTTTGCTTATAAACTAAGTTGAATCTTGTTATGAAATTGAATTTGGGGAACCTTATAAAAGAACATGTTGATGCTTGAGAGTTGTATGATTGGCAGCTTATAAATTATGGTACTTGTATGATTTAATTATTACTTTTTATTTTACCTTATTTTACTTATTTAAACCTTCAATTATATTAAACAAAATGATATGGATTCACATTATAATGGTGTGGAAATAGTGAATATGTAAACAAAGAGTTTAGTAATGACATTTCTTATAGTTAAAGTGTATTATTTTTTAGTATTAGTGGATTATTATACTTGTGGATTAAAAAGAAATGCGGATAAAATTAAATGAAAGTCTTTGGAATGAAAAACACAAAAAAGATTAATGTTCAAGAACATGGAAGGAATATACTACAGTAATGAAGTGATTGAGCTATTGTGAGCTTTTATGAAATTTTAGAGGTTCAATTATCATTATATTGAAATGTTTTAAGAATAAACCTTGCTGTAAAGAGTGTTAAGGAGCATGTAAATATAACATATCAGTAAGTAGATAATATCTCAATTAAAACTACAAATTTCTTTTATTGAAATATTATTTTGTTAACAAAATTACTTGAGCTTGTGAAGTCATAGTGTGTGTGGTGAAGGATAGGTGAATTTTTGTATGTGAATGGACATTTTCTTGCAAAAGATACTTTTTAGTTTCAAGAAAATGTTTTTTTTTTTACAAGTTCTAGTAATCTTTTATTTGATAAAGATTGACAATCATGGAAATTGGTAAATAAGTTTATAAGACAGTTATAAATTTTCATATTTAATAGGATTGATGCTTTCAACAATTCATGTGAATTTGATATTGGAAAGGAAAAATTATATTTTGAAAGCAATTATTTTCTTGCATGTTTAAAAATTGATTTCTAAGGGACTATGTATAAAGCACTGGTTATTCATGGGTCTCATACCTACATTTGTTTATATGGCTTTGAGCTGCATTTGATTAGTATTACTCTTGTGGACTGTGTGCCTATACTTGTTTTTATGACTTCAAGCCTCATTTGGTTATTTATTCTCATGGATTCTGTGTTCACATTTTTGGCTATCACCCTCATAGATAATTATGTATCCACGTTTGTTTTCATAGCTTTAAACTATGATTAGTTACTTCTCCTCATTGATTATATGTCTACATTTTGTTATCTATTCTATTCAGGTCCCAATAAAGTATAGTTTTACTTAATTCACTTATTTTATATATAATTTTATTTGATTCTTATTGACAAGGTTATTATCACAATCTTCATTTTTTAGTCTAAAGAATCATGGTTTGAATGTTGATTTTATATTTATAGTTGTGCAAATTGGAAACAAATAACGATGGATATGTCTTCTTGTCATTCGTATGGTCAAAATGTCCTAGAGATTTATGATTTTGGAGCAAGGTGTTTACATTATATTAAATTACTTCTTTAAAGTAGTTACATGTTTCCTTTATTATATCCTTTGTCATTATTTGAATTTAATTATTGTTGTTGGGATGTTATTCACCTGAAGATATTTTTTGGTCTTAAACAATGTAGATAGCCCCATACCTCCAAAGGAACATTGAGGGGTTTAATGCAAAGCTGAAGTTGAAGCATTATTTTGGGTAATCTCCATTTATTGTAAAACTTGAATTTATATATTAATATTTTGTAAACTATATTCTAGGTGTTTCACATAGACTATAGTTAGGATTCTTGTTTGGTTACTTTTGTTGTTGGTCTACTAACAAGAGTTGAGCACCTGATTGTTGTTTTGTGTAAAAATAATGTTGTAGATTTTTTTGAACATCCGATTTACAAGGTAGGTTCTATCAAAATTTCTACAAAAGTATTTAATTTTTTGTTTGTATGATTTTTTTTTTATGAATATCCAATTCTACATGAAAATTATTCATGGTCCACAATTAGAAGCTTCTAAAGTTAAGGCTTAAAGGATATGAGTTTTAACATATATCATGTGTTGATCACCTCCAATTTTGGGCTGTGATGGATATAATTATTCTAGCTTTGTAGATTTTTTTTTTTTATATGTAGGTCTTGTGGAGCATATTTATTTGCAAATAAATTTCTCAAAATTTAGAAACCATAGTTACGTCCCTTGGGACCTGAATATAATTTTGAAATTAGAGTGTAAAGATAATATTGCCCTTACTTGTAATGAATGATTAGTTTAATTATTGAATATGTGAAGTTATAATTGTAAAAAATTGAAGTGTAGTTATAAATTACTTGAATAATGTAATGAATTTTTAATAGGAGTATTATCATCTTTGTATCCTAATTACAAATTATACTCCAAGAAACTTGGTTGTAGTTTTTGAATTTCGTGAGATTAATTTGTAAATAAATTTTCTCCATAGGACCTATACTTAAATTTCCCTAGATTTAATAAGAAACCCTTTATAAACCAAGGCCTGCCTTTAACCTCCCTGTTTTAATACTCCACCTTGCTGAATCTAGAAATAAAGGCATTCTTATTCACATCATGAACCTCTACTTCTATTTCAACTTTGAACGCCCCCATCCCTTCTTGATTAGACATACACCTTTAATTTGTATAGATTTTTTTTTTTCAGTCTCCAACCTTCATACTAAAAGAAAATAAAAAGATTAATTAAACTTGGAGCTCAACTTTGGATTAGATGAATCTTATCTGAACTAAATTAAAATTAATGGGCCAGACCACATTAAACCAAATACATTAAACCAAATTAATTATTTACATTATAATTATTATCATCCTTAAATATAATTCATGACCAGAGTAAAATTTCATATATAAAAAGATAAATTTCATATGTATAGTCTATAGAGTCGTTAATCAAGATTGAATAATGAACCTGTCCTTATTTCAAATCTTACTAAAGCAAATTTTTTTTTTTGGTTCAATACTATGAGAAAAAAAATAATTTTCTGAAAAATGTGAAAACTATGAAATATATACAGAGAGCGTGTTTATTAATAATTAATTTATGGGTTAATCTAATTGGCATGTTTATTAATAATTCCAAAGAAAGTTGGCTTAGCTAGGCCTCTAAAATATAGCATAAGTTATTAATAAAAGAAATCACATGAGAGAGTAATTCGAAGAGCATATATAATTCAAATGCAAAGGTCAACTTCTCAACTGATCGATCAACAATGCCTCAATGAATCTTCAAAATGAAACACGTTATATTTTGGCATTACACTAATTGTGCCCAGTAATTGAGCATATCCATATTCTGTTCACCAAGAAAAAATATAAAATCATCACACGCTGATATTTGAAATTAAAGGCATAACGACGCATTACAGTAACATGTAAAAATCTGCATCCATTTTAAAGAAAATCTCTGGCTTCGTTGATATCTTCCTCTTCTTTGAGATGAAAATGAAAGGGGGTATTGCCTGCTAAAGGAAAAAGATAGAAAACGAAAGATAAATATAAATCATAAACCAAGAAGAAAACAGAAACATATATGTAAACCTATTGGCATGGGACAAAACTTAGGATTCTCTAAAACTAAGATGCACAAAAAGAGTTCGCAATAAGCAAAAGCTGTAATTAACAAAAGATAAACAGTAAAATCAAACAAAAAGAGTACGTACTCATGTCAATCATTACGCCGTGTAATAGAAATATAAGATATATATATATATATATAAGATGTTATATTTGTTAATCAAACAAGAAAAAACAAGAATATATATAGATCGATGAACAAACATACCAGAGGGAAAGTTTGCTTCGGCTGAACAAATTCTGCAAGAAGCCCTTGGGAAACAGAAGATAAAGAATGAGGTAGATAAGAAATTGGATGATTAGAAAGAAAGGAACAGCCCTCAGAATATACCTTTTACAAGCGTCAACATAATGGGAAAATGACGTAGAAGAACAAGGGAGAAAGGGAGAAGGAGATGACTAAAATAGATAAAATTAGACGACGTCTACGCCCACTACAACGATGCCTTATTCTTGGAAAAAGAAACCCTTTCAGCCACTGGCGACAGGAACAGAAGATGAAACGAAGTAGCATCCAAGAATATTGGAGCAAGATGAAGAACACGGAGGTGATGGTAAAGGAGAGCAGAGGCAAATTGGCTAAGAAGAAAAAGTAACTCATCTTCTGGGTCAGAATAATGAGCGACTAAGATAGTGATTTTCTGAGAAGGAATAAGAGACTGAGAGTGGCTGAGGATTCGTGTAATTCGGGGAATGCCAGAACTTTCATGCATCGGAGGTTTTATATGGAGTTAAAGGGTGACTTGTTTGTTGATTAATTATAACGGTCAAGTTGTTGAAACGGTTGAATAGATTGGGCCCACTTGAGAACTCTTATAATTTAATAATTTAGGGGATAACAAAACTTAGTTTCTTAAATTTTCCTTAATTACCAACTTAGTCCCTAAAGTTTAATTTGTATTGATTAGGCCCTTTAAGTTTGCCTTGATTATGGTTGTCATCATTTAAATAGGAGGTAATATAGTTAAAATCTGCTGACATGGATAACATAATATTGATGATAGTCATGGTTATTGGAAGAAATGTAATTATTTAGGTTAAAAGTATGAAAACTCATAATGCTAAAAAACAAAAGAATAATACGTAGCGTAATGAACTAGATTAATAAAAATTAAATTAATTTAAGGAATATTTTATTTTTATTTAACTACATATGCATGCCAAATTATCAAAATATTTCATACTTTAGATTAATTTGGTGGTGTCTTTAGAATAATGTGGATTTTGGATTTGAATCAAATCCCAAATTGGATACACAAAATTTATGGATTTAGTTTCTTATTATATTTTATTTGTAATTTTAATTCCCTTTACACCTTAATCATTTGAAATTTCAATCACTTCAAACCTTCCGTTCTCTTCATATTTTCACTTTTAATGCCTCTATGACTCTCATATCTTTTATTATCTCTCATTACCATCTCTCATTGATTGAAATAGATATAAATTCATCACTTTCAATTTTTCTTTTTCATTTCGAATCTTAACTCACCTCTTCTTTATTTGAAAATTTTAAACCACCTAAACAAAGGATTTTAAGTATGAGATTTCAAATGCAAGCTTTTAAATCTAAATTCAAATCCGAGTCTATAAATTCAAATGCTACTTGTGTGTAAATTTTTGTTTTGGAACTTAAAAGAATAACAAGATAATTTAAGAAAGCATAAGAAATCAAATTGATAAAAAATTAAATTTGAAGAACCAAAATGATAATTAAAACAAACTTGCAGGATTAAAAATTTCATTATCTAAATAATCATAACTATAGGTATCAAAAAATGGCATCGTTTTCAATCATGTTTCTTAGGTGAAACTTCATTAGCTATCATTGATTCAGCCAACCAAGTGTTCCGGCAAAGTCTAAATCTCAGGTTAAATTGATTGACAAATTCTTTGTAATGCCTTTATTCTTGTTTCTAGTCATTCAAATTATCAAACTACTATGAATTAAGCGTCTTCGTGCTTTTTTCTTTTTTCAATAGCATATGTAGTAGACTCTGCCAATAATAGAGATTATCTCTCTTAAGATACAGAAGGCAAAGATTATATCTCTCCCAACTAAATTGCTACATCTACAAGGTTAGGATTCAAACCCCTTACCACTTGCTTAAGTGTCGAGAGTCTTTACTACTCATTCTAGCTTTAATTGGTTGAATTAGGCTTCTAATTACCCCTTTTTCTTGCCATCTTTCGATTAGTTTCATTGGCATTAAATTGATATTTTCCACTTGAATTATAATTTTAGTTAGAAGAGGGAAAATTTGTCCTAATCTTCTTTTATTTTTTACATTCAAGCTTGAATTGCATTATGATTTTCTTCTAACTTGATTTGTATACCATTTGCAAATTAAACACAGAGACCAAGTTATGAGCTCCAAAAGCTAGTTGGGTGTAAAATATTCCTCTGATCCTATTTATAGAGCAAAAAGAGAACTTTTTTTGGTCATTTCACAAAGCTTCTCTTTTACCCTCCATTGAATATTGGGGAGAGAAAATATGTTAGTGAAATATGCATATCTAATAGGGGTAAAGTTAAAAATTTGTTAAATTTTAAGATAGAATTAATAAGTTTTAAGGTTTTCCTTAATACTAATGAAATATCTTAGAAATGACTTATAAATAGTACTAGAGAAGTATCATGTTTGAATTATCATTGAACCAAAAGAATTTTTTAAGCTAAAGCAAAAGCTACTTTGGCTTTTCATTTACACATAGTTGAGTGTAATGCATTTTAGAATTTTATTGTTTTTAATTTAAATATGTTTTTATTTATTCAGTACATCTAATTATATATATTGTAACACTCTAAAATTTACATTAATTTTTCACAAATTGTGTAATTTCACAATGAACCTTATTCATTAAATGCATGCCATGGTAAAAAAGAATCTACCATGATAATAAAAGGTAAAATTTACTTTTCAAAACATTACTATGGCAAATAAATATTTACCATAGTAGGAAAGACTTTAGATAATATTTTGAAACTCTACTATAATAGAAAAGGGATTATCATAGTAATTTAGAGTTGAAACTATTTTTATAAAAGCATGTATACTCTCTCCATTTTTATTTACAAGAGAAACCTCCACTTTTAGTTTTTTTTTTATACAAGCAAAATCACATTTTCCAAATAGGCATTTATTGCAAAGTTTCTAAATTAGCCCTCATAATTTTATTATTCATAGTAATAAGAAACAATTAATGAAGAGTTGATTAACACAATTGATAAGGGGTGTTAAGTCTAATTATTTTATTTTCATATACAATTAATATAATTAATTAATTTTTTAAACTGTATGATATAGTTTTTTCTCTTACAAATAAAAATGGAGGAAGTACACATGGTACAAATTTAAAGAGCTTTTCTTACAAACCAAAAATTTTTCAGTTAAACATAATAAAATAGACCAACCATGATAAATAAGAAAGTAAATAACTTAAATAAATAACTAGTAATAGAAAACTAAATTAAATAAAGTGTACCTCATAAGATTCCATTGAAAAAAAGTATTTAAATTCAATAAAATGTTAGAAAAAATAATTAAAAGTGAGCATGATTCTTAGGAGGCTAAATTGTCAAAAAATAATTTTCCTAGAAGGAAGAGGGTCTAAAAGCAACCATTTCAAAAGTTAAGAATTTAACAAGGGTAATTTTGAAAAAAATTTGCATCATATGCAGCAGCATATGTGTGTACAAGTCACGCATATAACACAGAGAGGAAAACCCATTGTCTGTGATGTGTGCCATAGCATCCACAACATATGCATTCCATAAGCAAAATGACAGAATGAATAATGACAGGAAACTTTAAATAGGCATAACTTTCTTTGTAAATATTCAAATTGAGTTATTCGAGTGTCCACATGAAGCTTATAAAATAATATATCTAATAGCTTTAGTTTGGTATAAAAATTTTCCTTGATATGAAAATTTTATCTGCAAAATTTCATTATGGGCCAAAATACACCTTTTCAAACAAATATCCTTCCAAAACCAACATTAAAGCAAAGCCCAACTGTGAACAACTTGACCACGCACCAAACATGTTGGACAACATATAAAACACAAGTATTTATTTAATTACATGCAAACTCCTATAGTGAGGTTATAGCTACTCAGCATAGTTAATATAATAAAAACAACATACACTGTTATAAGCTAATAATTTACTTCAAGCTCATTGCAAAAAATTTAGACACATCAAAACATGGCCATGAAAGTCAAAAACTATCTCATGGCAACTAAGTATGAGTTTAATCAAAAATAGGGAGTTACATACTCAATTACATCAATTATGCTCTAAGGTTGGCAAATACACATAATCTAAAAGACTATATAAGATAGATGCATAAAACAACATTGGTAGATATTACTATTATGGTATGACATTATTTTAATATAAATTAATTTCATATATATAGTAATATATTAATTGCTGATAAAAATTTTCTGTCTAGTAAAATATATCATCGAATGTTTTTTTATTATTAATAACATATAAATGTTAAGAAATCAAGCTTTAATTTCATGCTAAACAATATTATTATTTTTTTAAACTTACTTTACAAATGAAAAATTTGAGAAGAAATATATTGTTCTCTCAAAAATATCTGGGAGAAAAAGACATATTTCTCTTGAAAATATTTGAGAGAAATCTTCTCCGAAATATGTGGAGAGAAAACCTATGAATTTCTCTCAAAATTGTTCTTTTTGAGCCAAGAGGTACGGCTATTAATCAACAGGCAAACCACCAAAACATAACTTTTTAGAGAAATAATTTATAAAGTTACCATTTAAGCTAAAGTATTTCTCATTATTTATTAAAAATTATGTATGACACATAATTTAAATCCATAACATATATAATGTTTTAAGTTAATAATTAAATTGTTGTCAATTTATATTCCACCATGATTAAGAATGAGTTATTAGCACAATGCATATACAAACACAAATGCCGGAAATAAGAAAAAAAAATGTTCAACCTCAATAATATTCTTTTAACACTTGAATGCCTGAATTACATGAGGCGGGATATATAAAACAACATTGGTAAAAACATATTTCAAGATTTGAACCATGAAAAGAATTTAACGAATTGCTAGATATTGATGTAAAAATAATAAAGGCCTTTTGCAGTTGTACCCCATATTATAGGACTCAAACAACAACAACAACAAGCCTTTATCCCACTAGGTGGGGTCGGCTACATGGATTGTAAGATGTCATTGTGCTCTATCATTTATCAAGCTTTTAGGAATATTATTAATTAAGAGATCACGTTCAACAACTTCCAAAAGTGTTCTCTTGGGCCTTCCTCTACCTCTCTTAATCGGACTCAAAATTATATGTTCCACTCTTCTCACTGGTGCCTCCCTTGGTCTTCTTTGTACATGCCCAAACCATCTCAACCAATTTTCTACCATTTTTTCCTCAATAGGTGCCACCCTCACTTTTTCGCATATGTGTTCATTTCGAATTTTATCTTTACGTGTATGTCCGTACATCCATCGTAACATTCTCATATCTGCTACTCCAACTTTATGCTCTTGCTGTCCCGTTAGAGCCCAGCATTCACTACTATATAACATTGTCGGTCTGATAGCAGTGCGATAAAACTTTCCTTTAAGTTTATTAGGCACCTTACGGTCGCAAATAACTCCTTTATCTTTTCTCCAATTAAAGCACTCAGCTTGAATTCTATGTGAAATATCTCCACTGATTTCGCCATCATTTTGAATAATGGCTCTCAAATATCTAAACTTTTCCACTTGAGGTATAATTTGATCTCCCAATTTCACTTCCAAATTATTGTCGAATAGTCCTTTACCAAATTTACAATATAAATATTCCGTCTTACTTCTACTCAGACGAAAACCTTTTGACTCCAATGTCCTCCTCCATAACTCAAGTTTGCAATTAACCTCTTCTCTTGTCTCTATTATAAGAACTATATCATCCGCGAAGAGCATACATTTCAGAATTTCCCCTTGAATATGTTCCGTCAAAACATTTAAGATCAAGTTGAACAAATAAGGACTCAGAGATGATCCCTAATATAGTGCAATCTTTATAGGAAAATCCTTTGTTTGACCAATAGGCATTCTTATACAAGTTTTTACCCCCTCATACATATCTTGTATGGCTTTAATATAAGCAATCCGTACTCCTTTTTTTTCCAATGCTTTCCAAAGCACTTCTCTTGGTATACGGTCATAAGCTTTTTCCAAATCAATAAAAACTATGTGTAGATCTTTATCTTTACAACGATACTTTTCTATTAATCCCCTTAGTAGATAAATTGCCTCTATAGTTGATCTACCTGGCATAAAACCAAGCTGATTCTCAGAAATACTTGTCTCCAATCTCAACCTGTGCTCAATTACTTTCTCCCACAATTTCATTGTGTGGCTCATAAGTTTAATCCCTCTATAGTTAGTACAATTCTGAATATCTCCTTTATTTTTATAAATAGGAATTAATGTACTTCTCCTCCACTCATCAGGCATTTTCTTGGACCGTAAAATCACATTAAATAACTTAGTTAACCATCTCACCCCTTCTTCACCTAAACATTTTCACGCTTCGATAGATATACAATCAGGTCCGTCGGCTCTACCATTTGCCATTTTCTTAAGAGCTTCCTTTACCTCCTTATCACGTATTATTCAATAGAATGACAAATTTTGTTCTCCTTCACCAGTTACTAAATCCTCCAAGTTACTGGATGAACCCTCTCCATCATTGAAAATTTAGAAAAGTAAGTCTCCCATCTATTTTTAATTTCATTATCTGTAACTAAAATTCTTCCCTCTTCATCCTTAATACACCTTACCTATTCTAGATCTCTTGATTTTCTTTCCCTACTCTTGACAATTTTATAAATATTTCTCTCTCCTTCCTTCATCTCAAGGCTCTTATAAAATTCTTCAAAAGCTTTAGAACGAGCTTCACCCACAGGTCTCTTAGTTTCCTTCTTAGCCATACGGTACCTCTCTCAATTTTCCTCATTGTTACACAAATGTATGGCTTTAAAACAGTTCTTCTTATACTTGATTTTGTCCTGTACCCTATTATTCCACCACCAAGACTCCTTATCTCTCAGACCAGAACCTTTTGATTCTCCCAAAACTACTTTTGCAACCTCCTGTATCTTTTTAGCCATATCCTCCCATATGATATTTGCACTTCCCTGAGATTCTCAAATTTCTTTATCCAAAAGATTTCGCTTGAAAATATCTTGCTTCTCACTTTTTATTGCCACTACCTAATCCTTGGTGCTACTACTTGTCGACGTTTTTGGATTTTACTCATAATACACACATCAAGGACTAGGACCCTATGTTGTGTTGTTATAGCATCTCCGGGGATCACCTTGAAATTTTTACAAAGTCTTCTATCTATGTTCCTAACCAAAAGAAAATCAATCTGTGACCTTGAGGCTCCACTTTTGTAAGTGATGAGATGCTCATCTCTCTTCTTGAAATAAGTGTTGGCAATCTTAAAATCATACGCCAATGAGAAATCAAGAAGAGTTTGTCCTTCATTGTTTAGCTCTCCAAAACCAAAACCACCATGCACCCTCACATACTGACCAGCTTCCCTCCCGACATGCCCATTAAAGTCTCCTCCAATAAAAATCTTTTCACTCTGTGGTATGTGTCGAATCAACCCCTCCAGATCCTCCCAAAATAATTCCTTAAGACTGGCTTTTATCCCAACTTGCGGCGCATAAGCACTAACAATATTAACAGTCTCACATCCAATTATCATTTTTAAGGAAATAATTTTGTCTCTAATTCTGCTAACTTCTACAACGTTCTTCTTCCACTCTTTATCTATAATGATACCTACTCCATTGCGTGCACTTACTTTTCTTGTATACTAAAGTTTGAAACCTTGAATATCCTTAGCTTCTTCTCCACACCATTTTGTTTCTTGCAGGCAAAGGATATTGATTTTCCTTTGAATCATAACCCCATATTATAGGACTAAACCAAACAAATGGTTCAACATTTATTATATTTACATTATGGCCAATTCATTATAGTTATTAGTGATAAAAAATTGTATATCTATAATAAACCTTTTATAAATTTTCAATGATAAAATCTTATATATCAATATGAATCAACTATATTTTAAAATTTTAAAAGTTTTGGTCTATATTTTTTGGGCACAAAAATTTTTTGGGCTAGTTGACCAATTTATCCAAATAATAATAGAAAAAAAAGTAAAAACTATATGAGAGATGCATAAAACAACATTGGTAAAGATTAAAATGATAGTAATATTTTTATATAAATTAATTACATATATAAAAATGATTATATTAATTGCTCAAAAATATTTGAGAAAATATTTCTCTTAGAATAAATTGAGAGAATCTTCTCTCAAATATATTTGAGAGAGAACTTTCTCTTGGAAATTTTCAAGAAAAATGCTCTCGAAAAATTAGGAGAAATTTTTTCTCCAAAAAAAAAATAAAAACAAGATCAGATCATATTATTTTAATTATTTTTATCTTTTAAATTTTTATTTTTGTCAAGATTTTCTCACAAAATTTATCGAGAGAAACATATCCTGTCAAAACGTGGGTACATTCTCTCAAAATTCCCTCAATTTTTCTGTTGAAATTTCTCACTAATAATTATTTGAGAGAAGATATGAGAGAAAGTCCATATGAGAGCTTTTTTGGAAGAATGTGCAAAAGAAATTCTCTTAAATTTTTATTAAAGAGAAAATTTTAAGAGAAAATAACTATTGTTGCAGTGCAAGTTAACTAAACTAAAATTAAGAAGGAAAAGGTGCCAATCGATTTTGTCTTGTGCATTTCTAACACTGTTATGGCAAAAAAATATGGGAAAAGAAAATGAGAAGAGAAAAGTGAAAAGATATGACTTTCTTTTCTTATATTTTGGCTGAGTAAGAGAAAATGTGAAAAGGTAATAGTGGTTAATTATATATTAATAACCTTATTATTTATAAAAAAGCAATTGTATATAATAAAAATTAATATTTATATAATTTTCATTATATATTACAAATGAACTAAAAATATAATTAAAAATTATGTGATCTAATTTTAAATTCTATTTTTAAAATTATTAAATATACACTGATGTAACAGTTTTAAGGTATAACCTATAAAGCACTCCTTCTCTTAAAAGATGTAAAATGCAGTGTGAGAAATTAATACGAAAAATCTACATTTTAGGATTAGGAAAGATGATAAAAGATGAAAAAGAGAGTGGAGATATACGGGGGAGGATTGATGATCTAGATTTGATCTCCTCTGAAATATTTTATTTTATTTTACTTTTATTGTATTTTTCATTATTCCTATTAAATTTTAGCAGTTTGAATTTTATTATTTATATTTTTATAGGGTTAATAAGTATTCTAAACCTTAAAGTATAAAACAAAAAGCATCCTAAATTATAAACTTCTTAAATATGCAGAATGGACTTTAAACTTCTAAATTCAAAGCAAAATACCCCTACCATTAACTTATACTTAATGCCATTGCTACTTACTTTGTGGCCCAATCAAATGCCGTTGTGGCAGTCCCTTACTTATGTGTCATTGGTTAATGAGTACCATAGATCCTAAACTATTGCACATGTAGCATCCTGGGCCCTAAACATTGAAATTCATAGCAAATTACCCCATCATTTATGTGTAAAATTTTTAATGTTATGTAGACCAAATTAGCCTCAATGTGGTCCGTCACGATAAACGTATCACTAGTCTATTAGAACATGAAAGAAGTCCCAAATATAAAGGTTAGAAGATAAATTATAAATATATAAGTTTTGGAAGTATCTAACTAAATGGCTTAAGCTATTTTGGTGGAGTATACTATCCTTAAGCATACTTAACATAATAATTCTAATATGGTATCATGAGCCATTCAATTAGGGACTAAAAAAAAATGAAAGAATGAAAAATGGGAAAAAAAAAAGAAGAGATTAAAAAAATATAAGAGATTAAGAAAAAGTAAAAGAGAAGGAGAAGAAAAAGAAGAAGAAATTGAATAGACTTGAGGCCTTTAAAACTCAAAAAACAAGTACAAGCCTAAGCAAGAAGAAGAAATTAAAAAAATAGAAAAAAATTAGCAGAGGAAATATTGGAATATAAAAGAAGTCACACATCTAAAGATTAAAAAATAGATCATAAATCTATAAGCTTAGAAATTATCTAACCAAATGGGTTAAGCTATTTTGGTGGAGTATATTATTCTTAAGCATACTTAATATAAGAATTCTAATATAGTCATGGCGAACGACTCAGATTTTTATAAAATGACATTTTTTGCCCCTTTTTTGTAACGTTTTTAAAATGGTTGGTATTATATGCTTCCGTATAGTCTATAACTTTGATTTAATCTTATTTTAAATAGTGTTTATTTATTTAATGGGGAAAACTTAGGATCCCACTTGAAAAGAAATTTAAATATCATAGGATTTTATGGATGATAGATACGAAAGCCGACGATTTCATTAATAGATTTGCAACCCAAATTTAATATTTTAATAATGGTTTTATATGAAATTAAATCTAAACCATCTAAATCTTTATCTAATGGCTATAGAGGGAAAAGAAGGAAAGAGGATGGGAAGGAAGAGGAGAGAATCCATTCCTAGAGTATGGGGACCTTGTGACCAAGATGAAATTAATTTTACATAGGATTGGGGATTGTCGAATACTTTGATTTGGCTAAATTGGAGGGAGGCAAGGCTGGGAAGGGAAAAAATTATGGACAAATTTGGAAGGAGAATTTTCTTTTTGAAATTTCACCATTTTTGGAGAGAGAAATTGAATTGATAGAGGAAAACATGTGGATTCCATATAGTTTTTTTGAAATAACAAAACAAAACAAATTTCAAAGTCAACTATCATAGTAAAAAAAAAAGTTTATAATGGTAAAAAGAATTAAATTTAATAAATAAGACCAACCATGGTAATATTAGGAATTTTCAAAACAGATAAAATGTGAAAAAAAAGGAAATCCCATATCATAATAGGAGTTTATATTCCAAACATGAAATAAATCACATATTATATTTAAATAGAGTATCCCAAGGAAAAACAAATTTATTAAGGATAAAATAGAATTATGAATTTGAACAAGGGCTATCATGCCCTAAAAATTAGACGTAACTAGCATGGGATATATGCACAAACATACATCCCTTAAGCCTAATTCAAGAAATTTTTTATTTTTTTAAAGACTCTTCATTTAAATGAAGCCTTAATATTTTGTGAAAATTTCAGCAAAATCTACCCTATAAATAGAATCTTTCAAAATTTTACAATACAAATTTTCAAACAAATATTATAACTAGGAGCTTATCTCTTTTTAGCCAGCAGACAAAGTGTTTAACAAAATAAGGACATTAACCATAGTCTATGTGGAGCACCTATAACATTATTTAAAAAAATATAATATACAAATTTAAATTTTACATAAAAAAAAAAGAGATGAAATGTAAATGAACCAAAATGACGTCTCAACTTCAATCCAGTAGCAAAATCCCTTAAATGATTTGATAGAGGTACAGGTTATTTAAGACTAAAAAATATTTTTCGGTGAATAACATCCCAACAGTAAATAATTAAACATGAATAAAAGGAAATCTTAAAAAAATTATGTAGTTTAAAGAGGCAACAATCTTCATAAAAAAAATTAATAAACTTTTGAATAAAAGGATTCTATATAGTTTTAAATAAAATCTTGAACCATGAAAATATTATATCAAATATTATTATCACTTAATTACAAGGAAGTAAATAAATAAAATAAATAATTATAAATAATTCACTAATTAAAACTAATGAGATGTAAAATTACCAAATAATCAAATTCATATTATAAGGACTTATCAAAACAATTAAAAATAAGGGACACATAGTCCACGGGGTTAAATATCCAAATGCGGCTTATGCTGCAAAAACAAACATAAACACACAGTTCATGAGGATAAATAACCAAATGTAGCCTGAGCTACAAACAAACGTGGATACATAGTCCACGAGAGTAATGCTAACCAAATGTGGCTTGAAGCCACAAAATCAAACACAAGTGTTAAACTCATGAATAACAAACGTGAGAATAGAGTTTACAAATATCAAACTAGCTAGTCATTAATCATGGCGCGCCAAGGACTAACAGAGCTATTGTTAGCAACTAGTGTTCTGGATATAGTCCCTTCGAAAATCATTTTCAAACATGTGAGAAAATAATTACTTTTTGAAATATAAATTCCTCTTATCAGTATCAAACTCACTTAAGTCAATTAAAATCATTAGTCTTTTTAATATGAAAATTCATAACTAATATCTCAAACTCTTTCATCAATTTCCATGGTTATCTTTATCAAACAAAGGAGTACTAGAATATGTAAAAGCATTATCATCAATCTTTTAAGTATATATCATGACTTCATGAAATAAAAAAATTCAATTAATAAAAATAGCTAATGAAAGAAACATATATATATATATATATTAATAATTGTAAATAGTTGAAAACAATATTTTGATAGAGGAAAATTGGCCAATATAAAAATTAATTGGGATATTATCCACTTACCTGTAGTATCTTTAAGGCTCAAAACTTACTTCTTATTGCTCCAATTGAGCTACCCTTCTCACAATCACCCTATAAAATACAGTAAGGTCTTGATGAATTTTACTTTTGAATCAACAAGTCCCCCTTTGTGAGAATCTACTCAACAAAAATTAATAATAAAAACTTTAAGTTTTAGCAACAAAATTTGCACATAAAGGTTTTTTTTCCCTTAAGCTTTTTACTAAACATCTAATGTGCATCATTCACTACTACAAAATATATTTACAGGAGTGCTTTTTTCTAGCCTTTGCGAGCGCTACCGTATTGAGCGCTCCAAAATATATGGGAGCACTTTGAAAAGCGCTCCTGTATGTAACCATTACAGGAGCACTTTTAAAAAAGTGCTCTCATATATCGAAAAAAAGATTTCACAATCCAAGTACATAATTGAGTGCTCCTATAGATTATACATACTAGAGCGCTCTTTCATAGAGTGCTCTTGTATGTTATCTTATAGGAGCACTTTATGAAAGAGCACTCCTGTATCTTCACATACCGGAGTGCTCTTGTAAAGAGCCTCCCATGTGTTTAAGTTTCTCGTATGTTTTAGTTTAGGAGCGCTCTTTCATAGAGGGCTCCTGTATGTTAATCTACAGGAGCGCTCAATTAAAGAGCGCTCCTGTAGGCTCTATTTATTTATTTTTTAAAATTTACAATTTCTTTTAATTCTCAATCTTTACGTCTCTTTAAAAATTGACTAATCCTAATATCAAAAACTGATTCAGAAATATGATCAATATAAAAATTTATTTACAAGGAAAGCACTTGAAATTAAAACAACAATTTTAATTTCTTAACTAGCTAGCCTAATAAATAAAATCTATTGGTATTTTTCTAATACTGAAATCTAACTTCTTATCACAAACAGCCAATAATATATTCTGACCACTCTTTAATTAAATCTTCTATCTGCTTTATTGTAAAATATGAGGATCTTGCCCCAACAAAATACTACATAAGATAAGAAGGCAATATATCAATAATTAACATTATATTAACTTAATTTCAAAACTTTTGGCTTACATTTTCAAGAATGATTAACTCTTGTTGTATGATTGCCTCTCTCATAAACTTCATAACATAGTATCCACACTCCCAATCATGTAATTGTGTAGGTACCTATAAAACAATAAAAGATATCATTATCAAAATATGGTAGAAACAAATTTCAACTTAATTTAAAATACTTTAGGAATGAAGTTATCTATATAATACAAGTATTTGTTGCTGTCGAAAATCCAGCAGAGTCTCCCCTATAACTTAGAAGTTTCAAAAATTTTCAAAAATTTTACATCAATCTAGAATAGCATATTTAGAATAACAAACATAAAATACCAATCAAACAATCATTTAGATACATACCAAATTGTTTTATTAAGAAAATAATATAAACCTTTATTCTTTTCCACGTATAAAATTCAACAGGATCAGGCCTTTCGGTATTTGGAGGGAGACCTTCACCACCTTAATAACGTGCTACAACCCTATAATGATAAAGTATACCAAGTAAAAACTAATTGTTATAATAAACATATATAAAGAATATAGAATTAAAAACTTACTGATTAAATAATATCCTCATAGATTTGTAGTTCTTAAAGTCATTATCTCTTAATGGGTCTAGATAATAAATCACTTGGACCAATGGATTGATACAAACAAGTACCCAATGTTGCCTGAAAAAATAAAATATTTCATTAACTAAAATATCAACTAAATTTAAAGATAAATAACAATAACAACTTACCCTGGATTGTGAGGAGCTAAAAATAACATGTTTTTTTTTTTTGCCTTTAGCTTTAAATGCATCAGTAATCTTTTGAGAATGGTACTTAAGATTGTAGGTATTATTGTTGTGAGGGCTAATAAATGAAAATTTTGCTATTAATGAACTTAGCACCATAAAATTATGATATAAATACCTAAAATGAAAAAAATTAAGAAAATTCACAACTAATATTAAATAAATATCACAATAAACAATAAATTTTAGAAAGTACCTGATGTATAAATTAATTCGTGTGATTTGTAGCCAGTCCTTAGTCAAAATCTCATTAATATTCTTAGTTGCTAATTTTTCACTAATCATTTCACCATAAATCTCCTTTTTAAATTCTACTCCACGAATCTTATTTTTAAATGTTATCTGCATAATCACTTCAAGTGAATTTTGATGAGGATATTTCAGTTGAGTAGATTTTATGCCGGTCTTCCCTGCCTTAATTATAAAGGTAGATCCTTTCAACGACTTTCCCTTTGCTTTGATTGGCTTTTTTACTACTTGTTTAGATCTTGAGGATCATAAAATATAAAATTAATTGGTAAGGCCAAAAAAAAAACATGAATGATTTTAAAGAACCATCAATTATTGTACTTGTAACTTAATGAGCCTTGTAGGCCAAGCCACATAAGTTCCAACAACATCAAAAATTATAAATATATCCTTATCTTCTATTTGCAGTGGCAACTCAGCATCATTTTTTATTGAAATAGTTATAGTCACCTTTAAGTGGGAATAGTTATAGTCACCTTTAAGTGATCAGCAGGTAATGGTTTGGAGTGTATAGTAATACTATTGTCATTGTACACAGATTCAAGTGCCACAACACGACAGTGTGGTGAATCAAACCATAATTGACATTGAGACTTGCCTTAAAAATCAAAAAATTAATATTTTAAGAAAATATGAAACATAATTTGTGAATAAAGAGAAGATAATATAAAGAAAAGTTATAACCTTCGGAAAATCTTCTTTAGTATAGATGAGCAGTTATCTTTATCACTGGGGCTGGCTTGTGGCACATTTACGATTCCAATCATTTGTTCAAATCTATTTTCCATATGATCTTGAAATTTTGTTCCATTCTTGCCTTCCTTTCTATCATCCTTGCATTAAAATCATCTTCGATATACATTTTATACTGATGTCCAAATTAGGTTCCCTGAGAAATGGCAAATCTAACTCCTTTAATGTGACCAGAGACCTCTGGAGATCCTAATACCCTACCAAAGACATCCACATGTTCACCCGTATCATCTTGTGATACTGATTGTGATAATGCTTCTTGTTGAACAAATTGTAAAGTGATTATTAAGTAAACAATATAAATAAAGTAATACACTAAAATATCAGTACTCACACAATCCTCCCAAACTTTTTGAGTGCACTCATTTGGTAATTTGCCTTCTTTATCTTCTCGAGCTATCTTCTAAACAAGAGCTTGAGAAATTAGAGCACTAGGTCTAGCTTCTTCCTTCTATTTAGAGAAAATATTCGAATGATTAAAAAAATTTCCTTATAAATATAAGTAATATTAATAGACAATATTAATTGAAACTTACCAAAACATGCTCAATATCTAGATAGCTCTTTCTTCCTGCTCTATATCGGTTGAAATTCAGGCTATTAGTGCATTTTAATAAATTCATTCTAATGCTCTTACTGAATCTCTGGATACATTTCAAGAGGATGAGGATTGAATTCCCTATTTGCATCTTTAAGATGATATGTTATAAGAATAGCTCAAAATTTTCTATGAGCATATGTTGCTTTTCTCATGATTTAATGACTACAACTCTCATCTAAGTCAAAAGATATACATAGATCTTTCCAGATATTATTTTTTGCTTCTTCAAGCTGTGGGTCATTTTTTTCCTCCAGTCTACAATGCAACAGGGCACATAATAACGAGGTAAGACCCCTATATAACTGATCAACTGAGGAGACTTAACTACTTGACCCCTATCATTCCAATTTACTGATAATTTATGACTAGTTGCTTAAGCTCGTATCACTGCTTTCATGATAGTTTTTCCTCGCTTAACCTTCTTGAATGCTTCTTCTTCAGTGGGTAGAGCATCACCACTCTTCTCAGGTGGGGTAGCAATTTACTTGAAAGAACAAAAAGTAAATTTTTAACAATAACTAAATTTTTAACAACCAAAAGTAAATTTTTAACAAATAAAAGGAAATTTAAGTAAAGATCTTACAAGTGTTAATATATGTTTTTTCTTTTTTTTTCCTTTTGTGTGTTCTACATATCCCTCATCAATCCAAATCCCTTTTGTGTGATCTTCTCTAATATAGAAGGCATTATCACTAATTAAAACATCAAATGTCAGTGATGTTCCCATGAAAGAGTCATCCTCAACATTAAAATCTTCCTCCTCTTCGTTACCTATTATTTTCTTTGTTAAAAGAACAATCGACCAATTTTTGTGCTAGATCTAACACATAGAACAGTTGTTGAGCTTGTGATGCTAAAATAAATGGTTCATCTTTATGAGCCACCTTGTTAAGATCTACTTAAATAAAATCTAACTCATCAATTCGAAAGCCATTTTTATTGTCAACTCATGTGCAACAAAAGATATGTTCACAAAACTTAATATAATTCAATTCTCAAATGTGCTCTATAATCCTGAAATATGACATCATCACATCAATTAGGTTCTTGTCTTTAAAATTAGAGACATGCATTGATTGAGCTACAAGTGTTACACCACTATTTTACATAATGCTTCGAAAATCTTGGCTTTTTGTATAAAATGTAAAGTCATTAATTACATAACCTATATAAGAAAATACTTTAAATCTAGGACCCCTAGCCAAAAACCTTACCCTTTCTGATGGATGGGACTCCTTAGAGATGCGAGCTCTAAACTAATATATAAAATTTCAGTTGTGATATGTTATTAGCCAAGTTTTATTCTTACCCTTGTTTTGACTCTTAACTATTGCCTTATCTTCTTTGACATAAGGCTGAACTTCCTCAGTGTTGTGTAAAACATACAAGTGAACTTGCTCTTATTATGCCTTGTCTATGCCAATGAGTTTCTTTGCAATGATTCCAACCTGTTCACCTGTGGTATCTTTTGTGTACTTTGGCAACCCAATGGCATCCACATTAGAGAGATATCCAGTGCATAATTCAACTGCTTCTTCCATTATATACCTCTTAACAATACACCCCTCGAGTCGACTTTGACTTTTTACATATCCTTTTAATACCTTCAAGTAATGCTCTACTGGGTATATTCATCTCAAATAAGCGGGGCCACACAACTTTATCTTTCTGATAAAGTGAAATGATAAATAACCATGATGTCAAAGAACAAAGGTGATAAATACATTTTGAGCTCGCTTAAAACCTTAGCTATTTCATGTTCTAGCTTTGGCAATTTCTCCAGGTCAATCACCTTATTACAAATTGCTTTAAAGAAGAAACAAAATCTAGTAATTGTCGCTCGTACCTTCTTCTGCAAAATGGATTGTATACCTACCAGCAATAAATTTTCCATGATGATATGACAATCATGAGTCTTAAGACCTACTAGTTTGAGATCTTTCATGGATACAAGGCTACTTACATTTGAGGAATATCCTTCTAGCACTTTAATTTCATGCAAGAATTCATAGAAAGCTAATTTTTGCTTTCTAGATAGGGTGTGAGCTGTTGGAGATAAAAAAGTATGTTTTCCTTTCTTCTTTGGTGCCAACTCTTCTCTTAACCCCATACTAATCAAATCTATCCTTGCATTAATACTGTCTTTATTCTTTCCAGAAATGTGAAGTAACGTGCCAACAAGACTATGGTGGACATTCTTTTTTATGTTAGTTGCATCTAAGAAATGCCTAATATCTAGGGTTTTCTAGTATGGTACCTCAAAGAATATGGACTTCTTTTTCCAACCATTCTTAACGATCTTACTTGCAAATGGTTTTTCAAATTCAATATTCAAATCTTTGACCTTTTTAAAGAGTTGCTCACTAATTAATGGCATAGGAATTCTACCCTTCTCCAAGTAGCCATTGAAGGCCTTCTTCAACCGTCGATAATGATGCATTTATGGAAAAAATCACTGATGACCAATGAAGATGTTCTACCTATAATGTTCTAATTGCACTGAACAAGTATGCTCCTTATAAATTGGACAGGCATCTCGCCCTTTGATACTATATCCTGATAAATTGCCATAGGTAGGAAAGTCATTTATAGTGCCAAAAAACATTGCTTGCAGGATGAAATGTTCTCCTCTATACCGATCATAAACCTCCACACATGTCTCCTATAGTATCTTCAAATCTTTAATTAAAGGAACTAAGTACACATCTATATCATTTCTTGATTGTCAAGGCCTAAAAATCAATAATGATAGCATCATAAACTTGCACTTCATGCACAATGTTGGAGTGAGGTTGTAGATCATCAAATTGACTAGCCATGTATTATGAGTACTACTTTGCATGCCATGTGGGTTCATTCCATCAGTGGCTAGTACAAGGCAAAGGTTTCTATCTTCAACCCCAAACTCTGGGTATATAAGATCAAACTTTTTCCATTAAGGAGAATTGTAGGGCACCGTATCTTGCCATCCTTAATTCTGTCATCAACATGCCAGGTTAAGTGTTTAGCATCTTCTATAATATTGTATAGGCGTCTAAACCTTAGTATGATTGGAAAATACCATAATGCCTTTACTGAGCTATATTCATTTATCTTGTACCGTGATGTATCACATTTTAGACACTTATTTAAAGTTGAATACTCTTTATGAAAGAGAACATAATCATTTAGACATGGATGTATCTTCTCATAACTCATTCCAATAGAACAAAGCACTTTTTTAGCCTCATAAGTATTAGATGGAAGCTCATTGTACTCCAGCAACATCTCATATAAGAGTTTAAGCAGCTCTGTGAAACTCTTATTGCACTATCTATTTGCTTCTTTTAGGTTTTATAATTTCAGAACAACAGATGGTTTTGTAAATTTCTTACAACCAAGGTATAATGGTTTATCAGCATTACTCTTAATCTCTCAAACATCTCAGGATAGTCTTTAAGATCATTTCAATCATATCAATCATTTTGTCAAGACAGTCAACATCATATGTCTCACTATCACGATCAAATGCTGAGTAGCTCACACTATCCCTCTAATCATTTGTATTATTAATTGTCTCCCCATGCATGGTCCAACAAGTAGATGTTGATCAATCCTATTACATATCAAATGATCTTTCAATTTGATTGGCCTTACTCTTTTTCCATAGCAATATTTTAAATAAGGACATATGACTCCGCGGGGGTCTTTGCCATGACAAAATGCAAATTCATTGAACTCATTGACACCATTCCAATATTCTTTAGATAGTCAATTAGCTGACATCCACTTATGATTCATGTCACTAATATAGTCATTGAAATTGAAGAAACAAAGACTTAGAATTTAAAAAAAAATTGACAAAACCTTCCTTAAAAGTGAAACATCCCAAATAATCAAGTCCAATAATATAACATATCGATTCATCTAGATAAAAATTTTAAAGTATAATGTAACCAAAATCCATCAAACAATATTGTAATTTATCTTTAATTTATATATTAACTTAATGCAATTATAGTATCAAACAAAAAAATACCAATATAAGAATAGAACATTTAACAAATATGATAAAAAAAATTAATGCAAGAGTTTCATTTCTTAAATATCAACTAACTGCATTCAATTTCAAAATAAACTAAAACTAAAATGAGAGTAATATACTGTCATAGCAAAATTAACCATAATGATAAATTAAATCTATCACACTTAGCTTTAATTGTCATTATCAAATCAAAATTAGTATATAGGTGCATATTTTTGATATGCAAATTAGTGTACAAGTATGTGTTATTATCATAGCCAGAACAAAAAATATTTATATATAACATTTATAAATAATTATTTATTAAAAAACTTGAAATTAGGAGACTTTTAGATTTGCTTGTGAGGCGAGGCAAGATGAGGTATAATGGCAGTAAGGAGTAGTGGTGGCAAGACGGCGCGACACAGCAGTGCGAGATGGAGTAAAGCAACATCGTGAAAGGGGAGGAAATTTTCAATGAAGCGGTGAGGGAGATTTGTGAGTTTTTGGTGAAGCAGCGATGAGTTGGGCTTTGACAGATCACGAACTGATAGTGAAGCTTTGATAGAACGACAAATCTCGATGATGTGGACGGTAAAGCAATGCGGAAGTTCAGTGACTTTTGACAGATCTAGGAACAAGCGCGGAGACTATAAGAGGGGAAATAGAAAAACTAAAGTGTGGTGAAATTTTTTTTATAAGTATCATTCGACAATTGCTTGGTATATTTGAAGGAAATTTTTATTTTTTAATAAGCTTTTAGGAGCGCTCATCAAGTGAGCACTCCTAAATATATACCTTTACGAGTGCTTAAAGAACGAGTGCTCCTAAAGAGGTTATACATTTAGTTTTTTTTTTTTTTTAATATTTCAAAGTGCTTCATTGAGAGAGCTTTAAAATATATAAGTCTAAGCTCTCTAAGAGGTTGTTTCTAATTTTTTATATTTTTTAAAGGTATGTTAGAGCACTCTATACATGAGCGCTCTATATATTGAGCATTCCTGAATGGTGTTCTTAAATTCTTTTAACTTTTTAGGAGCGCTCCTAATTGATCATCCTTTTGGAGCACTCATATAAAGAGCACTTTCAAAGGTTTGTTTTTTTTTTTTGCTATCTAATTTTGGAGCATTCTCTTTTGAAGTGCACCTAAAGGTTAAATCATTTATGAAAGTATTTTTTAAAATTTTTGTTCTAAATTTTAGGAGCAATTTTTACAATGAGTGCTCCTAAATAGTACTCTGCTGGAACGCTTATTAAAATAAGGGCTCCTGTAGGTTCCACACCATTTTTTAGTAGTGCTTTTACATAAGCACTTCGAAAGACGTGCTTCCAAAAATGTTTTCTATAGTGATGATTCCAACCCATTTAATAAAACATGTAACTTTTAATTCTCTTGCCCAACCATTTCCAAGCATCCAAGTATGCCTTCTAAAATGATAATATACTTTATAAAGTTTTGAACTCATAACTCTCAATTGTCCAAAGCTTAGATAAGATCTTAATAACTTCTTAGATAAACTCCTTTGCAAAAAAACCCAATTTAGAGTTACAATTGACAATGGCCAAGCATTATCATCCATGTCAATAATTTCCTCCATAATGCTTTAGCCATACCAACCTATTTACTTGAGATAAAATATTCTCTTAGTCTTTGCATCAAACAATATAGGTGTAGTATTTCCAACCATACAATTAGAATTTTCTAACCTTCCATCTTTTACCCAACAATTATCAATAACCGTACTATCCCCAAGAACTTAACTAGTTGCATGCAAATTCATAATCAACTTCCTTTAATTTGCAACCTAGAAGTTAAATTCATGGATCAATAACACCCAAACTAAATATGCTTCTCACAAAAATTAATGAACTTTTAGAAAAATACAAAATCAAGCAATCTCCTTCTAACAAACATTTTGTCAAGCACCTTTTGTGCATTAACATTTAAACCCAAACCAATTTTTTTCCTCTTTGATTTCATCTGCCAAAATTTCTCTGACACAAATATATAAATAAACCAGCTTCCCACATTTCATCTTCTCAATGAATAATTCAATCTTAACTTAAAGAAAAAATAAATAAATTCTCATCCTCCACATTTCTCACAGCAATATAGGGCAAGAAAACATCACAGCCACAATAAAAATCACAAGAAGAAGGATTAAAGCTTCTCACCTCACTCAACGTAATGGAGCAAAGTAGCAAGATATTGAGCAGATGAATAGAGTAAGTGGAAATAAAAAAATATGAACACCGAATACAGGAAAAGCTCAAACAATGGCACATAAATGAGGAGGAGAAGGAATCGACATCTTCCATTGTCATTAGAACAGCATCAACGCTATCAGATCTCGAACAACAACCTAACTCCTCACATGCTTGTAGTCTTTGATCGGACAGAATGGAGAAGGAAAGAGAAGAGCTCAGCAACAATAAGCAGAGGAGAAAGAAGCTACTGCGAGCTATGCAAGCTGGGTGGACATTGATGAATACACACCCTGACAATGTTAAAGATAAGAAAGGAGGAAGAAGAAGATGGTGATGCCAGGGTATTATTTGATTCTACTGCTCTGTCTGTAACATCCTAATTTTTAATTCCCTAATTTACTAAGATTAATTAGGATAATTTAGTAAGTTGACATGGTGTGTGGTCAGAGGAGAATAATAAGTATTTTTAGTTGAAATTTCATGTATAATTTGGGTCAAAAGTAAAATTAGGTCACTTGGGGACCAAAAAGTAGAGAAAAACCAATTAAAAAACATCTGTCCCACATGCAGCAATGTGTGCATGGTGTGTCATGGTGCATAAGGCCACAAAACAAGAGTTTGCCTTCTTTATACCACATGACACAGTGCGTGGGGACAAGCGCTATGGCATGTGGTGCGAATTCTATAGACATAACTTGTGAACTAATATGAAAAACAAAAGAGAAGAAAAGGGAAACAGAGGAAACTCATATTTACTTTGCTAGGGCATGATCTTGGAAAGGATTTGAGAAGTTTTGAAGCTCTAAATCATCCAAGGTAAATTTCTAAACCCTTTTTCTCCTTTTCTCTTCCATTTTCTCAAGGACTTGAGTTAGAGTTTGAATGAGGATGATGATTTCAGTCCATATGGGTTATGGGTCTAAACCTATTAACTTAAATAGAGTTAATGAGAGTTGTTTAGTATATTTAAACCTAGTATTAATGATTTTAGTGGTTGTTGGATGATAAGTCTCATTAATGTCTGAAAATGGACATTAAACCTGTTATTATTATCGTTATTGAGGTATTCATGGCAATGTAAATATTCAATAAAGCTATATAATGTTAAAGAAAGTTAATAAACCCACTGGGTAGTCCCAAAAGTAAACAATGTGGTATTGGGTAATCTAGAAAGGGAAGATTAGAGTTGAAATGTGAGAGATTGACAATGTTAATTAAATTTAACTTGGTAAATTGTAGATTGAGCTCTCAAACACCTATTTGGCTTGGAAATTCAAGCTTGAAAGCTCTAACATTGACGCATAAATCTTTGACCTCTCAAAGGTTTTAGGTAACTGTGGGAACCCTATTTTTGGTGGTTATTTATTAATTATAAAATGAAGTGAATTGTGTGTTAAACATGCAAATTTTGACTTGTGAACGAGTATATCATGCATTGAAACCTTATATTTATCTAAATACTTTGATATGCATTAAACATGCTAAAGAGACTTCAAAATGAGTTTCAAGTTGTGAAAATGATATTTGAGAGTAAATGTCATGTTTATAATTCATTTACATGAGTAGTGGATAATGGTCATGATAAAGATGAGTAATTGAGATTAAAAATACTGTGTTTATGTGCTACAAGAGAAATAAAACTTGATGCTCACTTAGTTGGCACACATTTGTGAGCCCAACATGATTATTGTGATAATGAATAAATGAAAATGTGAAAATGAGTGAGTATCATTTATGGCATGATCAGTGGGCGAGAGTTCGCTTAGGAATTGAGAGTAGAGAAAAATTCATATGGTATTAAGGCTACCCTCTAGTGCATAAGGGTATAACCTTGTCTCACATTTGTCGAGGGACTGTCCCATAGTTTTTTGAAGGGCTAGAACCTAGCTTTCTCTACCAATTCAATGAAGAGAATAGCCTAGGATATGAGACACCCTAAGATTCGAGAATGGGGGAAATCGTGGTTCGAGAGTAAGTCATGTGATCTTTGGTTGGGTTACACCTCACAATTGGTGAGATTGGGTAGTCCAATCATATGGACAGAGCTCTATTCAGTGTTATAACCCATGGTTTTAGTCTGAGAAAATAAGGAGGGTATAAGGTTGGTTGATCATTGCCTATTTAACTTATAAATGTGTCACATGTATTGAGTTATAGCAAGTTATCTGGATAATGGGTTATGGTCACATGTCTAAATGTATTGTGACTATACACCTAGTTTATGTGAGATAAGGATGATATGAAATAAGTAATGATAAGTTATGGTGTGTGTGTAAGCATGTTTTAAGTACTTGGTTTCTTATGCATGTGTTTGATTTACAATTGATATATAACTACATAGGTTACATTTTATCTTAGTTACTAAGTAGTTAGACTCATCTCTTTCATTTAACACTTTTCAGGCTCTAGCTCTGGTGCATAGAGGGAGAAGGCTAAAGAGGCTAGGAATTAGTTCATTCTTACTGCATGCCTTTAGTTTACATTTATTTTGTGTAATAGAATATGATTTCCAATTCTAGGTTGTATGCTATCACACTTGCACTATTTTGTTATTGTATATGTCTGATTTATATTTTAGGCCCTGAATAATTGTGTATGATGAGATATATATGCTTATAGGGCTAAAATACTGGTGTAAGGGTAGAAATGAGGTTTTAAACATGTTAAATTGATTTTTGATGCAATGCAATAAAAATTTTCCTCCCCTTCTATTTTTGGTGAAATGGGGTTGAGGAGTAAATTTATGTTATACTATTATTTAAGTACATGTGACGTGTTGTATTGATAATTATAGGTCTAATAGACATGGTTCAGGTGTTAGGAAAGGCTTTTAGCACTTGTTGTGGGTTTTGGACACCCTTTTGTGTCAAAGTTGTGAAAAGTAGTCAAAATGTTTGGGTGTCCAACTTCCTAGCATGACTTGTTTTGGAAGTGAAACCATGCCATTAGCTAGTTCATGTAAAGAGATATTCATAGACACCTAGATCACATCATTCAGACGTTAGACGAAGAATCATGATGCATCAAAAGTTTCTTGATTTTGATATCAAATGATAGCAAAATTTATTGTCATTTTTATGTGTAACACATCGTGGCGCATGGTGCCTAGGCTGTGGTGCGTGGCACAGAGAGCAACACGTCATGGTGCAGCATGCACTAGTTGTAGTACACTGCCTTGTTTTACAGCACATGAGTTATTTTTCTACTACTTTTGATTTCTTTCACTCTTCAGAGGTGTCCCATACTTCCATTACTTATTTCTACTTTGGTATATTGATTGGTGATTGATTTAGACCTGTTTTGATTTATAAAACTTAGAATTCCTTAAATTTAAACTAAAACTTGATAATCACCTTTATGTGTTAATTTGTTGATTACCATGAATTTATTGGTTAATTGTGGTTAGTGGAGTGAGATTTTACACTGTGTCTCTCTCTTGACGATTCTTAGATAATATCAAATGGGGAATGAAGCAGACAAACATGCTCTAATCCCTCTCTCTTTCTCTATATTTATTTATTTATTTATTTCAACAAAAGGGCACTTTAGTAATTTTCCTTAAGCCAAAGCTGAAAAAAAAAATCCAACTCTTGCCCTCATAGAAATTCAAACATAGGATCTATTACTCGTGTAGCTTGCATGAAGTCTACTAGACCACAATTCCCTCTTGACATATTCGCTCTAAAAATAATAAAGATATACTTTAAACACCTTATCATAATTTAATTAATTAATTTTATTTTATTAGTACTATTATTTTTATTTTGGTGATTACATTCTTCCCCCCTTTAAAAATTCAATACTTTGAATTTAAATATGAACTCATCTCAATCCTAGAATAAGTTCATATACTTAGCACGCAAATCATTTTCAATTTCCCTTGTAGTTGCTTCTTTTTTTAAAAAAAATGGTTGTACTACAACACCCTAATGAAGGAATTTTTTTCAATTATAGCTTCTTTACTTACTTATATAGAATGATAACAAAAACTTCTTTGTATGTTGAATCTGAATCTATTTAAATCTCTTAAGTCGTAATCGCATGAGAAGGGTCATACATATTTTGAAGCCTCTCTTAATTCACTTGTATTCCCTTTCTGTCTCTTTCTTTTTTTTAGATGCCTTACACATAAATTCAAACCATTCAATTTGAAATCTTCATTTTTCTATTTTACAACTCTCAAAATTGGAAATGCTAATTCATAGGTATTATCACACATCCTTTCCACCAAAGCCTAATAGTTTTTCTAAGAACAAAATACAAGATCTTATCACACCATTCCTTCAATATAAATATTTGATATACCATGAGACCAATTTTCCCCTTTTTTGGAACATTCTCTACTTAAGTCATATATTCTACTAGTACATCTAAATTTCCTCATTCAATATCACTACACTTTCTATCACTACCATCAACTGGCCTAATTTGATGTTTGCACTTCAAGCACCTATAGCCTTAATAATTAGAGAAGAACCAATTTACACACAAATAAAAATGCTCCTCTTTCCAAATTCAAACTTTATTTCCTTTTTGCTGTAATCTATTAATTTCATTTATCAATGTTCCCTTTTCTCAAAATTCATCCCCTATCAATTGTACTTACCTTTAGGTTAACTTAATCAAGAAAATTCCCACAAGAAAGGATGATAACACCTAGTTAAATTTAAGAATCATTGAATCCCAATGATTATAGTAGGAAATTTTTCAGTTCTAAACTCCATCTACTTTAATATACTTGAATTCCATTTTTAGGCATGAGATCACATAAAACAAAAATTGGCATACTCTAATTAACATTTCAAGTTTTTTTTTTTGGCATATAAATACTACTCTTCAAGTTATTGTGGTAGCCAGCATAAACAATGGTGCCATTCTAAACTCTTGAATTCATCAAAATCTCATCGATAAATTCTATCATAAACTTATCGAAGAATAATCTAAACATCATATTCATCTAATTCAAAAACATTACAATTCTTGCTTTTGCTCACATATCCTCTTCTTATTTTACTCACTTGTTCTCTCCATCATTTACCCCAAAAGAATTTTTTTTAACTCACTTAAGATACTTAAAATATATTATTAGTAATCCATGTTAGTCAATTAAGGAAAAATAAAGTTTAATTCCTCTTCACCTAGTATTGACACATCATGAACACATAATTGATCCTAACTTTAGATTATCATAACTTGAGTTAGGAACATCCAATTGAAACAAGTTAAGATTTGCTAAAAAGATATATTCATGTACTACCTACTGCTAAAATTTCAAAGTCATTGGAGTCCATTTTTTCTGAGACAATCATTAAACATCATCTTTGGTATAGGAAATGCATAACTATTTCATGACAGCCCCTTAGATTGAATTGGAAAACTCAAAATATTCTCTAGAGTTCCAAAAATTACCATATTAGGTGAGTAGAACTTTTATATATCCCCTAAATACTTGTCAAATTTCAACTCAAACTTCAACCTTTAAGGTTTCCAACTATAGTCATACATTCTACTACACAATTGGTTATGTTTTGAATGCTCAATTCCTTAAGCTTGCATTCTTTTAAAATTCTTCATCATAAACATATTTCTAATCACTCATATAGCATGTAAACCTAATTCAGTGCTTAAGATTGACCTTATGACTCAAAATGACCACTTGACTTGCTTTAACACATATTAATTCATATATAATTCAAATCAAATTAAATGAGCTTCAATGTTCCACTTTGAACCATAATTCTAGTTTCTCATCACATGAATCCCAACTATTATCCTCAAATCATACATAACCCATTTAGCTCCTAACAAACTCATTTGAACCCTCATCATGAGTAGAGTTTAAATTTATATACTTTGTTCTCCATACTTTGTTGTTGCCCTAGAGGTTTATGTTTCAAAATTATAAATTTCTCATTAAAATGACATTTCAATTGATTTTCATAATTCTCACTCACACTTCTTTTATAATAATTTCATCAAATTAACCTTATTGACACTCATGTAAAGTCATCAAGAAATTCTTTACCTTTAATCGATGGTAAAAGATTCAAACACTTGGTCTATCAAAAATATATCACTAGCAGGAATTGCTACCATAATACCCAAGCATATAAGAATGCTTAGAATTAAAATCAAACAATGTATGAATCTTTTCTTGTGGTTTAGATATTGCTCACATAATTCAAGCCAACATACATAGACCTTGAAAGAGACCAAGTTAACCCAAGATTCAAACTACTTGATTTAAGAACAATACTTTACATGATATATCTATCAATACTAATAGCAACCCCATGTAATCTTATTGTATTATATTTCCTAAGGTATAATGAGTTCATAAGAACATTTGTTGAGGACAAATCCACTACTCTTACTGAGTGAGACTAAATTTAAGGCTAGTAATAACCTTAAAGAAATTCTTGCGCCCTATGGCCTCACACTTCTTTTCTTATTGGAGAAATATGTTATTTTGTTTCTTGTTTAATCTTCTACGCACTAACTAGTATGGAATAAGAAGCAAGTTGATTGATTTATAAAGCTATTTGCTAAATATAAATTAAGATAACTCCTACACAAATCTTTTGCTTTTTTTCCTTGGTAAAGAGTAAGTGATTTATTATTATTAAAGCTCTTCAATAACTCTTTATAAGTACACTATATTCAAAACATGTACAATTTCTTATCCTACACTTACAGTTCTCATAACACCTTTAATTCAAGGTAATTAACCTCATTAAGCATAATGGGTTCTTTCTTCCATTTTCTTTTCCTTTTTCCAATGCGCTTAAGACTCAAGTTAAACCAACAATCTTCATAGTTTTTCCTTAACACTTTCCAGTACATATTTATATGTCCTTAAGAAAATTAATTAATTTCCCTAGCTTCATCATGAAAAAAAAATTGTTAACCCTTATTTTATAAGGTATTCAACGATACCTTCATCACACTTAGTTGTCTTAATAGATTAAAGATTCATTTCTCACTTATTTTATCAAACATTTGGCATGCAACTCAAAATCCCAACTGTAAATTAATTTATAGTTTTGAAAAAGACAAACCAATAAATAACTAACCTTCAACCGCTAACATAAAGTCACAAGAGTTTTCAAACTCTAGCTCTTAGCATATATTAATTTATAATCAAATACTAGAACTCAAGTTCCTATCGTTCCTCTTATAACTAGAGTGTGTGTGTATATATACATATATTATTTTTCTTGAATAATAATACCATTAAAAGCTTCGTCATTTCTTCTTTTCCTTTACTTGGATATCCACCTCATTCTTTCCCTTATCCAAATAAAGCTACAAGAGCAAATAGAAAGAACAAAGATCAATTCGCACACTAATGCACCAATGCACAACAACATTCAAGGACCCTCTATAACGCCTTCAATGATGCCTCAATTATGATTAGGCCTGGGTTCATAATGATAATTGAGACCCCATTGAAGAGTTCTTATTCTACATAGCTATAGAAAACCTAAGCTTTGATACCAATCTATCACACTGTAAAAATTAGACTTGACCAGCATGGGCTATATGCATAAACATACATCCCTTAAGCCTAATTTAAGAAATTTTTCATTTTTTAGAAGACATTTCATTTAAATGAAGTCTTAATATCTTGTAAAAATTTTGGCAGAATCTACCCTATAAATAGAATTTCTTGAAATCTTACAATATAAATTTTCAAACAAATACTGTAACTAGGAGCTTAGCTCTTTTTAGCTAGCAGACAAAGTGTTTAACAAAATAAGGACCTTAACCATAGTCTATATGGAGCACCTATAACATTATTTAAAAAAATATAATATGCAAATTTAAATTTTACATAAAAAAATAGAGATGAAATGTAAATGAACCATAATGACGTCTCAACTTCAATCCAGTAGCAAAATCCCTTGAATGATCTGACAAAGGTACAGGCTATCTAAGACCAAAAAATATTTTTTAATGAATAGCATCCCAACAATAAATAATTAAACATGAATAAAAGGAAAGCTTGAAACAATTATGTAGTTTAAAGAGGCAACAATCTTCATAAAAAAATTGATAAACTTTGAAATAAAAGGATTCTCTATAGTTTTAAATAAAATCTTCAACCATTAAAGTATCATATCAAATATTATTATCACTTGATTGCAAGGAAGCAAATAAATAAAATAAATAATTTATTAATTAAAATCAATGGGATGTAAAATCACCAAATAATCAAATTCATATTATAGGGACTTATCAGAACAATTAACAAACATGGATGTACAGTCCACAGGATTAAATATCCAAATGCGGCTTATGTCATGAAAATAAATGTGGACACACAGTTTGCAAGGGTAAGTAACCAAATATAGCTTAAGCTATGAACAAACATGGACACACAGTCCACGAGGGTAATACTAATGAAATGTGGCTCAAAGCCACGAAATCAAATGCAGGTGTTGAACCCATAAATAATAAATATGAGAATAGAGCTCACGAATATCAAACTAGCTAGTCATTAACCATGGCAAGCCAAGAGCTAACAGAGTTACTGTTTGCAACCAGTGTTATGTATATAGTCCCTTCAAAAACCATTTTCAAACATGTGAGAAAATAATTAATTTTTAAAATATAAATTCCTCTTATCAATATCAAACTCACTTGAATCAATTAAAATCATTAGTCCTTTAAATATGAAAATTCATAACTAATATCTCAAACTCTTTCACCAATTTTCATGATTATCTCTATCGAACAAAGGAGTACTAGAATATATAAAAGCATTATCATCAATCTTTTAAGTTTATATCATGACTTCAAGAAATAAAACAATTCAATTAATAAAAATAGCTAATGCATATATATATATATATTAATAATTGTAAATAGTTGAAAATAATATTTTGATAGAAGAAAATTGGCCAATATAAAAATTGATTGAGACATTATCCACTTACCTGTAGTACCTTTAAAGCTCAAAACTCACTTCTTACCACTCCAATTGAGCTACCCTTCTCACAATCACCCTATAAAATATAGTAAGATCTTGATGAACTTTACTTTTGAACTAACAAGTCCCCCTTTATGAGAATCTACTCAACAATAATTAATAATAAAAACTTTAAGTTTTAGCAACAAAATGTTCACATAAAAGTTTTGTTTTTTCCTTAAGCTTTTTACTAAACATCTAACGTGCAACATTCCAACTCATTTAATAAAACATGTAACTTTTAATTCTCTTGCCTAACTATTTCCAAACATCCAAGTATGCCTTCTAAAAGGATAAGATACTTTATAAAGTTCTAAACTCATAACTCTCAATAATCCAAAGCTTAAATAAGATCTTAATAACTTCTTAGATAAACTCCTTTGCAAAAAAAATACAATTTAGAGTTACATATAACAATGTCCAAGCATTATCATTCATGTCAATAATTTCCTCCATGATGCTTTAGCCATACCAACCTATTTACTAGAGATAAAATTTTCTCTTAGTCTTTGCATCAAACAATTTAGGTGTAGTATTTCCAACCATACAATTATAATTTTCTAACCTTCCATCTTTTATCCAAAAATTATCAATAACCATACTATCCCCAAGAACTTAACTAGTTGCATGTAAATTCATAATTAACTTCCTTTAATTTGCAACTTAGAAGTTAAACTCATGGATCAATAACACCCAAACTAAACATGCTTCTCACAAAAATTAATGAACTTTTAGAAAAATACAAAATCAAGCAAACTCCTTCTAACAAACATTTTGTCAAGTACCTTTTGTGCATTAACATTTAAACCCAAACCAAATTTTTTCCTCTTTGATTTCATCTCCCAAAACTTCTCTAACATAAATATATAAATAAATTAGCTTCTTACATTTCATCTTCTCAATGAATAAATCAATCTTCACTTAAAGGAAAATAAATAAATTCCATCCTTCATATTTCTCACAACAATATAGGGCAAGAAAATGTCACAGCCATAATAAAAATCATAAGAAGAAGGATTGAAGCTTCTTACCTCACTCAATGTAATAGAGTAAAGTGGTAAGATATTGAGTGGATGAACAACGCAAGAGGAAATTAAAAAATATGAACACCGAACAGAGGAAGAGCTCAAACGATGGCACATAAATAAGGAGGACAAGGAATCGATAGCTTCCACTATCATTAGAATAGCATCGACATTGTTAGATCTCGAACAATAACCTAACTCTTTACATGCTTGCAGTCTTTGATTAGACAGAATGGAGAAGCAAAGAGAAGAGCTCAGTAATGATAAGTAGAGGAGAAAGAAGCTGCTGCAAGCTAAGCAGACAGCGATGACACACACACCTTGACGACATTGAAGATGAAGAAGGAGCAATAAGAAGATGGAGATGTCAAGGTGTTCTTCAATTTTGTTACTCTATCTCTCTCTCGATAGTTCTTGGATAAAATCAAATGGGGAATGAGGCAAATAAATATGCTCTGATCTCTATCTCTCCCTGTTTATTTATTTATTTATTTTAACAGAAGGGCATTTTAGTAATTTTTCCTTAAGCCAAAGTAAAAAAAAAATCCCACTCTTGGCCTCATAGAGATTCAAACTTAAGATTTGTTACTCGTGTAGCTTGCATGAAGTCTACTAGACTAATTGGACACCTTGGTTTTGATGATTACAAAATAAGAGAAGGTTGTATTTGACAAGTTCAATAATCATTAATTAATGGCTCATAAGGAAATTAATCAACTTAAAATTAAATTTCCATAAGAACTCAATGTTCTGGAATAGTTGCCTTCTTCTTAAATAGGCAGAAACATGCAAAATATTCTTTAATCTTCTTACATCGTGTTTCTTGTAAAAGATTAAGTATTTGACTTAATCTTAATCTCTTATAATACCTAAATGTTGTCTTAAGTTTTCTTGGATTAAAATCTCATCATATATGCGCCTTTATTGTTTTCTTGATCTTTGGTTCTTATTCTAGAATAGTAACCTTATTCGGAATAGCTTATTCCCAAGTAAGACTCCCTTCTTCCAAGTATCATCCCTTCTGCCTATTCAAGAAGAGCCTATTTTGGAATAGCAGTTCTTATTTTGGAATAGTAATCTAATCTTTGTAAGCCTATGCATTGAGTCTTTCTGAAGTTTAGCTTGTTTAGGAATAGTCTGGTCAGAATAGCTTATTTGGGAATAAGCTTCTCTATTTCAAAATAAAGTCTTTCAAATCATTGTCTTATAACTTTATTTTGATATATGCTATTTACTTTGAAATAAGCTCTCTACATTTTCATTCAATTTATTCTTCCTTATTCTTGAACAATCTCGCCTATTCTAAAATAATCACACGAGTTCATACTCTATTTCGTGCGAGAAAAATAGAGGTTTTTGTGACCTTTGATGAATCATTCCCTTTCACATTTTGAGTGTTATATTAACCATTTAATGCCTCTAGAATCATTGTAAATGCATTCTTAGGATAAGTTGAGCTCAGTTTGATCTTACTCATAAAATCCTTATTCTTAAATAAGCTTTTCTCTTACAAAGTAGCATTCTCACCTACCTTGTTAGAACATTTAATGAAAAGTTGCATTGCTTTCCTTACTTGCCGTAACAGAGAAAGTTTCATCAAAAAGAACTGTTCCATTATCCCAGTTCAGGGACTGTTTAGATATCTCAAAGAAAAGAAGCTGTTGACTCTAACGACTATATTCATAAGAATAACAAATCCTTAATGAGCTTCAACTATAAATACAAACATTTATGAAGATGGAGAAGATATAAAGAAATACAAAAAAGCCTAAGTTATTTATATTTATTGTTTACTAACCTTCTGAGCGTATATTTATTTCTAGTAAGCTTCATTAATTATATATCAACTTTAAGAGAGTATACTTAGCAGTCATTGTTCACTTTAAAACATACTCTGTTGGCCTTTATTTTATTAATTAATAATAGAGAAACTTAAACTCGAGAAGTTCAAGTGGGTTACTTCATTACCTTTGTAATGGGGAGTGAGACAGACTTTAATTTAAGTCTGGAATGCTATTGAGGCTACCAAGAGCCTAGATTAATCTTGGTAAAGTTAGTGGAGAAATCTTAAGGAGGATTTAAGGACTAGACGTATGCTTAAGTGGTTGAAGCTGAACCAAGATAAATATCTGAGCAAGCTTATTCTTCTTTATCTTCTCTTTGCTTGGTGATATCTCTTTAAACTCTCATTCTTATTTTAGTTATCATTTATCAAATTTTTATAAAACCCAATTCACCGCCCTCTTAGGTAGACTTTCAATTAGTATCAGAGCAAGGTTGCTTATTATTGACTTAACAGTCAAAGTACAAAGATCTTACTAATGACTAATTTTGCAGATGATAACCTTGGAGAAGAATTGTCTACAACTAGACCACCTGCCTTCAGGGGAGAAGACTACTCATTTTGGAAAAGTAAAATGATGATGTACCTTGAAGCTCTTAACATTGAAATGTTGGATATCATCACTAAAGGTCCATATGTCTCAATGACAATTAGAGATGATGGGCTAATGAGAGATAAAAGAAAAGAAGATTGGAGTGAAGAGGATAAATGTCTCATAAATCGCAATGCTAAGGCTAAGCTCACTATAGCTTATGCATTTAATCATACTGAATATTATCATGTTACTCATTGTTCAACTGCTAAAAAAATATAGGATACTTTATAGCAAGCTCATGAAGGAACCAATGAAGTCAAGGAGAACAGGAAGAGTAGTCTGTTACACAAGTATGAAACCTTCAAAATGAAAGAAGGAGAAAGCATCAAAGACATGCATATCAAATTTACTTATATCATAAATCATCTTATGAATCTAGAAATGACATACACTCAAACAAAACAAGTTAGGAAGATTCTTAAAAGTCTTCCAATGGAATGGTAACCAAAGATTATTACTATCATGGAGGCTCAAGAAGGTTCAATGAGGTCTATTGTGGCTCTCTTTGGTAGCTTAGAAGAACATGAATCAACACTTCTATGATACAAGGAAGACATGAATAAAAAAAGAAGGGAATTGCCTTGAAGCAGTGAAAAATGATGATTTAGATATAAATTCTTAACAAGATGAGGAGTTTGCCATAATGGTCAAAAGATTCAAAAAATTCTACAAAGGCAAAAGAAATTTTTGAAGAGGATCTTTTACCAATAAGAAGGATCAGAAGGAACCTCTCATTTGTTATGAATGTCGGAAGCCTAGTCACATCAAATGAGATTGTCATCAATAGCAAAAGAAATAAGAAAAGGAGAAGAAAAAAGAAAAACCTCAAAAAAAGGAAGCTTTGCAGCCTGGGGAGACAGTTCCTTAGAAGATGAAGATAAAGAATAAGAAATAGCCAATCTTTGTCTAGTAGCACGAGAGGAAGAAGATAATCTGATTGAATCACAAGTAGATAAGGTAAACTCTAACTTACTTCAAGATGAATTTAATGACTTGTTTACATTATTTCAAGAACAATGCAAACAAGTTCTGCATGCTAAAAGGACTATTTCTAAATTAAAAATGAAATTCAATCCTTTTCTAAAAAGAATGAATTATGTGATAAATGCAATTCATTACAAAACCAAAATGACACTCGAAAAAATGATTTAGCTAAGTTCACATGAGGTATCGAGATGCTAAATATTTTAGTTGGTTCTCAATGTTGTATTTTTGATAGAAGGCAGCAAAGTATTGTGATAGTTTCTTTAAGCCTTATGTGCATTCATCTAGTCCTTTTATCACATGTGCATTTTGTAATAAGAAAGGTCATCATGTCAAATCTTTTCATCATAAGAAAAATGGCATTAGTGTGTTTATGAAATGGGTTCCCAAAGGTACTTATGTACCCCGAGAGTTCAACTAACAAAAAAGGACCTAAAAAGAAATGGCTACCTAAAAAAATGATCCTATATTGCAGGTTTGCCTTACTTTCTCAAAGGAAAAGAAAAAGTGGTACATTGATAGTGGGTGTTCAAGACACATGACTTGAGATATTGATGAGTTTGTGGAACTCTTAGAAAAAGAAGGAGGAAATGTAACCTTTGTGAAAATCAAAAAGGTCACATTGCTGCATAGGGAAGATTAGTAATGAAAGAGAAGCAATCATTGAAGATGTTTTATACATCAAAGGACTCTTTCACAATCTTATCAGCATTAGCCAAAGTTGTGATAAAGGAAATAGAGTTATATTCGACTCAAAATCTTGCATAGTACAAAGAAAGCCAGATGAAAAATAGTTCTTCATGGTGACAGGGACAGTGATTGCTATACTTTTAATTTAGAGTCAGAGTCTTGTTTACAAAAATATTTTATGAGTAAATATGGGGAAAGCTTTTTATGACAAAGACACTTGGCACATGGTCATAAAAAATAGCTAGAAAAATTAGTAAAAAATAATTTGGTCATTAGACTTCCACCCTTAAGTTTTGATCAAAGAAAAATCTGCTAAGCATGTCCATTTAGAAAACAAACTAAAACTTCTTTCAGATATAAGGATTTTATATCCTTTGAAAGACCCCTTTAGCTCTTACATGTAAACTTGGTGGGTCCTTCAAGGGTTAAAAGTTTTAGTTGTAATTTATGTACACTTGTTATTATTAATGATTTCTTTATATTTACATGGACCTTCTTCCTAAGTTTTAAGGATGAAATGTTCTATGCATTTAATACTTTTGTCAAAAAGGTCCAAAATGAGAAAGGTATATCTATTGTGTCTATTAGGTCTAATTATGGAGGAGAATTTGAAAATGAAGACTTCATAAATTTCTGTGAAGAGCAAAGAATCAATCATAACTTTTTTACACCAAGAACTCCTCAACAAAATGGTGTGATAGAGAGAAAGAACAAAGTACTTACTAATATGGCTAGAGCTTGCTGAATGACAATGGATTTTCTCAGGTTTTTTGGGCAAACACAATGAGTACAGCATGTTACATTATCAATAGAGCCTATGTCAGACCAAAACTCAACAGAACTCTATATGAACTCTATAAAGGAAGAAAGCCAAACATCTCTCATCTCCATGTATTTGGAAGTAAGGTATACACACACAACAACAACAACAACAACAAAGAAAACCTTAGAAAGTTTAATGCAAAATTAGACATGGGAATTTTTCTAGGCTACTCAAATAGGAGGAAGGCTTTTCAAGTATTCAATCTCAAAGCAAAAGTCATAGAGGTGTTTATACGCGTTGTCTTTAATGAAAGTCTATCAAAAAAGGATAACCCTGATATGGATGAGTTAACTAAAATGATAAATAATCCTCAATTTTTAAAATCTTAAAAAATTCTAGAAGTAGTTGAGAAAGCAAAATCTTCACCTGAGATAAAAGCAGAGTCTCAATAACTAATGGCTTGAAGGAATAATAAGAATCATCCTCTTGACCATGTCATTAGAGAAATAATTGATTCTATATGTATACAAAGTCATTTATGGAACATAGCCGGTCATTCAACCTTCATTTTAAAGATTGAACCTAAAACTATCGAAGAGGCTTTATCCGACTCCTGTTGGATAGATGCTATATAAGAGGAACTCAATTAGTTTGAACAAAGTCAAGTTTGGGATTTAGTCCTAAGACCAAAAGATCATCCAGTTATTGGAGCCAAATGGGTTTTCAAAAATAAGCTTGATGAAGGAGGTACTATTATTAGAAATAAAGCATGATTGGTAGCCAAAGGATACAATCAAGAAGAAAGGATTGATTATGAGGAAACATTTGCTCCTGTTGCAAGATTAGAAACAATTCATCTTCTCCTTCCTTATGCTGCTGTAAAGGATATTAAGCTCTATCAGATGGATGTGAAAAGTACATTTCCAAATAGATACATCCTTGAAGAAGTGTATGTTGAACAACCACCTAGTTTTGAAGATCCACATAATCCTAATGCTATTTTCAAGCTTAAAAAGACTTTATATGGACTCAAGCAAGCATCTAGAGTATGGTATGATCGACTAAGCTCTTTTCTTTTATAAAAAGGGTTCAATCGAGGTAAAGTTGATACTATTCTATTCATTAAGAAAATAAAAGAACATTTACTTATTGTAGAAATTTATGTGGGTAATATAATATTTGATATTATTGACCAATCCTTGTGTAAGGAGTTTTCTAAGCTAATGCAAGGTGATTTTGAAATGTCAATGATAGGAGAATTAAATTTCTTCTTAGGACTCCAAATTAAACAAAGAGGTGATGGTATCTTCATTTTTCAAATAAAGTATTTAAAGGAGATACTCAAAAAGTTTGAAATGGATCAAGCAAATAGAATAGAAACTCCCGTGAGTTCATCTATTAAAATGGATGAGGATGCAGTTGGAATAGAGTATGATTTCAAATTATACAGAGGGATGATATGATCACTTCTATATCTCACTACAAGCTGACCTGATATCTCTTTCAGTATAGGACTCTTTGCTAGATTTCAATTAGCTCCAAAAGAATCTCATGCGACTACTGTAAAGAGAATATTTAGACATCTCAAGGATACAAATACATTAGGACTTTGGTATCCTAAAGGAGGAAGTAAATTCTTGATTGGATATTCTGATATAGATTCTAAAGGATGTAAAATAGAAAGGAAAAGCACAAGTGGGATTTGTCACTTCTTTGGTGGCTTACTAGTATCTTGGGCAAGGAAGAAATAAAATACTATCTTATTATCATCAACTGAATTAGAATATATTGCTGCTAGATTATGTTGTTCACAAATCCTCTACATGAAGCAACAGCTTGAAGATTTTAGAATTAATCTTAAAGAAATTTCAATCATGTGTGACAATAAGAGTACAATATGCTTGACAAAAATCCAGTACATCATTCTAGGACCAAGCATATTGATATTAGACATTGTAACATCCCAAATTTCTAATCTTATGTTAATGACTGATTAGTGGATGAATTAGCGATTTAATGTGGGATAAGGGCTCAGGATAGTGAAGTATTATTTTAACTTATTGGGATGTTATATAAACAAATATAAGCAAAAGAATAGAATCCTGAAGTAGAGCATATGAGCATAGTGAGGATTTCCCTCACTTTGCCATGTGCTACGGTAGTTTAATAGGACATGTCTAACTCGTGAAAACAAAAAGGGAGAACGTGAGGGAGAGGTTTGGAGTGGAGAATAGTAAGGGATGTGCTAAGGCAAGCATAATCAGGAGCAAGTATGATGTTTTCAACCTATTACTTATTAGATAAGTCACGTACTGCCTTAACCTCTAATTCTACCCTATTTTCTCTTAGTTCTAACTAGTGAGAAATTGAATTTAAGAGTTTTTAACGAGTTAATTTCTTACCTTATGGTAATAGAAAGGTTCTTTAAAAATAAACTAGTACTTTGTGACTAGTTTGGGTCAAAATGATAAAGCTTTGAAGTTATAGGCAAGATTTGCCCCAATCTAGATAGAGAGTAGTGAGAGAAAATTTAGCTAGAAATGTTAAAGCTTGAAATGAGGGGTATCAGTGGTAATGTGAGTAATTAAGTGTGAAATGTGGATTTGATAGTGATTAGGTGCTTGATTGTGATAATTGACACCTTTTGTCAATAGCGAAATTGACTTGGATTGCTAATTTTGTATAAATTCTAGTGTGTGACAAGTAGAAAAGAGGAGAGAGATTCAAATAAGAAAGTTACATAGGTAACCCTTTCTATTGAATAGAGGGGTTAAGGTAATCATATAGTTTATTATATTTATTAACTATTATAATTGTGTGGAAGTGAATACCAAATAACAAATTGTGAATTTATGAGTTTTATGCATGATTTGATATTAAAAATGGTTTTAGCATGAATATTAGTCTGTGAAATGGAAATTGAAAATTTTTTTATTTCATTAAATATATATTTATGATATGAAAGTATATGTTGTGGAAATGTAAATAAGTAGTAATAATTGTGAAAAAGCATGACCATAGGAGGTGGTAGTTCACCCAAAATATGTAGGGATGTGTGTGTGTGGAGATATGTGAGTGAAAAATTCATATGGTCAGGTTGGCATCATGGGACATCCAATGCAGCATTATACGAGCTATTACCATAGGTAATCCGCTACAGCATATTATAGGACTATTACTGTGGGACATCTAGGTAGTTTGGCAACTCCTAGTGCCTGATAAGGTACGGTTAGGAGTCAATGATGTCTCTATCACCAGTGTGTGAAGAGAAAAATAATAGTTTATAGGTAGGTTAAATTACCTTTAGCTAGGTGTTTTTACCACCGAAAGTGTGCTCGAGTCAACAAGTGTTGATGCAGAAAAGCTTGTGGTTTTATGTTGGGCAGTATTGGAGGTTCGATGGTTAGATGATCATGCTAGTGTATTTTTGCTTGGAAATACTCTTGAAAAGATGATATTTCTTCACATTATGATATATATATGATATTACTTTATTTTCATTACTTTGACATAGTTATTTATGGTAATAGGCATTAAATGAAATATATTGATTATTGAAATTTTTATCTCACCTGTGGTTAATTACATTTTTTAGGTTTTGGTGCTAGTAGTTAAAGGAAAAGGATATAGGCTGAGTTAGCATCTCTCACCTAAGTCTTTGTAAGATATGGTGTAATGATTTATAAATTGTTAGCCAATAATGTGTATAAGTCTCCATAGGATTCAATACATGGGCATAAAGTTGTATTTATTATATGTTTGATGATTGTGAGTTTCCTAGCCCTTGTATATGTTTGAGTGGTAAAATGAATGGATGGGCTAGTGAAAGAATGTACGTATATATGAATACAAGGTGTTTGAAGTTTATGTGTAGTGATTTGGCCATGTGTGAGAATATAGAAGTGAAATGAGATTTGGCCCACAAGTGTGAAATGGGTGGATTTACAGGCCAAATATGAGTATGTGTGTTATATTATGCATGTGTGTGGTCAATCGGTCTATATTATCCATTTGGATATGGTCAAAGCCCAAAAAGTGGCCGATGACAATTGGTTTTAAATTGAGACACTTAAGTGACAAAATTTTGGTAAAAAATGGTCAAAATGCACTCAAGGGTCTAATTTTTAGTAGAAATATCGAATTGAGATGAAACTAGCATTATTAGTTAGATTTCAAAACAAGCTTCGTATAGGTGCTTAAACCATCCTAATCGAACATCACATGTGGAAATGGCGCATATTTGAATTTCACATTAGAAACTGCCATTTGATAGCAAATTCAAGTGTGTGCGCCGTGGCGTATGTACCCACATGCTGTGGCACATGACACAGAGTGAGCGACTGTGGCCTCTATGCCATATGCTGTGATGTATGTGGCATGAGCCGCAAGCACAATATGAAATTTAACTTTTTTTTGTTGTATGCACATGTTTCTTTTAGTGTTCAACACTCGAATAATTGTTGCTTCCACTGTGTTTGTGTTTTGTGTGTTGGGTTTTATAACTCAAGTGAATTATAAAATGTTTGGAAATCTTTTCTTAGGATCCCAAGGCTTTCAATGTTTTCAAAATAAATGATTTTGATTTGATTAAGATTGATTGTAGTGTAGCGTATGGTAATGTTGGTGAAGGGCATTACAGACATCACTTTATTAAAGATCATGTACAAAAAAAAGATGTGATGTTTGAGTTCATTCCTATTGATTTTCAACTGGCAAACATCCTCACCAAGCCATTGGCCACTGATCAATTTATATACATAAGGAGAGAATTGGGACTACTAAATCCCAATAAGTTGTAAGTACTCCTATCCTAAGTTATAACTATTGTTTTATGGAAAATCATCCAACTTAAGCTTCAGAGTGTTTTAAGATGTTTTTACAGGATCTTCTATTTAAGATTGATTGAGATTAACTGGTTTATAAGTGCATTAAGGTTTAAAATCCTTATTATTTACTTCTTCGAGAATAGTGAGTCTATTCTAAAATAAAATATTTGTTCTAGAATAAGGAAGATGGCAGAATGCTTGTTCAGAGAGTAACTGATTTGGAATTAGAATAGCATGTGAGTCAAAGTAAGCTATTCTGAAATAAGCATGCCTATTTCGAAATAATCTATTTGCAAGGAAGTCAAACCACTTTAGAATAAAGCATAATGTGAGACACAAGACAGGTATTTTGAAATAGTAATCACTATTTCAAAATAATAAGGTATGTCTTTAACTTTGACCTTTTACATTTCACAACAGCTAGTTTCTTTAATAACACTTAATTTGAAATAGGTTATTTATATGTTTTGCTCAATCCTTCTTTGTACTTTGGCCTCTTCTAAAAGAATGCCTTAAACCTCATATCTCTTTGAATCATTACCAAATTCACTCCATATCTTGAATTTCTATCAAAGAAACTCACACCTATGATGCTCGATCATAACCTAACCTTTATATTCCTCTCCTTGTTCAACTATGTCTAGGTCTTCCTTGAAAGCTGCTCACACCAAGAATACTCCTAAATCTTTAGCAGCCCGTGGTCTTACTCCCTAAGATTTCTTTGAAGCAAGGGATATTGTGATTAAGAGATAGTATAGAAGTCAAAGTACCTCTGCTAGTAGCAAACATGATGATGTTATAAAGAAAGCAGAGCAATTTATAAGGGCACGAAAGAAAAAGAGTTTTAAAAAATGAGTTCATATTCAAGAGCCTAGTCAGGAAGGTGAAGAACATCAGAGTACTCCTGATATTGCTCAAGGTGCAATCCAATCTCCTTTTCGTATTTCGAAACGATAAATTTTAGGAAATATTGAAAGATCAACCAAAAGTGTCAATAAGGAAGAAACTAGTGTCCAGAATCAGAGAAAGTGAAAAGGAAAAGAGAAAGTCAACATAAACTGGTCCAATTATAACTGTAGAAGCCTAAATGAAGGGGTTATCTGGTACAACTCCTTAATATGCAATCCAAAAGTTTTGGATTAAGTTGGTCTGTCAATTTTAAAGTTCTACATAACAATGGTCTGGATGTAACCAGATATGTAAAACCATATAAGAAATTGCTAGAAATCAAACTCTCAATGTGTGAAAAATTCATATGAGCCTTCTATATTTCTATTCAGATTTTTATAGTGGGAAGAAATTGAAGGCAAAAATCCAAGACCAAGAGTTTGAAATCACAGAAGATAACCTGATTGAGTTACTGGAATTACTAACCGATGGCTCTATACTGAGGTGTTTTGATTTCAACTTCACAAAGTCAATTATGCATAAGATTTTGGTACCTTCTTGGGAACTAATTGATCCATCTGTGACCAAGCTAGCCGCTATACTTCCAGAACATAGGATTCTACATCATATCTTAACCAAAGTTATATTGAGTAAACAAACTGGATTCGATGCTCTGACTCAGGAAGATTTTGTTTATTTAACTACCATGATCAAAGGTATGAAAATCCATGTAGCAGTAATCATTCTTGAAAAAATGAGATTATTAGTCTCACTAGATCACAAGCGAGCTAGTAAATTTCTTCTGTATAGGTCTCTCATCTTTAAGATTCTAAAAGATCAAAAAATCAAATACTTGGAGGATGGGAAGAAGATTTCTCAGGTGGACATCATGGGACATACTACTCTAAAGAAGATGCAACTTTTTTGCAGAAAAAGAAGCACATGATGAAGCCTCCTCTTCTGCTCCTCAAACTACACCTAGGTCCTTTGTGTACTCATGTGCTAGCAAGAATAAAAGAATTGATCCTTCTATGCCTAGCTCTTCTTGACCTGATCAGGAAGATGAGCCTCTGCCTAATATAGATATACATATGGTGACATGGCTAGATAAGAGATTCAAGACCCTATATGAAGTCTTCACAATGTATCTGGAATGGTAGAATAAAGGGTATAAACTTGAGCTGTAAAATCTTAAGCTAGATGTTGAGTTACTTAAGGCTCAAGTTATTAGCCTTGGAGATTCACTTGAAGGGATCAAAAAGTTTTCTCAAAAGGAACTATACTCGGTTATCCACTCTTAAACATGTTTCTATGCACACTATTGATACATCTTCCCATGGCATAAAGAAGAAAGATTTTGAAGAATTTAAGGGTCATATTACCTTGGGCATTCCAGAAGGTCCTGTCACTGAGCAGCAGTTTGATCATGATCCTCCAGTTGACACAGAAGGTCAATCTCTTAAACAAAAAGGGGCTTAGTAGATAAAGCTCTAAAAGTTGTTATGGCCATTGCTCAAACCTATGGTAATGAGGATTTTGATATAGAAGAGATGATATTCTAGACTTCTGTTTCCCAGAAATCTTCACTCATATCTCCAGGTATTCCTACTACAGCTCTTTTCTAGGACCTTATGAAGCAAAACTCACAAGTTTTTTTGAATCCTTAGCCCTTGACTACCTTACTGGCCTTTAGTGAGATTTTCAGACTCTTCCTAATTTTCCCCTCTGCCTACTTAGGAGGAATTAGAAGAAAAGTTAAAGTAATTAGTCCAATCACTCCTATCACACTGCCCTCTCATTTCATTACACTAATTTCCCTAGCTCCTCAGCCTCTTGATGCTGACAAAAATAGGGAGAACAAGTCAAAGAGTTTAAAGAGTGGTTCTAGTGTACAAAGTACTAAAGGAAAAGAAGTTATGGATTCAGGGTCAAACAAGCATAAAAGATTCCCTTTAAATAGTGGTTCTAGTATGCAAAGTACTAAAGGAAAAGTAGTTATGGATTCAAGGTCAGACAAGCATAAAGGATTCCTTGTGATCAGAAAGAAGACACGTGCAAGGAAATTTTAAACCTAAAGTTGTCAAGGAAGAAGACCCAGTGACCAAGCCTCTAGCCTTATCTCCCTCAAAAATTTCTGAAAAACCTTCATTGCCTCACCTTGATATCTTCACGGATGATTGGGTGAAAGATTTTATGGCTAAAGTTGATGCAGTAAAGATTAAGAAGGGTCCTATCTTCTCTAAGTCCAAAAATGCCAAACCTTAGCCTTCTTTTGTTCAAAACTAAGCTTATGCTTTAATAGGATGTTTTTGTTATCTTTAGTTATAAATGTTATTGTTCTTACTTCTTTTTAACATATGTGCTTATTCAGTTCATGACTCAATCTATTTCTCTATTTATTAATTGATTAAGGGAGAGTCAAACTCTCTCTAGGACTAACAAAGTACATCTAATTTTGTCATCATCAAAAATGGGGAGAAATGTTGAACCCTGGTTTTGATAATTACAAAATAAGAGAAGGTTGTGTTTGGCAGGTTCAATAATCACAAATCAGTGGCTCGTAAGGAAATTAATCAACTTAAAATTAAACTTCTGTAAGAACTCACTGTTTTGGAATAGTTGCTTTCTTTCTAAATAGGCAAAAACACGTAAAATATTCTTTGATCTTCGTACGTCGTGTTTCTCACAAAAGATTAAGTATTTGACTTAATCTTAATCTCTTATACTGCCTAAATAGTGTCTTAGGTTTTTCTAGATAAAATCTTATCATCTATGCACCTTTATTATTCTCTTGATCTTTGGTCCTTATTCTGAAATATTAACCTTATTTCGGAATAGCTTATTCCCCAATAAGACTCCCTTCTTCGCAAGTATCATCCCTTCTACCTATTCAGGAATAGCCTATTCCAGAATAGCAGTTCTTATTCTGAAATAGTGGTTTGATCTTTATAAGTATATGCATTGAGTCTTTCTGAAGTTTAGCATGTTTGGGAATAGTCTGGTCAGGAACAGCTTATTTGGGAATAAGCTTCTCTATTCCAAAATAAAGTCTTTCAAATCATCATCTCGTAACTTTATTCCGATATATGCTATTTACTTTGAAATAAGCTTTTTGCATTTTCATTCAATTTATTCTTCCTTATTCATGAAGAGTCTCGCCTATTAAAATAATCACACAAGGTCATACTCTGTTTCGTGCGTGAAAAACAGAGGTTTCTTGACCTTTGCTGAATCATCCCCTTTCACGTTTTGAGTGTTATATTAACCATATAATGTCTCTAAAATCATTCTAAACGCATTCTTGGGATAAGTTGAGCTCAGTTTGATCTTACCAATAAAATTCTTATTCTTAAATAAGCTTTTCTCTTTCAAAATAGCATTCTCACCTACCTTGGCATAACACTTAATGAAAAGTTGTGTTACTTTCCTTACTTGCTGTAGAAAGTTTCGTCGAAAAGCACTGTTCCATTATCCTAGTTTAGGGATTGTTTACATATCTCAGAGAAAATAAGCCATTAACTCTAACGACTATATTAATAAGAATAACAAATCCTTAATGACCTTCAACTATGAATACAAACATTTATGAAGATGGAGAAGATACAAAGAAATACGAAAAAGCTCAAGTTATTTATATTTGTTGTTCACTAACCTTCTGAGTGTATATTTATTTCTAGTAAGCTTTATTAATTATATATCAACTCTAAGAGATTGTACTTAGCAATCGTTGTTCACTTCTAAACATACTTTGTTTGCCTCTATTTTATTGATTAATAATAGAGAAATTTAAATTTGGAAAGTTTAACTGGGTTACTTCATTGCCTTTGTAAAGGGGAGTGAGACAGACTTTAGTTTAAGTCTGGAATTGTACTGAGGCTACCAAGAACCTAGATTAATCTTGGTGAAGTTAGTGGAGAAATCTCAAAGAGGACTTGAGGACTAGATGTAAGATCAAGTGATTGGAGCTGAACCTGGATAAATATCTGAGCAAGCTTATTCTTCTTTATCTTCTCTCTGTTTAGTGATATCTCACTAAACTCTTGTTCTTATTTTACTTATCATTTATCAAATTTTTATAAACCCAATTCACCCCCCTCTTAGGTGAACTTTCATAGACCACAATTCTCTCTTGACATATTCACTCTAAAAATAATAAAAATATACTTTAAACACCTTTTCATAATTTAATTAATTAATTTTATTTTATTATTACTATTATTTTTATTTTGTTCATTACAGGGGCATATATGGAAAAGGGACATATTCACTACTGCTAACACATGTTGTGCCATGACAAATGACACCGAAACGACAAGTCTCAATGACTAGCAACGTCATTCAAAATGAATTGGGCCTTGATTAACTACTGTTTCAAACCCAACATATCAATTTAGTCCAAACAGGACTTATTATTAACAAAGGTTTTACAAGCATTTTAAAAATGCTTTTGTCATATTTATTTAATGTGACTTCATATTCAAATACTTGAACTCGAGACCTTATACTAATTCAACTCTCTCGACTTGTCCTTAAGTCAAAACAAAGTAATTTCTCGAGGGCACTTCTATCAACTTATCAACAATAGTACACTGAGTATTCAAAATGCAACATATTATTTGGGCAATGCACTCATATACGCAGCTGAATATATAATTGAATAAATCCATATTTGAAAATAACGAAAGAAAGTTCACTCGTTGAAATTTAATTCCTTTGAAACTAGCCAAGTCTACTGAATTAGTAGCTCGGCAACGTTTGTCCTTTTCTTTTCAAGTCATACTTGAAATATTTAGAGACTTTAAATATGGTTTTTGAGAATTGAACGGGACTTGGGCAAATAATGAACAACGATGATTCCTCTTCGTGTGTCCGCTCAAAGGACAATAGGTGCTCATCACTTTTTGATATAATCTGGATTATTCATGTTTAATTTAGATGATTTAGATTTAGATTTTTTTTATTTTTATCAAATAAAAAGTTATAAAATGTTCAATAAATATAAAAGGACCAAATTTAATATTAATTTGTTATATTTTTCATAAATTGACTTTATAGATTTGTTCTAGAATGTTCAGCTTCAAAAATTTTAAATTGTAATTAAAAAAATTGGGAAAAGCTAGTTAAGACATTGCCTTTATTTTTAATATTATATTTATCAAAATAAAATTTATTAAATCTGGCCATTCCAAAGTAACTCTAGATAGTCAATTTATAAAAAATGTAAACATTTTTAATATTAAATTTGGACAATTTAATCTGTCTAAAGTTGAACAATTTTACTAAAAAAAATTATAAATTTATTTTGATAAACATTAAATAAAAATAAAAAATTTAAAACTAAACTGTTGAGATTAAATCTAGACAGTCCAGATCATATCATTAAATATTTACCTCTAAGAGATTGAGATTAAATATGAACTATCCAGATTAAATCTAGATATTCTAAAATGTAATGAATTTATAATTAAATAGTTAACTAAACAAAATTTTAAAAAATTTATTAGGATAACTAGTAATTACTCTTACACATAATGTATCAAGAAAAATATACTCCCTCCATTCAAAATATAAGGCATTTTTTAAGGAGTTGGATGTTTAAAAAATGTAAGGTATTTTTAATCTTTCAATGTGTAATATTGTCTTTTTTCAAAAGTACTTCTATTGATAATGACTTTATATTTATTATAAGGGTATTTAATAAGGACAAATATAAAAAGATAATGTTAGTTTAAAAGTAGGTAACTACTTTATTGGGAGGTAAAATTCTATTAAAGATGCCATATATTTTTGAACAGAGGGAGTAACATATAATCCTTACAACCTAAAAATTTAAACAAATATCATGGCAATAAAAGAATTAAACCCATAAAATCAATTACCATTATATAAAATTTTAAAACCATTTTTCTCAAATTTATTTAAACGTAACCATGCTATAAAAAAGAGTTAAACTATATTTCAGTAAGCTACTGTATTTATAAAGAGGTTCACCTAATGAAATAGATACTTTAAAATCAACCTTGATGGAAAAAGGTTAAACTAGAAAAAATGCTATCAAAATTATAAAAGTTTAAACATAAAATTCGAAATCAATAAACAATGCTCTACTATCATAAGAAAGAGTATAATATGGTAGGTAGAAAAGAACTTGAAAATAATTACTCACTTTCTCAAAATCTGGGAACACAATCAATTATTTAAACATTTACTCCTTCCGTTTTTATTTATAAGATATTTTTAACCAAATCATGCAAACTAATAAAAGTTGGTTATCTAATTAAAAGTATAACAACATTCTAATTTTTCCCCTAATTATTATAAATAAAAAATAAATTTTTTTCAAAGCAAATTTATGAAAATACTTATCTTTTTCTCTTTTCAATTTAATAAGAGAATAATAGTCCATTCATTAGAAAATATGCTAATAACTTCTTATATTTAGGGACAAAAAAAAGTTTTAAAAGACTTCTTATATATAGGGACGAAGGGAGTATTCCACAATAAAATTCTCAACATAGAAATTGCATAATAAAATAATTACTCTTGATAAAATAGTAATGCAAATCCCATGGCCTCAGGCCTTATCTAACAGTACTGTCATCAGTCATAAACATTGAATATTAATGTAGAAAAATACAAAAATTAATACTTTCAATAACAATTTGTGAGTTCTTTATTGGTAGAACCCTTTAATGGCAAGCTGCAGCCCGACTATAGGCTCAGTACTCACCACTGAACCATTATGTGTTTCCTCTCCTTAAAAGTCCTTATAAAAGTGTCCTGTCCCAAGAGCTCTCTCTAGTTGAGATACCAAGAGTTCTAAGAATGGCCAACTAAAGTGCAAAAGATGGAGGTAGATCACATGATCAAAATCATGGAAACAAATAACCTTCCATCAAAGCAACCTCCAAACATATGCAAGGCAAACATGGCATCATTTTCCAAAATTATGACTATATCGTTCATAAAACATATATATACATAGTTCGGAAAAAAATCAGAGTAACAACAATCATCCCACTCAACAACAGTTTACAAAATTATATAATACTAATACAGGTTATTATACGTAGCAAAACACACACACACACACACACAATATTTTCTCTATAAGTATATAAATAATACTCTAATCATACAAACAAGCCTTCAAAGTAAATAACATGGTTACCTCTTTTCCCAAAGGCTAAATAGAAATTACTCGTGATCTCTACGTACGCATGATAACAAAGTAAAGTTAATATATGATGCCCATAAGAATACAACATATACATGTATCTCAAAGGGCTAATATAAACTAAATATCAACCATAGATTTCTCCCAATTTTCTTAATCTTTAATATAAACTAGTTTTTATGTATTTATAATACTAATAAAATTTTTATAATCTAGAAAATTGTTTTAGGGAAAATCACATATATCCCATATAACAAATTAATAAATAAATCTTGTAAAATTTAAAAACTACGTAAAATTAAGTCCCTTGAAATATGAGTGTAGTTTGAGGTTGAGATACAAAGATAATATTGCCCATGTTAATGTGGCTTTCATACGCAACTGCAACATCACAACAAATAAGTAAAATTTGTAATTCATAAGTTAATTTTTCCTTGTATAATGCTGATATAACATGGAGACTTATGTATTGTTATATCTAGCATTAAACAAGAATTCTAGCTTCTGAATTATGATTTTTTCACTTGCAAACTGAATTAAATTTCATTTGTAAGTAAAAACCAAATTAATTGTTAAGAGTTTTATTAATTAAATCTAACATTAAACAACTCATAGGCTAAATATGTAAATCTTGAATAAATTTTGTTGGAATTATTTGTAAATAAGTCTCCACACAATCCCTTAGAACTACGTACAGTCGTCTCCCATCCCTTGCAAGATTCACACAATCTAGAGGACATAGGAAAGCGCGTATTCTGTCAACCCATAATTTTATTCTGACTATATATACAAATCAACGGAGAATATTCTTAAGTGAAATAGAATAATTCCATAAATTATATTACATATCATCTTTTTTCTATTCAATTTCCCATCAACATCATCTTTCCATGCATCAATTTTCCCAATATAATTCAATTGTTAATTACAGCAGTGAAGTCAAGTGTCCAATATTTTTTACTAAAACAACCAAAAAAAAACAAACAAACAAACTCCATCACTTCAGCACAAGGTACAAGCTGCTCAGAGGGAAATCTGAGTATTTTATTTGTTACTCAAAATTCAAGACCAACATAAACATTTGAAAAGCATCCATGTATAGTATAGTATGTCAAAAAGAGACTCCAGGATTATGAAGAGGCAAATTAATATCACACCATATCTGGGCCCTCTCGTCCATTTTTACTTCTGTCAGAAAGAGGAGCAAGTTCTGCAACACTAGAAGCCTCAAAGTGGTTCTCAGAAATAACCTCTTGATGACTAATCCACAAAACCGCATGAAGAAAAACAATAGGCATAGAACATGCTAAAGTCACACCCAGATGAATCTCTGCGCTTGTTAAAATAAGTTGAACCATAGTTGCAATGGCAAGTAAAGCCAAAACAAACCTTTTGTCTAAAACTCTGTGAAGGAGGTAAGAATTAGGGTGTGCCCTTAATAGCAGCAAGTACAACGTTGTCACATAGGTCATGATAACCAGAAGAATCAAGGAAACTTCGCGTGCAGGGATTAGGGTTATGAAGAGTATGATCCAGACAAAAAGTGTGTAATATAACCCTAAATTGCCCAAGTTTCTGATGATCCGAAGAGCTGCAGCTTCTAGGGTTAATGGAATGTTGAGAGGACAATAAAAGTTGAAGTCACTGAACTGCTTTTCATCGGGTGCTTTTGGTTCATAGGGTTCGTCGGTCGATGAAGGTGATTTTGATGAGTTGGGAATTCTCTGTATCGTTCCCAAACTTGCCATGTGATATGATGATTGGATCAACTTTTTGGGGTAATCTCCAACGAGAGAATTCTGAAATCAAAATGAATGTGTGATATGTTTGTTTGATTTGGATGAGGCTCGTGTTAATTTGTAGTATCAAGAGATATGATAATTTCTTTTCTTTTTCCCCTTTGGACTTCCTAGTGGAAAACTTTGAATAGAGACTTGGTAAAGAATTTCCTTATCATCGTCATTATATTAGACTATTGTAGAATTCAAAATTGACAGCTTGATTGACCTAGCTATAACTATATATATATATATATGAAGTTGAACTGACATGAAAGTAATGTTTCGGAAATTTCAACAAGAACCTTCTTTGTCATCTCAAATAGAGGTGGTAATATGAGTTGAGCTCACAGGTTCAATCTACCAAAATGTTGTGAATTGGGTTGAAAAAATAGGAGCTTTTTCAGAGGCAACTTTTTCCCTACTCGCACTAACCAGAGCCTGTCATGAATTAACTAGCACAACTTGTGGAGTAGCCCGCTCTTTTTTCCTTCAATTTCTATAATTATTTTTTCCAAACATAATCATAATATTTTGGAAAAATTACATATAGATTGCATGAAGCTGACTTATTTACAAATATGTCCTACGAAATTCAAAAACCACAGCCAGGTCTCTTAGGACTTAAGTGTAATTTGAAATTAGACTACAAAAATAATAATGCCCCTATTAAACGTACATTAAATCTATCAAATAATTAATTTATAACTACTTAATCAGGAATTTATAATTATAACTTTAACTTTTTACAGTTCTAACTTCATGTATATCCAATAATTAAATTAAATTGATTGGTTTAACTATTGAATAAGTAAAATTATAGTTATAAAAAGTTAAAATTATAATTATAAATTAATAATAAAATAGCTGCAAACGGTTAATGTTAAACTTTATTAATAATAAATGATTGTTTAGGTATTGAATATGTGAAGTTAAAGTTATAAAAAGTTAAAATTATATTTATAAATTGATAATAAAGCAGTTATAAATTGATGTAATATATGTTTAATAGGGTTATTATTGTCTTCGTAGCCTAATTTCACACTGCACTCAGGTCCCAAGGACTTGGCTGTCATTTTTAAATTTTTTGGAACTTATTTGTGAATAAGTCTACTCTACGGGACCTATTTGTAATTTTTCCTAATATTTTTTTGAAATATATTTGTTTCGTTAATTAAAAAAAAGGAAAATTTGTGAACAGTAACTATAATAAAAGACGTCAAAGATTAAAAAATACTCCTTGAACAAATATTTATAACTCATTCCTTCTGTCTTTAATTATTATCAGAAAATTTTCTATAATTTTTAACTTGAGACTTTATAAAATTTCTTAATGCTTCTTGATTTATTTTTTTTTTAACTAATTAAACAACATCAATATAAGTCAGTACTTTCTATTTAATAAATTCCATTGAGAGTAATTCTAGAAATTTAAGAGCATGAACTAATTTTAACCTGTTTGATCATTTTATTATTTGTTACTCAGCATATTAAAATTATAAAGAATAATCTGTTATTGAAACGCATGTTATTCTAAAGGCAAATTGAAATTTAAACATGTCCTGCTTTTAAATTTATTACCACATACATAGAGAAAATATAAACAACACTTATTCTTTTTTAGAATTTATTATTTTCTTAGATGTTAAGCATATAAGCAACAAATTATTTATTTAAAATTTATTATTATGTATAAATTAAAATTCTAAAAATAAAAAATATTAGGTTGAACAATATTTCTGAATTAAAATAATTCATTATTTTACTTTTTCCCTTTTGTAAAAAATGTCGTACACATGATTTTATTACAGAACTATATTTCTGAATCATAAAGACCTCAGCTTAAGGTCTGTTCGTTGTTAAAAAAAAATTATGTTGGAAAAAATTGATGCACTAAAGGATGGTGGGTATATTGAATTAAACGTTAGGCAAAAATGATGCGTAATTATATAATTTATGGATTATATTTTATTTGACTTATGATTCTCCGTTTATTTGCATAGCATCCATTCAAAATCAATGCTCTTCTTGGGGTATTTCTATCAACTCAGCAACAGCACACTGTATTCAAAATACAAATTTTATCTGGGCAATGCACTTATACAGGCTAAATAAAATAATTGAATAAATTAACCCATAATTGAAAATACGAAGGGTGTTCCCTCATCAAAATTTAATCGAAAAATGAAAAAAAGTTCCCCCTCCTATATGCAAAATAAATGAATAAATAAATAAGATCACACGAAATGACCAAAATAAAATAAACAATTACAATTTTACTGTACAATTTGTTTATTTTAAACTAATAATTTTATCAAAAATATTAATGTCAGAAAAGCTCCTAAAAATTATGGCATTTTAAGAGATTTTATTTTCATTTACGTATTTCAAGAATATTTTTCTGTCATTTCCCGAATTCAATTCTTTGACACTAGCTGAGATATTAAGTGGGTCAAAAGTTTGTCTTTTTTTTTCTGGGTCATATTTTCAATTAATTTATATTGCAAACTTAAATTTATGAAAACTTCAGCTTTACAAAAGCTAATCCAAACAGATATATATGATTGGTTAATGGCCCCCAATATAAAGTTTGATGGCAAAAGTAAGTTGACTGGATACTGTTTACCTAAATTGATTAATTTACTTTTAGTAGTTTCTTGAAGAAAACAAAGTCAAGATTAGTGGCTCTGAGAGTATTGGATGCGGAGATTTGAAGAAAGGCGAATGATTTTGAGAAGGCTGTTTCTGGAGGTTTGGAGAATGATCTATATCTCCTTCAAAGGTAAATTAATGGATCTGGATATGGGTACTGGTTTCAAAGATGGCAAGGGTAGTTGTGTTTTTGATGCTGTATGGAGAGATTCAAAAAGTGTTGCCTTAGACAACAGGTAACGCTGAAATATGCAACAATTGAAAAATACTGTTGTTTTTTTATAAGAATAAGCAACACTTAAGAATTGTTCAGTAAACTTCCAATAGGCAAAATTAAATATTTCTGCCCTACCTAGAATTTGAACCTTGAACCTCTTAAATATAAGTCAAGCCTCTAACCATTTTCTAACATTACTATTATATGTAGAGATATTTTTAAAGTAACTATTGAATTAATTTAATAAATAAAATTAGAAGAATATGTCAAAAAATGGATAAAAAATAAAAGTAAATAGTTTTTTTTATAAACGTAAACAATATGCAACAGTTCTTCACTGTTGTAAAAAGCAACATTTAAAAGCATCAATTTTTTTTTGTTTGCCTAATGGAATATAATAGGGAACAGTTTTTAAATGTTGCAATAAGAAGGGTTTTATAGGCAACAATTTATAAGTTACCTATTCTAGAATTTTATTGCAAACTATTGCTTAATTTACTTTAGAGTGCAATTTTCAGTCATTACCAAATAGTTGTTGCTTAAAGTGAGGACTAATCTCAATACATGAAGACTGTTATTTATCCAGACATTAGACAATACTTTTAGAATTGTTGTAAACCAAAGTGTTGTTATAGGTTAAAAATGTTGTAGTGATTGAGAGAAATATTCAGACGACCGTGTGATGATGGAGATTTCTCAAGAGGAATATGAAATGTGGCGTGCACCATGGAGAAAATTGCTTATTATTAAACTATTGGATAAGAATATTCCTCTTTATGTCATGATGAGAAATGTTGAAGATTGATTTGATCACGCATACATGTGAAAGGGGTAGATTTGCCCATATATGTGTTGAGCTTTATTTACAAAAGGGTTGAAATAACTAAAAGGATAATCATATTTTTTAACTTCATTTTAAGCATCAAATGTATAAATTATATATATGACGAATAACAGTTGAGAAATATTGAAAGAGATATTAAAAATTTAAAATAGGAGAAAATGACACAAATAAGGATTCTATAAGGTAATTAATGAAAATTTTAAAATTTTATTCAAACTTCTCTATTCACAACTTGTAAGTCCTTATTTCGAGTTAATCTAATTACAAGGTCCTTAATTCACTACAAAAAAAAAAATTCAACAACAACTTTTAGCGATGACTCTAAAAAGAGAATCGTCACTAAAAATGAACAATCTGCGGCAATAATAAAAGTTATTACTAAAAGTTTGACTTTCTACAGCAATATTCAAAGTCATCATTGAAAGGGTGATTTTTTGTAATGACAATATATAGTCAATGAAGATTGTTAGACTTTTAGCAGCAACAAGTGCATATCATTGTTGAAAGTCTAAGTTTCAGTGGTGACATATAAGTCGCCATTGAAAGTTGACAATTAGTGGTGACTTTTTAGAGTCGCCGCTGGAAGTTTGATTTTTGTAACATCTCAATTTAAATTTTAATAGTTAATTAGGTTAATAGAAATTTTTTTAAAAAAATAATAATAATATTTAGAGGTAAGAAAATTAGTAGAAAATGATTATTAAATCTAATTTAGGATATAATTCTAAATTTAAAAAAAAATTTAAAAAAAAAATAAATAAATTTATAAAAAAAATTAATAAAAAAAAATTAATTATTAAATTATTATTATAATAAAAAAAAGGGAAAAAGGTATGACAAAAAAAAAAAGGAAGAAGAAGAGAAAATGAATTTGCTTTCGGCCGCATGAATAGTAAGTATAAAATAATAATAAAAAAAAGGGGGGAAGAGAGAGAAGAAGAAATATAATAAAAAAAATGTGTGGGACCCACTGAATTTTTATAAAAACTCACCTTCCTTCATTTCCTCATTCATTCTGCGCGCGAGCTGAGGCGGAGAGAAGCGAGTTGCCGGTGCGAAATATCTAAATTTTTAAGGTAAGAGTTTTTAATAGGATATTTAGGGTGTGATTTTAAGCTTTTCAAGACTAAGTAAGTGTTCTAAAAAATTTTCTTAGTCATCCTTCTTATTTAGTTTCTGAGTTTGTAGTGGTAGAAAATTTAAGATCTGGAAGAGGGATGAATTTATATTGAATAAATATGATTTTTGAGGTTGTCAGTAGTATAATAAATGTTCTAGAGTATAAATTTATTGATGATCTTTGAATCTGTGGCTTATGGATCAAATTTTAAACTAGATCTGAAAATATATGTTGATTTATTGACGTTTAGATGATTATTTGGGATGAGAAATGAATTATTATGGTTATAGGATTATGATTCTAAGCTAGAGACTCAATTTTTAATTTTTGGGTATTTTAGGTACAAATTTATAAAATAAAAAGAAAATTTTGATAATAGAAATTAGTTTAAAATTTGATTTTTAGATTATTAATGTTTATTGATAATTAAAAGAGGAGTTAAAAATTTTACTTAATAGTATTAACTATAGATTTGTATTAAGATTGAGATTAGGAATTATGTTATATTTTTAATTCTATTATTAGAATTATTTTATTAGTTTCAAAAATTGAAACTAATATTTATAAATAATATGTTATTTGTAGATTGTATTACTGGTGAAGATTGTGGAGAGAGAGAAATTTTAAGGAATAATTTATTGAAAAAGCCACAAGGTAACCATGCTTTTAATTTATGATTAGTGTTACTTCTTGTTAATTGGGTGATTATTGAGAAAATTATGAATTTTGTAATATTGTATAATTGTGCAATATTATTATGAATTTGTTTAATTATTGTGGGAGGTGTTGGGAGACTTGCTATTATTGTTGTATTTATGTGCCACGTGGTACGCCCCTATTGTAGCTCAATAGGTGGCTTGTAAGGGCTCGGGCTAATCTACCTTTGGCCGGGTAATTTAGCACCGAGTGAGGGCTACGGCTCGAGGTTAATGGAGGGATATAAGGATGGTTGTTTGTGTTTATTATAATATTTCTTATATTTGTTGGAATTATATTATTTTTAATTCTCACTTAGTAAGCACACACTTAACTGTTTGTATACACTATCATAAATTGGCTTTGATTACTGGGACTTTTGAGTCTCATTATGTGGTTAACAATTTTCAAGAGAAGAGCCAAGAGTGACACGTGGAGGAGTCCCAGAGGCTTAGTGGTATAGATCCACTGTCTCTTTTGGGTATTTAATTATGATTTATAATGTGTTATATTGCCAATATTAGGACTTTTTTTTATGTTTATTGTCAATTATATGAATATATAAATGTAATCATGCCTTTCAAACTATTTCTATTTTTGGTACAATTTGGATGACTGTAATTTTAATATTTGATTTACTTTGGATTGGTTAAAATGGCATGATTATAAGGTCAAATAACTGGCTTGTGTTGAAAATTGATTAAATTGCTTATTTTACTTGTTGGGAGTATAAGGATGGACAAATGTGATTTAGCCTAATGGCATGTGGGAGGTAAAAATTTATCTGAAATGTTATAATGTGTGAGTTGAAGCCAATTATAAAATATTTTATATCGAAATTATTGATATAAAAATGTGTTGGGTGGCTGTAACCCAACTATGGTTGAGTTAAATTATTTAAAAAAAAAATTTGGTGTGTTACAAATTTCATATTACCATCATAATTTTTTATTTTTTTAATCTAATATTTAACATTTTAAGACATTAAATTTGTTGTATGATCGTAATTTTATAATGAATATATAAAATAATTTAATCATCTTTCATTTAATATATTTTATGGTTAAATTGTAACTTTAAAATAATACAATTATTTTAAGATAAGGTTAAGGTATTATTTAATGCTAATGAACCAAGCTAAAGAATTAAGTCGAACCATGTTATTTTACGTCAATTTTTGTTATGAAGTATTATTTTGTTTGATTCAGTCCAAATATTTAGGCAATTTGGTCAATTGGTTTTGGTCAATTAACACAAAGTCTAACTAAATACATATCCTTATGTAAAGTAATAAATTCATTCAAAAATCTAACATTTGATATTTTAATTTATTCAAAAACCTAACTAAATTGAGTCTCTATTTTCAAATATTTAATGATTAAATTGATATTTTAAATAATAACACTACTTATTTACAATAATTAGACATGTGATAGTTAAATTTATTCATTCATAAAATGATATTTCATCTAATCTAATTTTTTTAATTTAAATTCTACATTTAAAATCAGTAACTTTAAAGTTTGATGGCAATTTAGGTATTCTCAATTTGATGACTAATGATAGAAAAGAGAAAGATGAAAAGAAGAAAAATAAAATATTCTAAAATTCTACTTTTAACTTTTACAATATATGACATATATCTATATATGTGATACTATATGATATTTTTTTATGCTATCTTGCGATATAAATGAAAAAAAATAGATAATATAGTGTATATTTTTCTTATAAAATTATAATTTAAAAATAAAAACTAATTAAAATGTAAAATGTAATGTAAAACCAAGCCAATTACATTACTTAAGAGTTATTGTTAATTAAAAGTAAAAATAACATTTTAAATAAAACTAGCTAGAAAAATAAATAATTATGAACTAATGTATAATCATCTACTCCATTTGTTTAAAAATGTAAGGCATTTTTAATCAAATCTCACCCCCAATAAAGTAGTTACCTACTTTTCAATTAACCTTACCTTTTTATATTTACCCCTATCAAATGCCCTACAATAAATATAAAGCCATTATCAATAGAGGTACTTTAAAAAAAAAGACAATAATTACATATTGAAAGACTAAAAATGTCTTACATTTTTTAACATCTAACTCTTCAAAAAATGCCTTATATTTTCTAACAGAGGGAGTATATTTTTACTATTTATTCTTAGACATTTTTTATATTATAGTCATAAATATGAGTGTCAAAATAAATAATATAATAACCTCAAGAAGTAAAAAATAAAATAAATAATTCAAATGATATTGTATCATCAATTACATTTATTGTTTACATTAGACAAAATAAATAATATATTTTAAAATTTTAATAAATTAAAAGAATTAAATTGAAGTATTTAATGATAGTAATGATATTTTATAATATTTAATATTTAAAATATATGTGTGTTTGTATAGTGTTATATATTTATTTATTTATTTATTTATTTATTTAATTATGTAATAATAGACTGTAGGTTTATTCCAACTCAATGGCAACATGGTGGGAAATAAAAGGAGGAAGTCATGCTTTCAAACCTTAAAAGAGGCAAGTCATGAAATAAAATATAAATTGGTGATATGATGACACATGGTGTGAGGTAGGGACGATATGTGGAGGATGATATGACGTCATATGAAAGGATGACATGGCCCATGTGGGTAGATAAAACCAGCATTACTTTTCAATGATGAGAAAAAAATCACTGCTGATGTGTGGTTTCTGTAGCAACATTTGTTGCTACCAATTCTCAATTTTTTGCGGCAACTATCTTTTTGTGATGACAAGTTTTCTTTTCTATGGTGACATTTATTGCCACCGATTTTTAATAGATAGAATCAATGATAAAAGTTCTCGCAGTGACATTGTAATGACTTTTTGTCATCACTTAAAACTTTCAACAGTGACCTTTTAGCTTTCAGCAATTGAAAGTCAATTTTTTTTGTAATAATTGTTATTTTATCTTTTTAAAATTGAGAGAATGACACACTACTACAAAAATGACTTTTTACAATGGTTAAAAATGACTTTTTACAGTGGTTAAATACGTGGTGTTGTTACATGGGATGTAGAAAGTCTAACTTTCTACATCGGTTATACGACCACTGTAAAAAATACATATTCTACGTTGGCTAACCATAACCGATGTAGAAAATAGTTCAACAATTGAAAAATTAAAAATTGGAGTACTTTCTACACCAGTTAGAAGTGCAACTAGTATAGAAAGTTGACTTTCTATACCTTTGGACTTCCAACTGGTGTAGAAAATACTTTCTACACTGGTTGGGTTCCAACCGGTGTAGAAAGTCCACTTTCTACACCAAGTGACAGTCCAACCGGTGTAGAAAGTTGACTTTCTACACCAGTTTCACTTCCAACCGATGTAGAAAGTTTGCTATTTTACACCAATTATTACCATAACTGATGTAAAAATTACAATTCTACACTAGTTATAGTAATAATCGCTGTAAAAAGTGCATTTTATTTTTAAAATAAATGTTCATATTTTTAAATTTTCTCTACTCTGTACAAAAAAATTACCACAGCCAAATCAGATAGCACAATTTATTTATAATTTCCAATATAAAATTAAATTAACAACTATTCAAAACTCAAAGTTATCTATAAACTATCTAAAAATTATATATTGAGCTATCCAAAATATTGTATCAACAAATATTTTCAAAAGTTGTCTACAACTAACAAACTTCTTAAATTATATGAAACTTTCTACAAAACTCACAAATTCTCCCCAAAATAAGTTGTCCAATGTATGCGAATGTCTTCAATTTCAGCTTTGGGGAATGGATCCAAATTGTCAAACATCTAAAATATAATTTGTAAAAGAGACTTATTATGTACTGTCAAATAACATAACAAAATAAAACTCTTAAAAATATATATACCTCTTTTGTAAATTCAGTCATGCCTAATGTGATAATGTTGAGTATATGTCTCATCACATATAGGCCGCACAATTTCATCTTCACCGGTTGTCGACGGCTCTGTATAAGAATAAATCATAAGAAATCAATAAAAAAATATTAGTAATTGAACATATTCATAAAGTATAGCATTACCTTTGGCTCGATCCATGTAGGATCCTTGAGCTCATGTCCGTGCTTTTGCAAGACTACATTTTGATATGTTTTCATTGCTCTATGTTCAAGATCACCAAGTTAGTAACTAAAATATTTAGTGTAAATTATATTAATATTTTTGCACAAATATATGTACGAGTCTATCGTCTTCTTTTAGAAGATTTTAATAGAGAAAATTGATAATTTTAAACCAAATTAATGATCATATGCAACAACCTAAGGCTTTATGAAGCCACTAACATCACTTCCAACAACAATCAATATCAATAACAATTAAATTTAAATAATTTAGGGGAAAGAATAAATTTTAAAAAATTTTGACAAAACCTCCCCTAAAAATTAGACCTCCCAAGACTTTTAAAAAATTTTAATAAAGAAAATTGATAATTTTAAACCAAATTAATGATCACATGCAACAACTTAAGGCTTTATGAAGCCACTAATAGTAATCCCAACAATAATCAATATCATTATCACACACACACACACACACACACATATTAGCCTCATAAATTAAAAAATTAACAAAAAATACAATCAAATAAAAGATTATCTTTATAAAAATTAAGAGCCATACCTAATCAATCAAGAGTGGCGGCAGCAACAAGAGGAGGAGCAAGCCATAGGAGGAGGAGGAAGAGGCAGGGAGAGGGGAATATGAAGGAAATGGCGGCAAAGGGGGGAAGGGGTGCAGCTGCAGGGGGAGGTGGAGGGGGCACGGGGAAGGGGAAGGGGATAGGGAGGGGGCGGGACAGGGGGAGGTGGGTGGGCGGGGCAAGGGGAGGGGGCCGAGGGGACGGGGGATGAGGGGGGGTGGGGTTGAGGGGGAAGGGGATGGGGCGGGGGCTGAGGCAGCGCGGGATAGGGGAGGGGTAAAGGGGGAGGGGGCTCGAAAAGGGAAGAGGAGGGACAGGGGGCAAGGGGCGAGAGCAGATTCTGAGGAGGCAGAGGGAGGTAGCGAGATCGGGAAGAGAAAATGAAGGAGGAGGAGTAGAGTGGGAGGCACCTATCAAGCAAGATTGAGGAAGAAGAGGAGAAAATGAAGGGGGAGGCACGGACTAAAGGAAAAAAATTTAAATTACTTTCTACAACGAGTGTATAAACACTCACTGTAGAAAGTGTTTTTCTACAGCCGATGAGTGTCACTCGGTGTAGAAAGCTTGACTTTCTACAACAAGTGTTTAGTCACCCACTGTAAAAATCCTTTTTTACAGCGGTTCGCATTTCACCCGTTGTAAAAACTATAATATGCGTTGCCATTATTACAAAAATGCCACCGCCCTAACTTTCTACAGCTTTTTCCTTCCAACCGATGTAGAAAATACCCCTTAAATTTCATATTTTGTAGCAGTGACACTTAAGTTTCAATTGAACTATTTTATTCCTGTAAAGCCTCAAAGAAATTCAAAATGTAAAGGACATCCCTTAATCTTAGGACCAAAATTTAAACTTCCAAATTTGCAATCTATTTTTTAAAATTTGCAACTTCTTCTACTTTAATTTGCAATTCAGTTTTCTAATTTAATTTAAGAATACAATTTTTTTACAAAAAATACAAAATTTTGACATTAAATTTTATAAAATTATTTATTTAGTTCGATAAATTTGTAATTTATTTTCTTGGATTTGCAACTTTATCTACTATAATTTGTAACTTTATATCCCAATTTTATTTATGAACATAATATCAATGTTTATTTTTCTCAAGAGAAATTATTTGTTCAATTCTAAGAATTTACAATCTAATTTACCTAATGTGCAATTCCATTCACCTTAATTAGTTTACACCTTGAGTTCCAACTATTGTTTAGAAATTCATAAATAAAATTTCTTAAATAAAATTAATATTGAAATTTTGTGTTTATAAATAAAATTGGGATAGAAAGTTGCAAATATGAGAAATTAAGTTACAAATACTTATAGCTCACAAAATAACATTATAAATTCAAGGTTGAAATCTTGAATCTAAATAAAATTTAGAATTTGAATTGTAAAATAAGGTAAATGGAATTACAAACTATAGAGAGTAAAATGCAAAATCTTGAAATTGAATAAGTAATTTCTCATGAGAAAAATAAATATTGAGATTGTGTTCATAAATAAAATTGAGATACGTAGTTGCAAATCATGGTAATAAAGTTGCAAATTTGAGAGAGTAAGTTGCAAATTTTTGCAGCTAAATAAAAAATTTATAAAATTCAATATAAAAATTGTGTTTTATATAAAAAAATTGTGTTCTTAAATTAAAACAGGAAATTGAGTTATAAATCAAAATAGGAGTTGCAAATTTCAGAAAATAGTTTGTAAATTTGTAAGTTTAAATTTTTGTCAAAGGATCAAGGGACTTCCTTATATTTTGAAATTTGTTGAAACTTTATTAGAATAAAATGATTCTTTTGGGATTTAAGTGCCATTCTCCCTTTAAAATTGGATCTTGAGTTCAGTTCTTACCGTGGAGTTTTTTTTTTTAAAAAAAAAAAAAGTTTACCCCACCCAAGATATCCATCATCGCTACTCAACAACGTATCCTTGCGTTTCCACTCCACCATTTTTATCATTTTTAAAAGAGAAAGTTACGCATATAAAGAACTCATCAATAAATAGGTCCCGCAAATTTGAAGAAATTATACAACTAAGTCCATTAGAACTTGAGTGTAATTGAAATTTTAGGAGAAAAAACATTATCCTTTTATTTCTTAAAATTTAAAAAACACCATTAAACAGAAGTCATATCTATTACCCTTAAGCAAAAATAAATAATAAACTAAATGAAATAAGCCAAAAATAAAATAAATAATAATAAAATAAAGAAAATAAAAAGAAAAGATAAATATGAATTTTACGAGATTTATTTATAGATATATCTCTTAAAATGGGATCTATACATAATTTTTCCATTAAAAATGATAAAAAAATATTTCGTTCTTCTTCACATTAAAGCTTCATGAGCTTTCAGCCATTAAAGGGGGGAAAAAGAAGAAGAATTAATTAAACTTGGACCTCAACTTTGGATTGGATGAATCTAATCTGAACTTAATAATTAAAATTTATGGGCAAAGACCAAATTAAAACAATTCAACTGTTTAAATTATAATTAATATTATCCTTAAATATAATTCATGACCCGAGCGAAATTCACACACACACACAGAGATGCGTGCGTCCGTGGCCGATAAGATTAAATGAACCTGTCCTTATTTCAAAACTTACTCCAAACATTTTTTTTTGGGAACAATACTATAAGGAAAAAAAATAATTTTCTGAAAAATGTAAAAACTGTAAAATGTATATAGAGAGTGTGACACAAGTTGAGCCTGTTATAATCTAACGCGTTATAACCATTGTAAAAGTCATCAAAAGATGGATACGTAATGTGAAAAAGTGAAATTCACATGACAAATAGGTCAATTAGATAAACATATATACTCATTATTCTCACATGGTCCATTAAATTAGAACTTGAAATTAAATAAAACGACTGATATTGATTTCTTGAGGTATAATTAATTAACGGTTAATCTAATCGGCGTGTCTATTAATAATTCCAAAGAAATAAGAGTTAGGTTAGTTAGGCCTCTAAAGTATATATAACATAAGTTATGAATAAAAGGAATCACATGAGAGTAATTCGGAGAGCATAATTCAAATGCAAAGGTTAACTTCTCAACTGAGACTTCAAAATGCAACATTATATTTTGGCATTACACTCATTGTGGCCCATAATCGAGCATATCCATATTCTGTTCATCAAGAAAAAATATAAAATCTTCACACAGTGTATTTGAATAAGGCATAATGAGGCATTACAGTAACATGTAAAAATCTGCATCCATTTTAAAGAAAATCTCTGCCTTCGTCGTTGATATCTTCCTCTTCTTGGAGATGAAAAAGAAAGTGGCTATGATCTGCTAAAGGAAAAGATAGAAAATGATAAATCATAAACTTGATAGGCCTTTCAACACACACATACTGTGGTTAGCTACAAATAGATAATTCAAACAAATAGAACCAAGAAGAAAACAGAAACAGAAACATAAACCTGTTGGCATGGACAAAACCTAAGACTTTAATTCTCTAAATCATTAGCAAAAAATGTAATAAAAGATAAACAGTGAAATCAAACCAAAAAAATAAAGAAATCAGTGCATACTCATGTCAATCATTTCGCAGTGTAATATAAAGATACATAAGATGTTATATATATTTATTAGTCAAACATGAAAAATTATGAATATAGATGAACAAACACACACACACACACACACACTCTTAGTGTACCTAGGATAAGCTAGCAACAAGATAATTAAATTACAATAGTTCCATTAAAATCAACACTCGCTTATGGTGAAATGATATTGTGGCTACATCAGTAAATAGTTAATTTATACAAATAGAACCAAGAAGAAAACAGGAACATAAACATATTGGCAAGAGACAAAACCAAAGACTTCTCTAAAACAAAAATGCGAAAAAAGAGTTCGTAATAAGCAAAAGCTGTAATTAACAAATAATAAACAGTAAAATAAAATCAAAAAAGAAAAACAAGAAGCCATTGCATAATTCATATCAAGCATTACGCAGGGTTAATACAATAAAGATTTATAAGATTTTATATTTGTTAATCAAACAAGAAAAAAAAAAGAATATATAGATGTTCAAATATACCAGAGGGAACGTTTGCTTCGGCTGAACAAATTCTACAAGAAGCCCTTCGTAAACAGAAGATGAAGAACGAGGCAGATGAGAAATTGGATGATTAGAAAGGAAAGAACACACCTCAGAATATACCTTTTACAAGCGTCAAAATAATCGGAAAATGACGTAGAAGAACAAGGGAGAAAGGGAGCAGGAGATGACTAAAATAGATAACATTAGACGACGACATCTACGCCTACTACGCCGACTACGAGTATGCCTTCTTCTTGCAAAAAGAAACCCTTTCAGCCATTCGGAACAGGAACAGAAGATGAAACGAAGTATCACCCAAGAATGTTAGAGCAAAATCAAGAACACGGCTGAGATAGTGATTGACCAAGTAGAAAAAGTAACTCATCTTCTGGGTCAGAATAATGAGCGACTGAGATAGTGATTTTCTGGGAAGGAATGAGAGACTGAGAGTGGCCGATCGATTCGTGTAATTCAGCGAATGCCAGAATTTTCATGCATCCGAGGTTTTATATGGAGTTAAAGAGTGACTTGTTTGTTTATTAATTGTAACGGTCAAGTTGTTGAAACGGTTGAACGCAGATTGGGCCCACTTGAGAACTCTTATAATTTAATAATTGAGGGGATAATAAAACTTCAGTTTCTTAAATTTATGTTAATCACCAACGAAGTCCCTAAAGTTTAATTTGTATTGATTCAGTCCTTTAAGTTTGCTCTAATTATCAATTTAGTTCTCATCATTTAAATAGGAGGTAATACAGTTAAAATCTGTTGACATGGATAACATAATTTTGATGGTAGTCATAGTTATTGAAAGAAGTGTGATTATTTAGGTTAAAAGAACAAAAACTCATAATGGTAAAAAAACAAAAAACAAAAGAATAAAACGTAGTGTAATGAACTACATTAATAAAAATTAAATTTATTTGAGGAATAATTTATTTTTATTTAGCTACATATGTCAACTTATCAAAATATTGACACTTTTTGATGGTGTCTTTAGAATAATGGGATTTTGGCTTTGAATCAAATCCCTTATTTTGATACACAAAATTTATAGATTTAGATTATTTGTTACATTTTCTTTGTAATTTTAAATTTTCTCTACAACCTAATCATTTAAAATTTCAATCACTTCAAACCATTAGTTCTCTTCATGTTTTCACTTTTGATATCCTCATGAATCTCATATCTTTTATTATCTCTCATTATCGTCTCTCATTGATTGAACACATATATAAATTCATCACCTTCAATTTTTTATTTTCATTTCGAATCTCAACTCACCTCTTCTTTATTTGAAAGTTTTTAAACCACTTAAACAAATGATTTTAAATGAAATTTGAAATGCAAGCTTTTAAATTTAAAATTCAAATCCAAATCCATACATTCAAATTCTACCTGTGTGTAAACTTCTGTTTTGAAACTTAAAAGACTAATATGATAATTTAGGAAAATATAAAAGATCAATGAAAAATGATAATAAAATCTCTTTGAATTATTTAAATGATAATTTAATCCCTCAAAATGCTATAATTCTACTCAAGTCCCTAAGGACTTTTTTGCCATTAATAAATTTATAAAAATGACCAAATTGCCGTTGTTGAAAGTAAAATGATCACAAATTTTGTTTAAATAATCATAACTTTCCTTCTTATATTCACAATAATGTAATAAAAAAATTACAAGTTCACATGTCATATTTCTAATATAGCTGTAAGTGTTGGAAAATAGTAATAACAAGTTTTATTTAAATAATCATAACTTTCTTTCTTATATTTGTAATAATGCAATAACAAATCACAACTTTGCATGTCAAATTTCTAATATTGCTATAAGTGTTAAAAATAACAAGTAATGATCACAAGTTTTGTTTAAATAATTACAACTGTTCTTTTTATATTTGCAACAATGTAATAGCAAATTATAAGTTCGCATGTCAAATTCCTGATATTGCTACAAGGATAATTTGGTCATTTATATAAATTTATTAATGATAGAAAAGTCTATATGGACTTCAATAGAATTATTGCATTTCAATAGACCAAATTGTTTTTTATATAATTCAAAGGGATTTTATTGTTATTTTTCCAAAAATCAAATTGACAAAAATTAAATTTGAGGGGCCAAAGTGATAGTTAAAACATACTTGAGGGACTAACAATTTCATTATCTAAATAATTATCACTATAGGTATCAAGAAAACGGCGTCATTTTCAATTATGTTTCCTAGGTGAAACTTCATGAGCTATCGTTGATTCAGCCAACCATGTGTTTTGGCAAAGTCTAAATCTCAGGTTACTTTGATTAACAAATTCTTCGTAATGCCTTGATTCTTGTTTCTAGTCATTCAAATTATCAAACTACAATTTGACATGCAAAGAGTAGATTTCTCCTGACTAAATTGCTACATACACAAGAGTTGGGATTCAAACCCCTTACCACTTGCTTAACTAACAAGAGCCCTTACTACTCATGCTAGCTTTAGTTGGTTGAATTAGGCTTCTAATTACCTCTTTTTCTTGCCATCTTTCAATTACTTTGATTGGCAGTAAAGTAATGTTTTCCACTTGAATAATAATTTTAGTTAGAAGTGGGAATTTGTCCTAATATTTTTTTTTTTTTTTCATTAAAGCTTGAATTACGTTATGATTTTCTTCTAACCTTGCTTTTCATACCATTTGCATTAAACACAGCCCAAATTATGAGCTCCAAAAGCTAGCTGGGTGTAAAATATCACGTTTGAATTATCGTTGAGCCAAATGATTTTTTAAGTTAAACCAAAAGCTACTTTGGCTTTTCATTTACACGTAGCTGAGTGTAATGCATTTTAGAACTTTATTGTTTTTAATTATATATGTTTTTTATTTTATTTAATACATCTAATTATATATTGTAAAACTCTAAAATTTACACCAATTTTTTGCAAATTATATAATTTCATAATGAACTTTACCGATTAAATATATACCATAGTAGAAAAGAGTTTACTATAGTAATAAAGGGTAAAATTTACTTTTCAAAACACTAATATGGTAAATAAATGTTTACTACAGTAGAAAAAATTTTAAATAATATTTTAAAACTATACTATGATAGAAAAGAGACTACCATAGTAACTAGAGTTGAAGCCATTTTTATGAAAGCATATATACACCATGGTAGAAATTAAAGAGCTTTTCTTACAAACAAACATTTCTCAAATTTGACTATCATAGTAGAAAAGGATCTATCATTGTATAAAAGATTAAACATAATAAAATAGACCTGTCATAGTAAATAAGAAAGTAAATAACTCAAATAAATAATTAGTGATAGAAAACTAAATTAAATAAAGTGTACCTCATAAGATTTCATTGAAGACAAGTATTTAAATCCAATATAGTAAATTATAGAAAATGTAATTAAAAGTGAAGCATGATTTTTTGGGCGCTCAGTTGTTAAAAAAAAGTTTATTAGAGGTAAAAAGGTTTAAAGTGACCATTTCAAAAGTTAAGAATTTAATAAGGGAATTTAAAAAAAAAAAACTTGCGTCATATGCCACGACATACATGCCACATGTTGAGATATGTAGCAAAAAGAGGAAAATCCACCTTCTATGATGTGTGCCAAAGCATCCACAACATATGCCGTGATGCACGGTATCACAACAACAAAATGATAGCACGAATAGTGGCAATAAATTTCAAATTAGCATAACTTTTTCTACAAATATCCAAATTGAGTGATTTAAATACCCACATAAAATTTATAAAATATTATATCTAATAACTCTAGTTTGGTATAAAAATTTCTCCATATGAAAATATTATCCACAAATTTCCATTATGGGCCAAAATACACTTTTCCAAACAAACGCCCTTCCAAAACCAACACTAAAGCCAAAGCCCAAGTGTAAACAACTTGACCACACACCAAACATGTTGGACAATGTATAAAACATAAGCATTCACTTAATTACATGTAAACTCCTATAGTTGGATTATAACCACTCAATGCAATTAATATAATAAAAACAACAAAAATTGTTATAAGCTAACAATCTTCTTTGAGCTCATTGTAAAGCATTTAGTCATATCAAACATGGCCATGAAGGTCAAAAACTATCTCATGGCAACCAATATATGAGTTTAATCAAAAACAGGGAGTTACATGGTCAATTACATAAATTATGCCTTAAAGTTGGCAAATACACATAATCTAAACAAAAAGAGGCCATCTCAATGTAATCACATCTAAGCACACCAATTATGTCTCGGTGCTTCTCTAGTTAGACCATTTCCTATAAAAATGTCAACAATGAGGTATGAGACACAAATGTCCTAGTAACCAAAATTTATATGCAAGGATGCATGCAATGTAAGTAACCATGTGATTCTAAGTTAACATACAAGATTATTGTCCAAACTATGTCATTTAAACAATCTGGATAAAAATAATTTGTATAATTACATCTTATATCCCTCCATATACCATGCTCGAAATCAAGTCACTTGATCAAAGGTAAGTTATTCCAAGTTAATAGCTACTTATTAGATCCAATAAGTGTTTATCACTTGGTAATTAATCTTTGAACAAAATTCCCAATAGCACATATTTCAAAGAAAACCTAACAAGTCATGTATATTTTAGAAATTTTCAAACAAAAACATATCCGAACAAAAACATGCTTCTGAACAATGTTTATACAATCCATAATACTCATACACAGTTCATCTCACTTGGAAATTAATTTTCTAAACAAAAATATATTCTTTCCACATAGAACATAATTTCCAAAGATAACAAAATCACACATAATTGCCGTTGCTAATAGAGCTCCTCAAAATCACACACACATATCATTACACATTAACAATGGTTACCTTTGCTCCTTGCTAATAGAGATCCTCAAACAAGTGGACAATCACCTCCAATGGTGTCAATATCATGATCTACAAACAATGCGACACTAATTATTGGTAATACAATGCTAATCATAGCTAATCAAATTGTCTATACACTAATCACACTCTAATCCGAGGGTTAGGTTAATTAGGTTAATTAACCCAAAACTAATAAACTATCACACTCACATAAACCCTTAAACATACTTATAATCATCATCATTGCACTAATTAATTCCTTAAATGGCCTCTACAACGTTAAATCAACCAAAAATTATTACCCAACAACTCTAGGATTTTGGATTCCAGTGCTCCATTACCATAATCGTCGTAAAAACTACATAAACAATGCTTATTAAACCTCAAACCATCTTAGGATGCAAATCCATTGACTAGGTACCCTCAAAAAACAAACACCCAAGCTTAACCCAAATACAAACTAGCTTAAAGAGAAGTTTAAAATGTATAAATGAGATTAGGTAAGTTACCTTAAGTGATTAGGAGCCCAAAATCATGCTTAATGAGTACTAGCCTCCAAAATTGGTTTTGTTTTTCAAACAAGAGATAAGTTTTGAAAATATGCCGGATGATGTGACATATGATACAGTGCTAGAAATTCTCACTTAAGCCCAATAATTTAGGCCCAACTTGATCCAATACTTATTTTGGACCCTCACATAACCCTAATAGGCCTACTTTAAACCATAATTAAGTAACTAAATATTTGACTAACTCCCTAAACCTCAATCAACATAAATCATCAATTAAATCCTTAAAAAAATGTTTTTTTCAATTAAATCCTCAATTACATACATTTCCTCAATTAAATCCTTGAGTACACATATTTTCTCATTTAAAAAAATAATTTCTCAAATTAAATTCCTCCAATTATCCACAACTTCCACAATTAAATTCCTTAATAAAATTTAGGATGTTACATATATCACATGTAATAAATAAATAAATTTGTTAGTATTTCACTACAAGAAAAAAAATCTCTCAAAAATTTTTTGATAGAAAACCAGCAAAATTCAAGGGGAAGGACAATTCTATCTAATTTTCTCTTAAAAATGCGGGAGTAAAGTCTCATAAAAAAAAATATATTCTCTTGAAAATTTTTGAGAGAAGTCAATTCTCTTGAACAAATTCGAGAGAACATACTCTCAAAAATATCTAAGATAATGTTCTCTAAAAAATATCTAAGAGAATGTGCCAAAAATGCCTGTACCATATATGAAAAATCCACCTCTTTATCAAAAATCCCAAGATTACCCAGCTCCCCCTTTTTTACCAAGATATCATAAAAACCTTTAACCATCAGAATAAGTTCCTCTTAAAACTTCTAGAGAGAAGTTCTCTCAAAAAATATTGAGAGAAATAGGTTCATTCAAAACCACACACCACCTACCACCTCATCCTTCACATGGATTGCCACCTCTCACCTTGCCATTGCATTTGCCCCATCATGCCATCTCACCTGACACATCATGTGTTAATATTTTCTTTTCTCAAAGTTACTTCTTCCATATTCGAACCCATGAGTTCCACCTTGGGGAAGGTTCTGCCACTTGAGCTGTGATGAATTTGTCTCCTTTTAGTGATAACTATATATATTATACCAAACGACAAACACATAATTACACACACATACATATAATGTTATTAAATATATTTTAATATAATTTATTTAATATTAATAATATAACATGATTTAATATTGATTATTAAGTATTCATATAAAATATGAAATATGAAATCATAATTAATTTTATATTTTATAAAATATCAGATATTTGTATATTTTATTTTCAATATTTAGTAGCATAAATTATAATTAATTTATTATATAAATAATATTTATTTTAAATTAAATAAATTTATTTCAAATATAATTAAAATATTTTAAAACTAATTTTTAACTATACAAAATTTTTATAATTAATTAATTTAAATTTAAATTGAAAATAAATTTTAAAATATTTTAGTATTTTATAATTAATTTATTTATAGTTAAATTATATTTTCAATTCTTAATAATACAAATTAATTTTAAATCATATGTTTTATTTTCTTTAAATAAGTAAAAAACCACAGAGATGATATGTTTTTCTGAACATTATTTTTTCTTTCAAGTGAAAGAAATTGTTACTAGGCAATTGTTCTTTATATATAAAATGAAAATATCATACAAAATAATACCATAGATATATTTGTCAATCATAAAAACATGTCATAGGAACATAAATTCAAAATATATAGTGTTTCACACATATTTCAAGTAATCAAACATAAATGCAAAATATTTTATAATATTTTATAACATGTTACAAGTGCGCGCTCGCACATATATATATATATATATATATATAATATCAAATTATAATTAAAACATTTTTTAAATTGACTTATTTTAACTATATGAAATTTTTATAATTAAGTTATTTTATAATAAAATATTTTATATTTTATGTTCAATTCTTAATAATAAGAATCAATTATAAATTATATGTTTTAAATTTTCTTTAAATAAGACAAAAACCACGTAAATTATATGTTTTTCTGAAACATTTTCTTTTCAAGTGAAAATTTTTTTTTTCTTGGTAGGAGCAAGGATTCGAATCCATCATCAATTCTTCATGATTTGAGCTAAAGTATCTCTAATGATTTAATGATAATATATACATACACACACACAAGTGCAAGTTTCTACTATTTTATGTTACTTTATTAACAATGATTATTTATATCTAACATAAAATGTAATGTATCATACAAAATAATAGCATAAATATATTTTCTGATTTCTAAAAATTATATATGACACATGATGATATAAATCCATAATATATAATGTTTAACAAAGTTAATAATTAAATTATTGAAAATTTATTCCACCATATAACTTAATTAAAAATGAATTATTAGAGCAATGCATATACAAATACAAAGGCTGGAAATAAAAACACATATTTAATCTCAATATGATCGTTTTAGTACTTAAATTCTTAAATTACATGAGGGATACATAAAACAATATTGACGAAAAGAGTTAAAGTCTAATTTTATTCTTGTATTTATTTTTGAGGAGCACTAGGCACCTTATATTCTTAAATAGACAATTCTTTCCTTAAACTATTTTAGGAGCGAAAATGCCCTCGTGTTACTTGATTGTTAACTATTTCGTTTTCTGATGTGTCATTATTTGGTACCTAGCAAATTGTCAAGAAGCCAAATCCTCCTCTCTTTGATCAAGTCCCACTTTTGGGATTAGAAAGCAGAAGAAAGTGATAGAGATGTAAGGTGGAAGGGGAAGCATGATCGGCTGCAAAAACAGCTTTGGTCGAAGGAATTTTGGCCCTCCGATTCCTCTGAGGGTCAAGTGAAGCTTATGATAGTGGTAGGCTTGGCCAACTCCATGGCTTCCATCTTCTCCCATGCTCGCCCTTGTTCAAATCTTGCTTTTGATATTAGATCCAGAGAGCGGAATCAATTTATCATGTGAGAAATTTTTTAATCTTTTCTGTACAAATTGGGAGGTTTTCCTGTTCATATTTTTGTACAATTAGTTTTTGGTTAATGAATCCGATTGCATGTTTCATATTTTATTGATAAGCCTAGTTGATGTTCGTGAATTTGATTGTCCTTTTAAGTTCGCCAATCCTCTTGATTGAAAAGTTAAATGTTCCTGTGCCTAGTGAGAAGCGAAACATAGAATGGGAAATAAGTTCTCTTGAGCTCAATGTCCATCTTTGGTCTGAATTATGATTATAACGGTTTAATTCTTCACAGCTGAAGTTTTTTGAATTGGGAGTTAAAAAAAAAATCACTGGTTTGATTTTGCATAATTTTTAATGGTAATATTAAGAGAATCAAAGGCGTACATGTTATGAGTTCTAGTGTTTTTGTCTTCCACTGCAGTAGTCGGCAATGATTATGAGTTCGAAAATTAGAAAGTAGGACTTTAGGTGTCTTGCACATCTGAATCTCGACTTGGTCAAAGAGAAGAGGAGAGGATTTAGGCTTTTCACAATTTATTGGGTCCCATGCGATGACATCATCAAGAAAACAAATTATTTAATGGCTGGACTTTTTTTCTGTTCTAACAAATAGTTTAGGAAGAGAATTATTCCACTTAAAAATATTCAATGCTCTTAAAAAATAAGTGCATCAAGAATAAAATTAGAGTAACAAAGACTATATATATAGATGTATAAAATAACATTGGTAGATATTACTATTATAGTATGACATTATTTTAATATAAATTAATCACATATATAATAATATATTAATTGATGATAAAAAAAATTTGTCCAATAAAATATATCGTCCAATGTTTTTTTATTATTAATACCATACAAATATTAAGAAATCAGCTTTAATTTCATGCCAAACAATAGTATTATTTTTTAAACCTTAATTTACAAATAAAAAGTTGAGAAAAATATACTATTTGATCGCTCTCGCAAGTATATGAGATCACAGTAATAAATTACCCGAAGTATTTTAGGTGTCGAACCCACAGGGAAGTTACACTTTTACCAATTTAAATAATTAATAGTTCGAGAAAAATAGATAAAATGAATAATTTTGATAAAAATATTAGGAATAAAATAAATTAAGAAAATAATGATGATACAAACGCAATCACTTGAAGTGTTGGAATTTAAGATTCACCCTATAGGTTGTTAGTTTCTACCCTTTGAGTTGACTCGGATCAATTATTAGTGTTTTTTAGATTTGAGGTGACACTATTCCTAAAGTGTCCTAATATTCTCTCAAATTATTAGTCCCTTTTTAATTAGTGTTGAATTCGTTGCCACGATACCCAAGCAACTAATTAAACTGTGAAGTTATAGTTTAAGTTACCATAAATTTCTGGAACTATCCCTAGTCTAGTTATTTATGTTTATTTCTCTAGATCTAGGTTCTCTCTTCACCTCCTAGTCCATCAAGATTACCCATAAACTTAATTAAATGGTAACCAGTCATTAAATCAATATGAAGAACAAGAGAAATAAATATAATTAAAAAAGTAAAAATATTCATAAATATAAATGCAAAGAGTCAAAACAAAGGAAATAGAAAACTAGCTCCTCAATTGGGCTGCATCCTTATCCCAACTAAGTAATTTAGAAACACATAATAAAATCAAATAAAACCATTCTAGAATCCACGATCATGAAAAATGATCACAAAGAAAATTAAGGAGTAGAAAAGAAATAATTATAATTTGTGAAACCCCTCAATCTTCAGCCTTCAAAATACTTCTACGAGCTCCAAATATCTCAGAGAGAATTCTTGAGGTACTTAGATAAGTAATTAAATGCCTTCCCTCTTGATGGAGTGAGTATTTATAGTTAAAGTGGAGGCTCCTTCTTTTGTTCCTTGTAGATGTAGGATTTTGATATATATATATATATATATATATATTTCTCTTTTCCTTCTTTCCTTCTATTTAGTTTATTTTTTTCTCTGTAAAATATAAAGATAAAAAGATATAGATAAAAAGATATGAGTGGATTTTGTATTAAAATTCCTTTTTATCTTATAATTAAGTGATGAGGGAAAAATATATACATATTAATTAAATAAATATGAAATCTTAATAAATATAATCAAATTCAAACTAAAATTTATACCCATTTAATTATAAAATATGCACTTATCACTATTCTCTTAAAATATCTGAGAGAAAAAGACATTTTTCTCTTGAAAATATTTGAGAGAAATCTTCTCTCAAATAATGTGGAGAGAAACTTACAACTTACTTTCTCTCAAAATTTCTACCTTTGGGCCAAAAGGTACTTTTCAGAGAAATAATATAATGTTACCATTTGAGCTAAAGTATTTCTCATTATTTATTAAAAATCATGAATGACACATAATTTAAATCCACAGCATATAATGTTTGAAAGTTAATAATTAAAGTATTGTAAATTTATATTCCACCATGATTAACAATGAGTTATTAGCGCAATGTATACACTAATACAAATTCTGAAAATAAGGGAAAAAAAACATGTTCAACCTCAGTAATATTCTTTTAGCACTTTAATTCTAAATTACATGAGGCAGGATATATAAAACAACATTTATAAAAAAAACATATTTTAGGGCTTGAACCATGAAAGGAATTTGACCAATTGCTAGATATTGATGTAAAAATAATAAGGGGCTTTTGTAAATGTAGCCCATATTATAGGACCAAACCAAACAAATAACCCAATATTTATTATATTTTATATTATAAATAATTTATTATAGTTGTCCATGATATAGTTGTACATCAATAATAAACTCTTTATAAATTTTCAAATTTTTAATGATAAAATCTTATATATTAATGTAATCCGGAAATATTCTCAAATTTTCAAAAGTTTGATTTTTATTTTTTGGGCATAAATTTTTTTTAACCAATGAGACAATGTATCCACATAATAATAAAAAAGTAAAAACTATATGAGAGATGCATATAACAACACTGGTAAAGATTAAAATGATAGTATGACAATATTTTTATATAAATTTATTACATGTATAAAAATTATTAATATATTAATTGCTCATTAATATTGGAGAAAAATTTCTCTTAGAATAAATCGAGAGAATTTTCTCTTAGACATATTCAAGAGAGAACTTTCTCTCAAAAATTTTTGAGAAAAATGCTCTCAAAAAGTTAGAAGAGAAAGTCTTTCTTCAATAAAAATTTATACAAAAAGCTTTCAAATAATTTCAAAATTCTCCCTTTCAAATATTATTCAACTATCATTTTCATTGCTCAAAGTTATCATCATTTCCTCCATACACAAAGTATTGCAATAAAAATTTTATATTAACGTAGAATTAAATAATTAAACTGCTTATGAAAAATAATACCATTTATCATATGTCCATTTCAATCATTGCTTATCAACAATATAATTTATTACTAAAATTAATGATGTTGTTATTAATAAGACCATTAATATGAAAAATGGGATTAACAAGAATATGTAAATAATTTATAAAGTGATAATAATAATATTTAAATAAAGAATTTTTTTATAAATAATTTATTGAAAATATGTTCAAAATACCACCCACTCACTTAAAAGTTTTCAAAAATTCTAAAACTTGACCCCCTCAAGTTCTTACTTATTTTAGTGATTCTCGAAATAATCTAATACATAATCTAACAATCCTCTTGTCATTACAATTTTTTCTTCTTACAATAAACAAGTAAAATTAATGTTTAAAATTTTTAATATTCCCTAAAATTTTTCATTATTTCTTAAATTTTTACTAAATCCTTCGACAATTTCTATTAAATAATCAACAACATTATATAACATTCAACTACTACTATTGACACAACTTTTATTCCAAACTTAACAAATCTTAATTATCATATTTAGTCTAATAATTTCTTTTTAGGCACTGCACAATTTCAATGAATATTTCTTCTTTACAACTTGCGCACAAAAAAAATAATCTTTCCCAAGTAATATTTATAATTTTTCTAGACTCTATTATAAAATTTAAATAATCCTATTCTCATCAACTTTTTTTAAGCATTTCTACAAATACCTCAAGGGTATTTTTTTTAACAAAATTATAAGATGATAATTCAAGCAATTTCAACAATTTTCAAACTTTCAATTTTACAAACCAATTTCAATTCAGTATCGTGGCAAAAAAACATTGAACATTAACCAAAACTAAACCTCAATTCTTTCTAAAATCTCTAGGCAGAGGCAATGAGAAATAGGATAGTATTAATCAGCTAGAAGAAGGAAAAAGGATGCTTCTCCTGCTATGGAAATCGAAGATGAAGGAGAAACAGAAAATCACCTCAACGAAACACCATGGCAACCAACATGAATCAGCAAGTGGCCAACATGGAAGAAGGAGAAGAGGAGAGCCTCAATCTGTAACAGCCACGGGAAGGAAGGAAACCAGAAATTTCAGCCACCAAACAAAAGATTCAGCTACCATACATACACACACCGGACCTCAATAGCTGAGAAGGAAGAAAAAGGTAACCGAACACGGTTACACAAACCTCCGCCAGCCACGACATAGAGCAGAAACAGAGCAAGAGATTCAGCTTTACCTCTGGACAGAAATGGCCGAACAACAAAGGGAAAGGAGTAGTGAATTGCTGGCAGTGAGGGGATAAGCACACCAAGGTGAGATTGAAGCCTACGCGACTGGGAAGGGGAAGAGAAAGAGAGATAGACGCGAACGCACGCACTTCCTCTGTTCTGCTGCTTATAACCGACATGAAGAATGGAGATAATAAAATAATTAGCTTGTTGGGAAAATTACGAAACAAGACCCAAAGCCCGTTGAGGAAACTTTCAAAAGGAGACCCAAACAGGTTTTTTTTTATTATAATATTTTTATAATAAGAACAAGGGCACTTTGATAATTTCTCATATAATAAAATAAAATTAACTCTAGCTTAAATAAAATTCAAATTTTAAACCTCTATATAAATTATTAGTAAAATTTTATTGGGTCACTACTCTTTATATATTATAATTAAATTAATTAAATCAAATCTCAATAGAGAAGAAAAATTATTTAATTTACTTAATTCAATTTTAAATTTTTTTTGGTCATTACACACCTTCACTGTTATGAAAATTAGACCGGATTGGCTGGTCGAATCGGAACCGGTGCCTAGCTCGATTTGAAACACATACAAAACTAGATCCAAATAAGAACCCACATCAAAACTGGTAAACCAGACAGCAATTTCAGACAGACTGGCTCAAAATAAAATTTAAAAAAATAAAAAAAAAGCATCAACCTAAAATTAAAATAAAATTGGTAAACCAGACCACAATTTCAGCCAGACTGGCTAAAAAAAAATTAAAAAAAACAAAAAAGCATCAACTTAAAATTAAAATAAAATTTACTAAAAAAATTAAAAAAACTTGACTAAGGCCCACAACTTTTGCAAGGTGTCACCCAAATGAAGCAGCAAACATGCGCCAACATCCTTTCCATTATAAAAGCATTAGCGCCTTTTCTTCCGCAACATTTAGGCGATGTGGGTCTTATTTCCGTCAAAGACAAATGCAGTCCCAATGTCCCATCCCACACGTCTACATGTCTATTTGCTCTTTTAAAAAATTACCCCCCTCATCTTTGTTAATTTTTTGTGTGAGGTCCTCGTACTTATTTTTTAATATATGAATATCTTTTTTATTTTTGTTATTCTAACTATTTATCTATATTTTTTTATATAATATTATTTTAATTCAATTATAACTTGCCTCTCAAAATTACTCAATGACCAACCTAAAAAATAAGCATGCATCCTTTCGATCTCTTTTTAAATTAATTCTTTTAACTTATTTCTTCACATGTAAATATCTTTTTTATCTATGTTCATCCACCTCCTTATTTACATATTTTTTAAATAGATTTAGTTTTTGTTTTTTTAAAAAAAATGTGATAATCATCTCCAAAAAATCAATAATGATTTTGAAACCCCAAAAAATATAAGAAACTTAATTTAAACTTTTCTATAATATTCAAATATATTAATTTAATTATAATCAGTTCATTCATGAGTTAGACCATGATTAGACCATTAAATAGTGAACTAATACCTCAATCGATTTAATAATCGATCTTATTTTAATGACATTGCATGCCTTCCCTGTTTGATCATACCAGTAACAGGAAAAAAAAAATTCACAATCTTCACCGTTTAATCAAACACAAAGAGAACAAACAAGAAGTACAGAGAGGTTCAAACGCACTTGAAACAGGGGAAGTCCATGAATAAGGGACCTGACGGCAACACCCACGGCAGCGCACGGACAGAGGAAAAGGATGAGCTCTACCCAACACAAGTGACGTCGGTGAGGAAAGAAGGAAGGGTCTCCGACCTGCTAGCACAGTCAGAGAAGAAGGGCAGAAGAACGACAACAGAAAACCGCATCCCACACGGCAAAAGAAAAATGAAGAACAAAATTGAAAGCCCCCCTGAGCAGATCAGTGACGACACTAAACAGGGGAGGAGAAGGTCCCGCCACCCAAAAACGGAAGAGGAGAAGGAAGAAGTAGATGCACCCACAGTAGTAGCACGAACAGAAAAAACGTGGAAGATTTCGGCGCATCCACAGCTGCTGGTGACAGACTCGATGGCGGAGAAATGAAGAAGGGAAGAGGTCGAGCGTCGAGCTCTCTCTCTCTCTCTCAGTCTTTGAAGAAGAGTCGAGAAAGGGGAGGAGGATGAAGAAAGAGGGTCCCGATTCGTGTCATTCAGTTTTCCCACTCTCTTATGGTTCCCAATCGTGAAAGCAGAGATGAAAAAAATCTGACAATGTATTATTCATTTAGTTTTATTTTTTAAGAGGCATTTTAGTAATTACCTAACATTAATAAAATAAAATTCCTCCCTTGACACAATGAGGGTTTGAACGCTGAACTTGTTAATAGACAAGTATAATTTTCATTAAGCCATCATTTCACCTTGTTACACCTACTCCTGAGTTTATAAAATACAATTAAAATGTTATTATTAATTTTAATAGTATTATTATATATATATATATATATATATTGGATTATTACAGTTCTGTTTCCCTTCTTCAGTTCCGGTCACGTGCTGACTCAGGGGGGCTACTGCGGTTTCATTGGAGGTGAGCTGCTATTCTTACTTCTTCTTCATGTGCAATAACAGCACTGAAAAAAATCTCTTCCTTCTCCAGTCGGTTGATTGGTCCCTGTTCTTTGTTCTTCATGTGTTACTTGTAGCTAGGACTGAAGTGTTGCTCTTGGGTTGGTAGTTCGGTCCATGGTTAAATCTTTTTTGCACTCTATTTGTTTGGATGTAATGAACTGGAATTGCTTTGCTTTATTGCTGCCGGACGATTGAATAAAAGGGAATTTTTGGGTGTTCTTTTTGTTAGTCTCGATTAATATATAAGTAGTTTGATAATGTAGTTTCAATGTTAATGCACTTAATGTGTTTGTAAAAATGTTCAGAAGAGTGAAGTGGAGTAATTAAGTATATTCAATGTTTAAAGACTAGTACTAAGGATTTAGGACTCATTTTAAGAATTTTAATTTATTCTTGATAAAGAAATGTGTTTAGGAAGCATAGTGAATTTATTTATATGTTTGGATTTTTGGCTAATAGATTTAAAATAGTGATTAGAACCTAAAATAGTGGATATTGAATATTTAATATTAGATTGTGGCTTCATTAACCTTAAGAAGGCATAAATGATTGGGAAGGTTTTCTCTTGCTCTTGTTGGATTATGGTTAAGTTATTAATTTGATAAGGAAATTGTTGACTGTGTATGTTTAATTGAAATATTATTTGAGATCAAATTATATCCTACTAATGACTTGAGAGAATTCTTGGCTGGTGAAATTAAGTGCATAGGAAGAATTTGTTTGGGATAAAGAGAACTCTGTTATTTGTTAGAAATTAGGATGTTAAATATCATCTTACTTATATTAAGAAAATAATAAATAATTAATTTTAGGATTTTGATTTACTTGTTAGGAAATTAATGGCACAATTGGAATTAAGGTGAGAAGTTGAAGTGAACGAGTTTTAAAATTTTGAAAAATTCTCAGATGAGTGGATAGCATTTTGAATAAATTTTTAGTAAAGTACTTATAAATCTGCTTATTTAAAATTTTATTATTAATCTTTATAAATTGTACAAATATTCTTATTTATCCTATTCTTCTAATAATTGTTTTATTACTGAAAATGTGTTAATTTTACTAATAGTTTATATAGTTGACATGTAATGATAAAAAATAATAGTTGAACAGTGTTTGGAAATGGGAAAAATTTGAAATTGCTTTCTCTCTTCATACAAGCTTCATTTTACTGAGGGGAATTGAGTTTAGAACATTGGATGCTAACGACAGTTTCGTTCTCTTAGTGCGTCATGGTTTACCTAACTAGTAGGGTGCTTATAGAAAATGCTAGTCTTGTGCGAAGGCCAACGTACTCATACTTGTTTTCGTGGGCTTCATGCCTGTGCTTGATTCGTAACTCTTGCCATGCTTGTTTCGTGACTTTCAGGCATGCTTGACTAGTTAGTTATCCTTGTAAATTGTGTGTCCACACTTGATTAGTTATTTACTCTTGTGGACTATGTGTCCACACTTGTTATTTGTTTTGATAAAGCTGTCACACCTTAAAAAAAGAGGGTGATCGACATGAGCGCTAACTACATTACACATTTTTGTAAGCCTTAAAATGAAAATTCATTTCATTTTGTTTTTAAATAATCAAGTCATATGAAAATTCTAATACTTTTAATACTAATTGTCATAGCAAAGTTTTAATGTTTTTGTTGAAATTTCAACAGAACCTTCTCAATAAATAAGATCTCCCAAAAATTCATTAACATAAAATAATTTTCATAAAATATAATATCAGTCAGGAGCTTAGCTCCTTCCAGCCAACAAACAATATATAAAACAAAATAAAGTCCTAGCAACAATTTATGTAGAGCAACTACTCTTTTCTCTAAATTAAAATACATAAGACTTAAATATTTACATCAAAAGGTAATAATACCAAGTAAAATTTTTACCCAATATAGTTGTATTTTCCTTTTGAGGTTGGCGGTAGGATCAGCGTTAGCTAATGAATCTGAGATCAAAATAAATTTTTTCAGTGAATAGCATCCCCAAAACAAAATTTAAAAGGATTAAAATAATAAACTCAAATAATCATGTAATTTTTAATATATACAACAAAACATCCATTTATTCAAATAAAATATTTTGATATTTTAAAAATTTTTAATTTAGAAGCATTTTGAAATACTAGAAGCAAAGGTCTTTAATCATATACAATGATTCTTCTACTATATGCATTTGAACTTCAATTATATGCAAGAAAACTTTTATTTATTTGAATAATACTTTTGTATATTCAAATATTACTCATTAATTTTCATTATGGATATTTTTGGAAGTATATGCAATTTTTTTTTCTTAATATGCGACCGATCTTTAATGAAATATAAATTTCTTCCACATATTTCAATAACACTTTTTCATAATATTACTCATTAATTTCTCTTATGAATACTTTTGGAAGCATATGCAATCTTTCTTCTTCGATATGTGACTAATTTTTAACAAAATGCAAATTTCTTTCATATATTCGAATAACACTTTTACATATTTGAGTATCACTCATTAATTTCTCTTATGGATGCTTTTGAAAGTATATGCAATCTTTCTTCCTCGATATGTGACTAATTTTAACAAAATATAAATTTCTTCCATATATTCGAATAACACTTTTGCATATTTAAATATCACTCATTAATTTCTCTTATGGATTCTTTTGGAAGCATATGCAATATTTCTTCGCTGATATGTGGCTGATCTTCAATGAATTGCAAATTTCTTTCACATTTTTTAATATCACTCATTAATTTCCCTTATAGATATTTTTGAAAGTATATGTAATATTTGTTCCTTGTTATGCAACTGATCTTTAATAAAATGTAAATTTTTTCCATATATTTGAATAATAATTTTGCATATTCGAATAAATTGAATCCTATTTGCAATTTCTTGAAGTGATATTCAAATATCTAAAATTGATATTCTAAAAATGCATATGATTATTTTGAAAATGCAATTGGATATGCTAAAAATTTGCTCATTTTTCATGAAAACACCAAACGATATTTTAAAAATGCAAATGCATATTCTAAAAATTTGCTTATTTTTTATGAAAATCTATTTTGATATTCTAAAAACCAAATGTTAGAAATGAAAGAAAGTGTCTAAACAACTCATTCATTGAACAACTTTATTCTTTCAAATTGACACAATGCATGATTCATGTTTTACACTTTAAATTGAGTTTAAAATAAATCTATTTTACATTCCTTGTAGCAAAATGATTGAATGCAAACAAATATTAACTTATAAGCAAAATAACACCTAAAGCGAAAATTTGAAGATGCAAACAAATAAGAGTTACAAAAAGTGAAATTCCATATCCTTAAATGTGTATACACATAATCATGTATACCTTAAAAATGAAAACATTCATGGACATGAACATTTGCAAAAGACCCATCCTAACAATATTCCTAATCTATTCATTCTAGCCTCCTTCTCCAGCACCATCACCTTCTCCAACATTGTCACCTTTTTCTACCACTTTATCCTTGCCTCCTGATTCTCTCAAATTTGCAATGCTTTTTTTAATCTATCTTCTTCAAGTCCTGTCATGCCAAAAGCGTTGGAAACATTATAAATTTTCTGTTGAAAATTTACTTTAAAGATTATGTTTGATGTGGATTGCCATTTTAATGTTTGATTAGAAAAGTACATTGGAAACATGCAAGCATATTTTTTGTCTTATCATTTTTCGAATAGAAAATAAAATTTTGCTTATTCAGTTGGCACCTAAATAGTCTTGTACATACACATGTCAAGAAAAGAGCCACTACTTTAGTTCTACTTTTCCATTGGTGAAAAGGAGCACAAGTCCAATATTTGAGTGACGGTAAAATATTTAAACAGAAACTTCCAATTGTAAGGGAAGATTGAGGCAACATCAAGAACTTTGAAACTTCAATATTTCAATAAGGAAACCAGATTATCATCAATATATGGTTATATATAACTCATTTACAAATCACAATCAGCATAAGCTAGAAAGGGCTAGAAACTTGACAAACACAAGTGATGCATCCCATATAGTAGTTTCCAAGTGCTTCAAATTAGGATCCTACCACAGTCACAACCCATTCACATTGTTAGATAATTTATGGAAAGACCAAAAAATATGCAAGAATATATAGTACTAAACAAAAAACATACATAAATAAGAGAAACAATATTTAATCAAAGCATCGTCAAATTTTAAAAACTTCTATGGATGTCTGCGTCTATTTCACTAAATAAAGGAGAAATGCTTCACTTGGCAATCTACCAGCTTTTCAAGCTTAAAAAAAAAAAAAACCTAGATGCTACATGCCTTAAAACAACAGTAATTATACCTGAGAAAATTGCTTAAAACCATCAACCACCGTAACAAGCATCGTCATTTTAAAGAATTGCATAATTACCAAGTGCTTAAAACACAAAAAATCAAATGCACGCAAGAATCAAAATCGCAGAAAGCCTACGTTGGGATCAGTACTCAACAACCTTTTGATAGAAAGAAATCATGAGCAATGAGCTAGCTAGCTTCATCTTTGGCCGATTGTAGGCCTTGAATCAAGACTTGAAATTGGAATTGGAGGACAATCGAATAATAGAGAAATCAAGAGAAACAGATTGAAGAACTAGAGAGGGATCGAGTAACCAAGATCTCAACTTACTCTCTATTGTTGCCGTCATTGTCGGAATCATGACCACTCACCATCGCCATCGGAATCACAGAACTGAGGCCAGAATGATGCCAGATTCACATGGGAACGAGAGAAGAGTGTGGGAGAGGATTTGTTTAGGGGTTATTTAGTCATTTTACTCTTAGGGACAATCTAGTCATTTAGAACTCCGAATTAATGCCAATGAAGGACCTCAAATTAGAAAATCTCTCAAGTCCTTATCAACAATTAAATTTCTGTTGGAGTCTTTTTCAAGAAATTTTCCTATTTATAAACTTCAAATATGGTGGTGAGAATTGAGCGGGACTTGTTGGGCAAATAATGAACAACGATGATTCCCCTCCGTGCGTCTACTCAAAGGGCAATAAGTGCTCATCACTTTTTGCTATAATCTGGATTGTTCATATTTAATTTAAATGGTTTAGATTTAAAATTTTTATTTTTATCAAAATAAAAAGTTATAAAATGTTCAAGAAATATGTTTGTCATCAATCTAGATAGTTTATATTTAATATGAACGGACCAAATGTAATATTCATTTTTTATATGTTTATAGATTTATTCTAGAATGTTCAGTTTCAAAAATTTTAAATTATAATTTAAATAAAAATTAGGAAAAGCTAGTGAAGACATTGTCTTTATTTTTAAAATTGTATTTGCCAAAATAAAAATTTATAAAATCTATAAAAAAATTGTTAAATCTGGACTATTGAGAGTAAGATTGTTCATTTATAAAAATATAAAAAATTTTAATATTAGATTTGGATAATTTAGATTGTCTAAATTTGAAAAATTTTATTAACAATTTATAAATTTACTTTGATAAACATAAAATAAAAATAGAAAAAATTTAAAATTAAACCATCCAATTTAAATCTAGACAGTCCAGATCATATCATTATATATTTGCCTTTGAGCGATCTAGATTAAATCTAGACATTCTAAATTGTAATGAATTTATAATTAAGTAGTTAATTAAATAAAATTTCAACAATCTTATTAGGATAACTAGTAACTTAATTACCCTTACACATAAGGTATCAAGAAAAATGTAACGCATAACCCTTACAACCCAAAAATTTAAACAATATCATGGTAATAAAAGAATTAAACCCACAAAATCAATTACCATTATATAAAAATTTAAAACTAATTTTCTCAAATTTATTTTAAAGGTAACTGTGATTTAAAAAAAAGAGAGTTAAACTATACTTTAGAAAGCTACCGTGTTTATGAAAAGGTTCACCTAATGAAATAGATACTTTAAAATCAACCTTGATAGAAAAAGATTAAACTATAAAAAAAGACTATCAAAATTATAAATTTTAAACATAAAATTCAAAATGAATAAACAATGCTCTAGCATAATAGGAAACAGTCTGTTATGGCAGATAGAAAAGAACTTGAAAATAATTACTCACTTTCTCAAAATCTGGGCATACCAATGCCCTCTAACATGTGTCAAAACTCAAACCAATTATTTAAATACTTATTTGATGATAAAAGTCTCAACATAGAAATTGGATAACAAAATAATTACTCTAAATAAATTAGTCATGCAAATCCCATGGCCTCAGGCGTTGTGTAACAGTACTGTCATCAATCATAAACATTAAATATTAACGTAAAAAATACAAAAATAAATAATTTCAATAACAATTTGTGAGTCATTTAATGGCAAGTTGTAGCCCGACTAAAGGACTCACCACTGAATCATTATGGGTTTCCTCTCTTTAAAACTCCTTATAAAAGTGTCCTGTCCCAAGGGCTCTCTCTAGATGAGATACCAAGAATTAAAAGAATGGCCAACTAAAGTGCAAAAGATCACATGATCAAAATCATGGAAACAAATAACCTTCCATCAAAGCAACCTCCAAACAAATGCAAGGCAAACATGGCATCATTTTCCAAAATTATGACTATATCGTTCATAAAACATATATATACATGGTTCTGAAGAAAATCAGAGTAACAACAATTATTCCACTTAACAAGAGTTTCTAAATTATATAATACTAATACAGGTTATTATACTTAGCTCTACACACACATGCACAATATTTTCTCAATAAATAGATAATTAATATTTCATATGTAAATAATACTCTAACCATACAAACAAGCATACAAAGTAAATAACATGGTCACCTCTTTTCCCAAACTATAAATAAAAATACTCGTGATCTCGGGTTGGAGGGGGCCGTGGCCCCACAAGGATTTTTTTTTTATTTTTATTTTACTATGTGTAATGGGATACGGTTTTGCTGAGGGGAAAAAAAGTAATGGGTTTCTAAAGGGGAAAATTATTGCTTTGGCCCCTGAATTTTCAGTTTTGACTTTTAGCTAAATTATCTTTAGTGCGCATTCCTCACTTTCTACACTTGCTGATGTTGCCTTTTCACTTAATAAAATGAATCTCGACTTCAACATTAATTATTCTTATTTATCTCTCTTTTTCTCTGTAGGTAATAATAGATAAAAATATGACTACATTATTAAGTTCTTTTAATTTTTATTGTCAACCATTTTTCTAAATCATAAAAGTGTGAATCTTTTACAGGACATGCCTTAGGCACTCAGCTTTATGCACTCAATATAATTTTATCTAATTAAATCAAAACATGTGAATTTAAATATATTAATATTATTAATAACAAGAATTTGTTATGGAGGCGAACAAGTGAATCTAAGCAAATGTATTTATTTAATTAGAAATAAATATATTAAGCATCTAAGTTTTTCTTTTGTTTTATAATCAAGTTTTTCCTTTTTTATATATTCTTTGCAAAAAAAAAAAATTCTAGAATTTTTGGCAAAATTTATTATTGAAAATTTTCCATGTATTAACATTGACAACCATAAAGATGATATTTTTAATTATTGAAAATTTTATCAACTCTATTATAAAATTATTTTTAGTTAAAAATAAAATTCAAATAACATAAAATCCCCCCCCCCCAAAAAAAAAAAAAAAAACAGTTATTGCTCTGGTTCCGCCACTGTACGTACCCATGATAACGAAGCAAAGCTAATATACAAAGCCCACAAGAATACAAGTGACACATGCATATATCTCAAATGGCTAATCATGACTAAATATCAACCAAAAATTTCTCCCAATTTTTTTAATCTTTTACATAAACTAGTTTTTATGTATTTATAATACTAATAAAATTTTTATAATCTAGAACATTGTTTTAGGGAAAATTACATATAGATCCCTTACAACAAACTTATTTGCAAATAAATTTTGTGAAATTCAAAAATTACAACTAAGTCTTATGAAACTTGAGTGTAATTTGAAGTTGTGGTGTAAAGATAAAACTGTTCATGTTTATTTGGCTTTCGTATGCAATTGCAACATCATAATATACAAGTAAAAAATCAAAATTTATTAGTCAAATTTTCTTGTATAGCGATTGATATAACATGAAGACTCATTTATTGTTATATCTGGCATTAAACAAGAATTATGACTTTTGAATTATGATTTCTTTACTTATAAATTGAGAATTAAATTTCAATGTTAAGTAAAAGCCAAATTAATTGTTAAGAGTTTTATTACTTAAGTCTAACATTAAACAACTCATAGGCTAAATATGTAAATCCTAAATAAATTTTGTTGGGCTTATTTGTAAATAATTCTCTACACAATCCCCTTGGAACTATGTACAGTCGTCTCCCATCCCTTGCAAGATTCACACAATGCAGATGACATAGGAAAGTGCGTATTCTGTCAACCCATAACTTTGTTTTGAGTATATATACAAATCAATGGCGAATATTCTCAAGTCAAATAGAATATAATTCCATAAATTATATTACATATCATTTTTTCTATTCAATTTCCCCATCAACATCATCTTTTAGTGCATCAATTTTCCCAATATAATTCACTTGTTAATTACAGCAGTGAAATCAATTGTCCAATATTTTTTACAAAAACAACGAAAAAACAAACTCCATCAGTTCAATACAAGTACAAGCTGCTCGGAAGAAAATCTGAGTATTCAATTTATTACTCAAAATTCAAAACCAACATAAACATTAGAAAAGTATCCATGTATAATAGTATCTCGAAAAGAGACTCTGAGATTATCAACAAGCAAAAATCACACCATATCTGGGCTCTCTCCTCCATTTTTACTTCAGTCAGAAAGAGAAGCAAGTTCTGCAGCACCAGAAGCCTCAAAGTAGTTCTCAGAATTAACCTCTTGATGACTAATCCACAAAACCGCATGAAGCAAAACAATAGGCATAGAACATGCTAAAGTCACATTCAGATGAATCCCTGTTCCTGTTACGATAAGTTGAACCACAGTCGCAATTGCAAGTAAAGCCAAAACAAACCTTTTGTCTAAAACTCTGTGTACGAGGTAAGAATTAGGGTATGCCCTTAACAGCAGCAAGTACAACGTTGTCACGTAGGTCATGATAACCAGAAGAATCAAGGAAACTTTGCGCGTAGGGATTAGGTGTCACGCCCCAAAAGTTAGACGTGACCGGCAAGGGATATATACACAAATATACATCCTTTAAGCCTTGATCAAGGAAACTTTAATCTAGTATTTTAGGTTATTTGAAATATGATGGAAGATCATTGTGACATTTTTTTATGTAAACAAAAGATTAGTAAATTTTTATAAAAATTTTGCTAGAATCTCCACTCTAAATAGGACTTTTTGAAGTCTCTACAACAATAATATATAGTCCAAATCAGAAATGCGGAGCTTTGCTCCTTCGTAATAGATAGACAAATATACTACAATTCAGAATCTTATATATAGCTGACGTGGAGCATACCTAATTACAATTTCAAAATATAACAACTAGTTAACCATTTACAGCACAAGAAAGATATACTTGAAAGGTCTTCTTCTTAATTCAACAAGGAGTACCTCATAGATTAGCATAAGGTAGGTTCTCATTGTATTATCTGAGACTAAAAATATTTTCAGTAAATAACGTCCCAACAATAAGTAATTAGACATAGATAAAAAGAAAGTTTGAAATAATTATGTAAGTTTAAACAAACCATGATTTTCATAAAAATTTAGTAAATTTCAAAATAAAATAGCTCTATATAACTTAAGATAAAATTTTGAACCATTAAATTATCAGATTAAATATTATTGTCACTTGATTTCAAGAAAGAAAATAAACAAAATAAATAATTATAAGTAAATTTATAAATGATGATAATAAAAAAATAATGAGATGTAAAATTACCAAATAATCTAATTTATAATTATGGGGACTTATCAGAACAATTAACAAACGTAGACACATAATCCACGAGGGTAAATAACTAAATGCGGCTTATGCCATGAAGACAAACGTAGACACTCAGTCTATAAGGGTAAGTAATCAAATATAGCTGAAGCCACGAAACAAACGTGGACACACAGTCTACGAGGATAATGCTAACCAAATGCAGCTTGAAGCCACAAAACAAACATGAGTACGATACTCACGAATAACCATCCCTCCGTTCCACTTGAGTTGGCCATCGCACGAGGCTAGCACCTCCTATAAACACCCTGTTAGCTAGGTGTACCATGGCGCGCCAAGAGCTAATGGAACTTCCGTTAGCAATCAGTGTTCTGTATAAAAGTCCCTTTTTAAAACTATTTTCAAACATGCAAAAAAATCATCACTTTCAAGATACAGTTCTCATTTTCAAAATCAAACTTGCATGAATACTTTTAAGTATTAAAACTTTTCAGAATCAAATTTCATATCCAATGCTCATGCTTGCATTTATTGAATAATCAAAAATTGCCAATGCTAATGAAAAGGAATTTTATTAATCCTGAAATGATATCTCATAAGAGTAAAACATTCATACACTATGATGAATCATTTTTCACCACCATCTTAAAACTTAAAAATGAAGAAATCTAAGTAACAAAGTATCCATTATCCAACATAATTACTATTAAAATAATCGATGTAACAAAATAAATTTTAATAAGAAAATTAATTAATAAATTAGTTGGGACATTATCCACTTAACTGATGACTCCCAGATTAATAATATGTGCTTTTTAAATACCTCTCCATTTCCCTTTAGCTATGCTATTACCTAGACCAGAAGAATAAACAACTTTTTAATAAAAACTCAAATTCATATATTTCTAACTGACATTCGTGAATCCAACATGTAATCTAAAACATATTTAAAGTCCTCAATCTTTATTTGTCCTTAATCCGCTATCCATCTTTAGAATTATATTCTTCCTATTCCTTTCTCCCACCTATAATGACATATTCATCTCAACCATGCCTCCTTCTTTTAGTAACTAATAAATGATTTATCCTTAAGGCTCTTCAATAATTCTTCATAAAGTACACATTATTTAAAACAGTACAATTTCTTACCTTACATAACCACAACTGATCTTATGACACCTTTAATTCAATATCATGAACGTCATCAAGTATAACAAATTTCTTCCTTGTTCCGATGTGCTTCAAGACTCAAACTAATCTAACAATTTCAAAATTTCACCTAACATGTTCAAACTCCAACCTATACACCATTAAGCCAAACCATCTTCATTTTTATTCAAATCCTCTCATAACTCAGGCATATGCAGGATTAGAACAAACAATAAAGGAAAATCTATAATCCCAGCCACATAAACATATTCACAAAACACATATTAACATATTAAAAAAAAAACAAGTGACCTAAACATTAAAATTTAACTAGGATTAATTTGGTAAAGTTTAAGCACTCATTTATATAAAAATTTTCACTCAAACATTTTGTTAAACACTTTATTTTATGTGCAAGAGAAAAATTAATATGACAAGCTTCTTGTTTTCCTTAATTCTCTATCCAAGCCACATATAGACCTCAACAAGTCTTTTCCTAAAAACTCATATCCATCACTTATTATCTTTCTTTTAACACTACAAATTTCAACTTAAATTAATTGTCATCCTTAATCCATAGTTATAGCGGCAGAAAGAAGAAGAATCACCATCTCAATCATAACACATACACATACATGGAACAAGAAGAGAAAAATGATTTGATACCTCATAATGCGAAATAAAGACAAAGAAAGAAAGGAGAATCCAAACGTGCGTTAAACAGGGGAGGGAATAATTTTGGTTATTGCAGCAACAGAGAAACGAAGAGAAGAGGCTGATGAAAAATTCCAACAGTAGCACTAAAAGCTTCTTCGTGCACTACCTCCCCGACAGCTTAGCATCCCACGGCCACCATCAGCACAGACAAGGACGAAGAGAAATGGTGCAGCAAACAGGGAAGACAAAACAGCGAGCACAGAGATGACATGCATGGCTCGGCAACGAGAATCCCATGGTGGCTGGTGATTAGATGAGTGACAGAGGTAACAGCGAAAACTGAGAAGAAAAGAGGTGAGAGACGTAGAGGAAAGGAAAATTGATGCGTGAATAGGGGAGGAAGGAGCTGGGTGTCCGGTGAAACTCCTTCAGCAGTGAACCACAACAACGCAATACAGGGGAAGGATATTCCAGCGAACACTCATAGCTGCTTGGACGGAGGAGGAAGATGAAGTCTACAACAGCACGCGCACACACACAAACGTCGACGTCGGATGGAAGAGAAAATAGCTAATGGACATGCTGCACAGGAGAAGGAAATCGATGGTCTTGAAAAATGAAGAAGGAAGATTGTCAGCTCCCTGAACCACCATCACAGTGAACGGACGGTGACTCCCCAGCGGCCGATAGCACTTGAGCAGAAATGAGGAGGAAGAAAGGCAGTGGATGAAGTCTCTCGAAACCCTTGTGTCACTACCAGAGCTAGAAAATGAGAAGAGGAAGAAAAGAAAAATCTGCCCTCTCTCTTCTGCACGTGTATGTTTAGATATATATATATATATATATTTTGTTTTAATTTTTTTATTAGCAAAAATAGTAATTTCCTAAAACTAACATAAGACAAAACACTTCTCATATGTATGCATTTTTTTAAAAAAATAAAATCAAGGAGCTAATGGATTATTTTTATTTTTATTTATATTCACAATTTTCACAAGACCAACATTTCCTCTTGATATAGTGTTCCAAGAATTATTAAAATATAATCAAATACTCCATCATAAATTTTAATCCTAATTTAAACTCTTTAGTTATTACATTATTTGTCCACTTTCACTACACCAACACTCCTCCTTATTATAGTTATTCCAAACATTAATAAAATACACTCAAAACAAATTACTACATATATAATTTATCATTACTATTTCATTCATTCATTCATTATTATCATTTTAACTCAAGATTTTATGGTTGTTACATTAGGGTTATGAAGAGTATGATCCACACAAAAAAGTGTGTAATATAACCCTAAATTGCCCAAGTTTCTGATGATCCGAAGAGCTGCAGCTTCTAGGGTTAATGGAATGTTGAGAGGACAATAAAAGTTGAAGTCACTGAACTGCTTTTCATCGGGTGCTTTTGGTTCATTGGGCTCGTTGGTGGATGAAGGTGGTTTTGATGAGTTGGTAATTCTCTGGGTCGTTCCAAAACTTGCCATGTGATAGGTGATTAATTCAACTTTTTGGAGTAATCTCCTACGAGAGAATTCTGAAATTACAAGGAATGTGTGATATGTTTGTTTGATTTGGATGAGGCTGGTGTTAATTTGTAGCATCAAGAGATAAGAGAATTTCCTTTCTTTTTCCCCTTTGGACTTCCTAGTGGAAAACTTTGACTAGAGACTTAGTCAAGAATTTCCTTATCATCGTCATTAGACTACAGTAGAATTCAAAAAAGACAGCTTGATTGACCTAACTATAACTATAACTATATGTTATAGTAAAGGTGGTAATATGGATTGAGTTCATGAGTTCAATCTGTCAAAATGTTGTAGATTGGATTGGCAAAATAGGAGCCTATTTAGAGGTAGCTTCTTCCCAACTCACACCGCGTAACCTGAGCTTGTCATGGATCACAACTCGTGGGCTAGCCCACTTTTTCTATATTTTTCTTCAATTTTTATAATTATACTTTTTAGATATTATTTTTTCCAAACATAATCAAAATATATTTCTGGAAAAAGATTTATTTCTTTAATTAAAAAATAAGAAAATTTGTGTAAAGGAACTATAATAATAAAAGATGTCAAAGATTAAAAATACTCCATGAAAAAATATTTATAAATCATTCCGTCATTTTTTAATTATTACCAAACACTATTCTATAATTTTTAACATGAGACTTTATGCAGTTTGTTAATGCTTCTTGATTTAGTGTTTTCTAACTAATTAAACAACTTCCTTATAAATCATTACTTTCTATTTAATAAATTCCATTGAGAGTACTTCTAGAAATTTAAAAGCATTAACTAATTTGAACTTGTTTAATCATTTTATAATTCGTTACTCAGCATATTAAAATAATAAAGAATAATTTGTTATTCAAAAGTTTTTTATTCTAAAAACAAATTGAAATTTAATCATGTCCTACTTTTAAATTTATTACCACATCATAAAGAAAACATAAACAACTTATTCTATTTTAGAATTTGTTACTTTTTACATGTTAAAACTATAAGCAACAAATTTTTTTATTTAAAATTTATTATTATGTACAAATTAAAATTCTAAAAAAAAATCATTAGGTTGAACAATATTTCTGAATTAAAATGATTTATTATTTTACTTTTTGGCCTTTTCTGGAAAAAAAATACTGTACACATGATTTCATTACTGTGATTAACAACTGAACTGTATTTCTGAACCATAGAGACCTCAGTTTAAGGTCTGTTCTTTGCGGGAAAAAAAAAATTTATGTTGGAAAAAATTGATACACTAAGTGATGGGTGGTTCATTGAATTCAATTATAGGCAAAAATGATACGTAATATATAATTTGTGGACTATTTTATTTGACTTAAGAGTCTGCGTTTATTTGCATTGCATACATTCAAAAACAAAGTTTTTCTTGGGGTATTTCTATTAACTCAACAGTAGCACATTGTATTCAAAATACAATAAGCTATCTGGATAATGCACTCATATAGGCTAAATAAAATAATTGAATAAATTAATCCATATTTGAAAATACAAAGGGTATTCACCCGTCAAAATTTAATGGGAAAATGACAAATAGATACCCCGGAGATATACAAATAATAATGAGATCCTGTGAAATGACCAAAATGAAATCAAGCAATTATAACTTTCTTTGTGCAATTGTTTTATTATTTTAAATTAGGAGTGTTTTACTAATTTCACCAAAAATATTAATATCAAAAAAGTTTTTAAAGACTTGAGAAAAATTATGACATTTTAAGGGATCCTATTGTCATTTGCATATTTAAAGGAAATTTTTCTTTCATTTCCCAAATTTAATTCATTGACACTAGCTTAGAATAAGTGAGTCAAAAGAAGCTTGTCTTTATCTTTTCCAAGTCATATTTTTAATTGATTTAGATATTATCAATAATTGTTATTATAATTGAACCAGGATATTTTCAATAGTTGGCTCTCAAATTTAACACAGTAGATTTTGTTAATTTTGTTACAAGCTTCTTCTTCTTGTTTTTTTTTGGAAGAAAAAGTATGAAACTATATGATATTATATATACATACTTGATTTATAAATTTGGAAAAATAAGCAAATTACCTCCTAAATTTTAAGTCGAGTAGTACCATATACTTTGAACTCATTTATTATATAAATTATTCTCTTAACTTTTGAAAATGATGTAATCTAGCTTTTGTTGTTAGTAAAAGTTAATTTTGACCATAAATTGATAAAAAAATGACCCAAAAAAATTATAGAAAATGATCAAAAGATTTTTTGGTTCCTTTTTGTAATTTCTTGGGTCATTGACTATAATTTTTTGGTCTTTTCTATAATTTTTGAGATCATTTTTATTTTTTTAAGTTAATTGATACTCAATTTTAACTTTTATCAACAATAAGGGTTTAAATTGCATCATTTTTAAAGGTTAAGAAATAATTTATATAATAAATAAATTCAAGATCTATGACATTATCTAACCTAAAGTTTAGAAGAAATTTGGTTCATTTGCCCTCTAAATATAGAAGGATGAATTTCATGCAATACCGACCACGGTAAAATTAGGACACGGGGCGCGCGTATATACTGTACTTGTGTCAGGGTGCGGCCATGCGGGTTTGTTCTCTTGTTCTTCACGTTCGAAAATTTGTGTATGATATATTATTTTTTAATATTAAAAAGCCCGTGTTAACTAAACTAAAATTAAAGAGGGTAAATGAGTCAATTGATTTTATCTCGTGTAAGTCTTGTTAATGAGAACAAGATAAAAGTAAAGAGGTATAATTTTCTCTCCATTAAATTGAGCAAGAGAAATGGGAGAAAGAAAAAGTGATTAATTTCATCTAGACGCTAATAATATATATAAAATAAAACTTAATACATTTATCATAACATTTATATAATTCCCATTATATATTACTAATGAAATAAAAGTACAATTGAAAATTATTTTATCCAATTTTAAATTTCATTTTTAAAATTATTATATATACAATGATATAACGACTTGTAGGTATAACTAAACTATAAATCAGTGCTTACAGTAGTGAGAATATGAAATTCATCAGAAAAATCAACGTTTTAGAATCAGGAAAGACAATAAAAAATGAAAAAAAAAAAGTGGAGATATACCTTAGGACCAAGACGAAATTGATTTCCACGCTGGATTGGGGATTGTCGCATTCAATAATTTGATTATAATGGAGGGAAAGTCAGACGAAAATGCAGACAAATAAGGCCGAGAAAGGAAAATATTTATGAACAAATATTATTTTCCCTTTTTCATTTTCTTTTCTCATAAGTGGGGAAAAATAGAGTTTTTTTTTCCTTATTTCTTTTCTCATACTTTTCTCACCTACTAAGTGTAGTATTAGTGCGCGATAAGTTAAAAATAGAAATGAAAAGAAATAACTATTATAAATATTATATTATGGATGTCTATAACTCATAGCCCTTAGAATTCTTTTATCCTTAATGTCTTCATGAATGGTATGGAAGGAGTTTTTAATTTTAATAGCTTATAACCTTCTAATGTTACATAATACACTATTATATGTCTCATTATATTTTTGTGACATTAGGGTAAGACTTGAATGGTTGGAGGCCTATAAATAGATGTCATATGCAAAACATATGTACACTAATAAATAAGAATTCTCCTTCATTGTTTTCTCTTCATTTCTTGTGTTGTCTTATCCTTCTCTACTCTTCATATTAACTACATTTTATAATACGTTATTAGCATGAATTGGCTTTGAAAATAATGTATGAGCTTTTAGTTAGATTAATATGTTCTTATATTATATATATATATAACTATATTTTATATTATTGTTTTATTAACATTCATGGTTATGTTGTTCTTATATTTTATTGTTTTATTTTTCTATCATTTCATTTTCTTAGTTATGAAGTAATTTTAAATTTCTCCATTTTATTCATTTGAAAATAATCATGTGATTAGTGATTTAATTTAATCAAGTCTCATTTGATATCCATTGCTTTATTTTTATTATTTGTTATTATATATTTTTTATGGAGATTGATATACTTATTTTTCTTTCTTTATATTTATGTATTTGATGTCATCATCATGGCTATTATTATTATTATTGTTGTTGTTATTATTATTCATTTATTTATTATTTATTTATTATTTTTATTATTATTTTGATCTTCCATTAAATTAATACTATATATACATATTATACATTTTGTGTTTGTTTATGTGCATGTATTGATCAATTTATGTTGTTAATATAATTTGTTTTATTATATAAATTATTTGTTTTATCCTTCAATTTATTTGCTTTACTATATTTCTTTATATTTATTATGCTTTATTTGTTTTGTAAGTTTGGTTATTTATATTTGTGTTTCTTTATATTGTGTTTTATTATAAATTATATTTTAGCATGTGTGTGTGAAATATTTTTTTTACTATAATATTTATTAATTATGCTTTATTATTAATTTTGTATAATTCTAATTGTTATTATTATTTTAGTTTGAATCATGGCAAATCTTGTCAAACTTGAATTTATTGCTCTTGATATTACAAGAAAGAATCATCTATCATGGGTGCTAAATGCTGAAATTCACCTAGATGCCAAAGGTCTAGGATATACAATTTTACCTGGAAATCAAGAAAGTAGTCAAGATAAAGCCAAGGCAATGATATTCCTTCGTCATCATCTTCATGAAGGGCTAAAAGCTAAGTACCTTATAGTAAAAGATTCACTAGAATTGTGGATTAACCTAAAAGAAAGATATGACCACTAGAAAATGATAATTTTATCTAAAGCTTGATATGAATGGATGCATTTGAGGTTGCAAGATTTTAAAACTATAAGTGAATATAATTTAGCAGTTTTTCAACTAAGTTCTCAATTGAAATTATGCGGTGAGAAAATCAATGATAAGGACTTATTAGAGAAGACATTTTCAACTTTTCACGCTTCAAATGTGCTCCTGTAACAGCAATACCGTGAAAAGGGTTTTAAAAAGTATTCTAAATTAATTTCTTATCTTCTTGTGGCTGAACAAAATAGTGAGTTGCTGATGAAAAATCATGAAATCCATCTTACTGGATTAGCTCCATTCCTTGAAGCGAATGTGATTATACGTAGTAATTACCATGGTTGAGGTCATGGCCGTGGCTATAGCCATGGACATGGTCATGGCAGGGGACGTGCTAATTACCATTATAATAGTGGTGGTGTTACTAGTTATAATCCTTATGCCCACCAAAAGAAGAAAAATAATGAAGGGCAAAAAAGAGATAAGAGTGACCCTTCAATAGTTGTTGAAAATCAGTGTTATCAGTGTGGTATGAAGGGGCATTGGTCACGTACCTGTCGTACGCTTGAACATCTAGCAAAGCTTTATCAAGCCTCCATCAAAAGAAATTCAAATAATGTGGAATCAAATTTTACTTTTCAAAACGATGATGTTAAGGCACATTTTGCACACAAAAATGATGATATCAATAAGTTGGATGATATTAATGGCCTTGATGCTCTGGCATACTTGGAGGTGGCGATTTCTTTGAAAATCAAGATTAGACAAGTTTGGTTGTAAAATAATTAGAATAATTTGGATTATGTTTCATTTATGTTTCTTGTTTTCTTGTAATTTAGGTTATGTTTCATTTAGCTTTCTTGTTTTCTTGTAATAAAAGCATTATTGCTATGAATAAATTTCATTTTATTAAGTATTTATTTTAATACATTCTCTTTCTTTTGTTGAAGAATATGGATATTCCCTTTTCTTTCATTGGACACAAGAATGAAGATATATGTCTCGTGGATGGTGCTGCAATGCACACCATACTTAAAGATAAAAAATATTTTACTTGTTTAACAATAAGAGATGGAAGCGTTAATACCATAGCGGGTAATACTAAATTAATCGATGGCTCCAGAAGAATAATTATAATATTACCCAAAGGAACAAAAATTATTATAGATGGCGCATTATATTCATCTAAGTCCCAAAGAAATTTATTAAGCTTTAAAGATATTCACCGAAATGGGTATCATATTGAGACTACAAGTGAGAAAGATATTGAATATCTACATATTACAGATTTTAGATCTAGAAAGAAATGTGTCCTATAGAAATTATCCACATTATCTTCTGGTTTGTACTACACAACTATTAGAACAACTGAAATAAATGCAACAGTCAATAAGAAGTTTACCAATCAAGATACATTTATCATTTGGCATGACCGGTTAGGCCATCCCAGTTCAACTATGATGCGAAGAATTATTGAAAATTCATATGGACATCTATTGAAGAACCAGAAGATTCTTCAATTTAAGGATTTTTCATGTGCTGCTTGTTCTCAAGGAAAATTAATTAAAAGCCCTTCAATTGTGAGAGGGAGAATTGAATCTCCTACTTTTCTTGAACATATCCAAGGGGATATATGTGGATCTATCCATCCACCATGTGGACCATTCATATATTTTATGGTTTTATTAGATGTATCTACAAGATGGTCACATGTGTGTTTGTTATCAACACGTAATTTAACATTTGCTAGATTACTTGCTTAAATAATTTGATTAAGAGCACAGTTTTCAGATTATGTAATTAAGACAATTCATCTTGATAATGCGAGTAAATTTTCATCACAAATTTTTGATGAATATTGCATATCAACTGGAATAATAGTTGAAAAATCTGTTGCTCATGTCCACACTCAAAATGGTTTAGCAAAATCATTCATTAAACACCTCCAATTAATAGCTAGACCAATGCTCTTAAGAACAAAACTTCCTATTTCCGCATGGGGACATGCGATTTTACATGCAGCAGCACTTGTGCGCATCAGGCCAACAAGTTATCATAAATTTTCCCTGTTACAATTGCCTTTTAGTCAGGAGCCAAATATTTTCTATCTTAGAATATTTGGATCTGCAATATTTGTTCCTATTGCTCCACCACAACGGACAAAGATGGGACCTCAAAGGAGGTTGGGAATATATATTGGTTTTGAATCTCCTTCTATAATCAAGTATCTAGAACCATTAATTAGAGATTTATTCACAGCACATTTTGATGATTGCCATTTTGATAAAACAATTTTCCCAACATTAGAGAGAGAAAATAAGCAGCTGGGGAAAGAAATTACATAGAATGAATTATCATTATCTCATCTAGATCATTGTACAAATCAATGTAAACTTGGAGTTAAAAGAATAATTCATCTGCAAAATATTGCAAATCAATTGCCAAATGCATTTACTGACCTTATAAGAATTACCAAATCTCATATTCCAGCTGAAAATGTTCCTATTAGAATTGATGTCCTAGTGGGACAATTATAAAGTGTAAATGAATCTAAGTCATGTGTAAAACGTGATAGATAATTAGTTCTAAAGATAAAATTCCTAGAAAGAAAAAAGGAACACAAAATAAAGATGGTATTGTAGAGGAGGTTGGTACTCTAGAAGAGTGCAAACACATAACTAATCAAAATACCCAGAAGAGGTCCAGGTATCTGAAGATAATGAAGAGATCTCGATAAGTTATGTTACCATAGGAAAAGATGGAACCAGAAAAATATAATTATTGACAACATATTTTCATATAATGTTGTTGTGGAAACAATGAATCAAAATGAGGATCTAAAACCAAAATTGATTGAACAATGTAGACATAGAAATGATTGGGTAAAATGGAAAGATGCAATTCAAGCAGAATTAAATTCACTTTCAAAACGTGAAGTTTTTAGATCTATAGTTCGAATACCTAATGGCGTAAAGCCAGTTGGATATAGAGGGGTATTTGTGTGAAAATGAAATGAAAAAAATGAAGTCGTTAGATATAAAGCATGACTAGTAGCACAAGAATTTTCGCAAAAACTTGGAATTGATTATAAAGAGACATATTCTCCTGTGGTGGATGCAATCACATTAAGATATCTAATTAGTCTGGCTATACATAGAAAATTTGATATGCGCCTAATAGATGTTGTTACAACCTATCTATATGGCTCTTTAGATGTAGAAATTTACATGAAAATCCCTAAAGGATTCAAATTGCCAAAAGCATGTAAAGATTCTTGAGAAAAATATGCAATTCATTTGCATAAATCTTTGTATGGATTGAAACAATCTGGAAGGATGTGGTATAATTGTCTCAGTGAATATTTGTTGAATGAAGGTTATAAAAATGATCCAATCTCTTAATGTGTTTTTATAAAGAGAAATGGGTCAGAGTTTGTTATAATTACTATCTTTGTAGATGATTTAAATATAATTGGAACTCCTGAAGAGCTCTAGAAAGTAGTTGATTATTTAAAGAAAGAATTTGAAATGAAAGATTTAGGAAGAACAAAATTTTGCCTCAATTTACAAATCGAGCACTTAGCAAATAAAAATTTTCTTCATTAATCAACTTACATTAAAAAAATATTGAAGTGATTTTACATAGACAAAGTGCATCCATTAACTATTTTGATGGTTGTAAGATCACTTCATAAGAAAAAAGATCCTTTTCGCCCTCAAGAGAATGATGAAGAACTTTTAGTCCTGAAGTATCATATCTTAGTGCTATAGGTGCACTAATATATCTTGCTAATTCAACAAGACCTGATATTGCATTTGCTGTAAATTTATTAGCAAGATTTAGTTCTTCCCTAACAAAAAGGCATTGGAATAGAGTTAAACACCTATTTCGATATCTCTAAGGGACAATTGATGTGGAATTATTTTATTCTAATGAATTTGGATCACAACTTATTGGTTATACAGATGCAGGATTTTGATCAGATTCATATAAAGGTAGATCACAAACTGGATATTTGTTTACTTGTGGCGGTACAGCAATATCTTGGCATTCAACAAAACAAACTTTAGCTGCTGCCTCATCAAATCACGCTGAAATAATTGCAATTCACGAAACAAGTAGAGAATGTGTTTAGCTAAGGTTAATGATCCATCATATCCAAAATATGTGTGGTCTATTGTTGAAAAAAAAGATTCCAACAATATTATTTGAGGATAACACGGTGTGCATAGCTTAATTAAAAGGAGGATATATCAAAGGAGATAGAACAAAACATATTTCTTCAAATTTTTTTCATTCATGACCTTTGGAAGAACGGTGATATAGATGTTCATCAAATTTGCTCATGTAATAATCTTACAGATTTGTTTACTAAGACATTATCAATTTTGACATTTGAGAAGTTAGTGTATGGAATTGAAATGCGTAGACTTAGAGACATAAAGTGATGATGTCATCAAGGGGAATGGAGTGATATTGTTACTAGGGGGAGACTATGGGGAATAAATATTATGTTGTATTCTTTTTAAGATTTTGTCCCACTGGGTTTTCTTATAAAAGTTCTTAATGAGGCAACATTAGTGACTATTTAAAATATTATGTACTCTTTTTCCTTCAATAGGTTTTTATCCCATTGGGTTTTTCTAAGTAAGGTTTTAATGAGGCAAAATGTTTGTTATGGACATCCAAGGGGGAGTATTATAAATATTATGTTATGGATGTCCAAAACTCATAGCCCTTAGGATTCCTTTATCCTTAATGTCCTCATGAATGGCATGGAAGGAGTTTCTAGTCTTAATAGCTTATAACCTTCAAATGTTACATAATACACCATTATATGCCTCATTATATCTTTGTAACATTAGGGTAGGACTTGAATGGTTGGAGGCCTATAAATAGAGGTCATGGCCAAAGCATATGTACACTAATGAATAAGAATTATCCTCTATTGTTTTCTCTCCATTTCTTGTATTGTCTTATCCTTCTCTACTCTTCATATTAACTATATTTTACAATAATAACAATATTTTTACATATTGTATCCACATGATGCTTTTAATATGATTGGTAGAGCCAGGAATTTGAGCTAGGTTCATTAGGCCAATTCATTAATTTTTAATTTATTAATTTTACGACATATTTTCATAGAGTTAGACTAGCTCTATAGCCCTTGTGTGTGTGTGTGTTTTTTTTTTCTTTGTGGTGTATATTTTAAATTATTTAATGATGTGATTATGTTTTAAAACAAACCTTAACATGTTTTAAAAAAACTCACGCATGAACACAAAGTAACGCATAAATAAATTAAATCACAAAGTAAACAATAAAATATTTGAAAAGAAAAGAAAAGGGGTAATTATTTTCTAATTTCATTTTAAGCTTCAATCTTATTAATTATTACGTATGTGATGAATAACAGTTGAGATATATTGTAAAAGACATTAAAAATTTAAAATAGGAGAGAACGATACAATTAAGGATTCTATGAGATAATTAATGTACAATGAAGACTTGTGCACAACTAAAATTTTAAAATTTTACAACTCAAATTTTTATATGTATAATTTGTAAGTTCTCATTTCATGTTAATCTAATTTCAAGGCAGTTAACCATCATTTTCTTGTTTTTAAAATTGGGTGGTGAGTTCAGTTCTTACTGTTAAGTTAGAAAAGAAATTTTGCCCCATCCAAGATAATTATCATTATCACTCAACAATATGTGCTTTCCTTTCTACTCCATCCCTATTCTTAAATACTTTCAAGTTCATTATACTATAGACTATAGTACTTTAGGCATTGAGCCGTTATTAAAAATGATAAGAAAAATATTACGTTCTTGTTTATGGGTACATTTCAGACTTATAAGAAGAAACAAACTGATTAATCAAACTTGGACATCAACTTTGGATTATGGGCACGACCAAACCAAGTCAATGTTAATTGAATGTCTCAATTCATGTATCAAATAAGATTGAATAGAGTAATATATGCGTATCTGAAAAATCCTTGATCGCTTGCTAGAAACACCTCAATTGCCTCAAGTATAGATAAACGCACAACCCACTGACCCCGTAATCATCAGAGAGTTCAGAGATAATAGAGTAAGTGAAAACTATTGTGTGTTTGTGTTTATCGACTAATCAACTTATATGAACCAGATCATTAAACACTATAATAAATAAATAAATTAAAAAATAAATTATATTTTATTATCTCTGATTTAGTCAGTTAAGAGATAGGGAATAACTGACGCCTACAAGGTTATAGGTTGGGCTTCTACTCATTATGCTCACTTGTGTGGCCCACGTATCATGGTCCACACAAGATCATAAAAACTAATTTGTTTGGGCTTATTAATTAATGTATATCCATAAATAAATATTCTAACAATCTCCCACTTGGATTTCATTAATTAAGCAAGTTGTATAAACAAGTTACTAACAAAATTTAGAAAATGAAACTTCATAAAATCACTAGATCCTATGGGAAAACAATTGATATAATGTCTCATAATCTGAATTGAATGAAATACAAAATTTTGATTCCAAACACATTTCAGGAAGATAACAACATAAGATCACTGATTCTTATAGGGAAACAAGTGACATGTATAGCATACCACAACAGAATCATTGAATCCTATTAGGATACAAATGATATAGATGTATCTAATTGAATTAAATATAGAATGGGTCTTTTGACCACAACTCAGCAAAGAGATGACACAAAGTCATTAAATCCTATAGGGAAACAAGTGACATAAGGTGCACTAACACATATCATTGAATCATGTGGGAAAACAAATGATATAAAGCACCGCAACATCTCTAAACCTAGATTGAAATTCAGTAGAGAAACAATACAAGATCACTGAATCCTAGTAGAAAACAAGTGATACAAGATACATAAACTCGAGTCATTGAATCCTATGGGGAAACAAATGATATAAGGCATCTCATTGTTTCTGAAATAAGAACTAAGCATAATAGCGAAAAATGACCTTAAACCGTTAAATGTCCTTAAAAGCATATAACTGAAACTCCCACTAAACCAAGGCTATCTCAAAAAGATCAATAAAACCCACATGAATAAGCCTTTGGTCATACACATGCATAAACATACATTCACCATAGAAGTGAACTAGATAAGTCTAAGTGTCTATCATATTCTCACTAGTACAAAATATAAAATTTATGGGATACTTATTACATCGGTTGGAGGGCAAATGGTATAAAAAATTTAGAATTTTTGTAATTATGTTGAAGTTTTTCACACTTTTTACATCGGGTGGACCTTCATCCAGTGTAAAAAACCAAGTTTTTACACCAAGTGGAATGACCCGGTGTAAAAGGACAACTTTTTACACCAGGTGCATGGCCACCCGATGTAAAAGCCATACTTTTTACACCGCGTGGACTCACCCAGTGTAAAAAGACAACTTTTTACACTGGCTACATGGCCACCTGGTGTAAAAACAAGACGTTTTACACCGGGTCAATCCACCCAATGTAAAAAGCTAACTTTTTACATCAGGTGCACTCACCCGATGTAAAAAGTCTTCTTTTCACACCGGGTGGCCATGCACCCAATGCAAAACGTATGGCTTTTACACTGGGTGAGTCCACCCAGTGTAAAAAACTCACCCAGTGTTTCACCCAGTGTAAAAAACTCACCCAGTGTAAAAACTCAAAACTTTTTACACCAGGTGGACTCACCAGGTGTAAAAAGTTTGTTTTCTGCATCAGGTGGCCTACTTTTTACACTGGGTGACCCTTCACTTGGTGTAGAAAATTTTTTAAAATTACCTTTCTTTCATATAGTCTCCTTCCTCCATTCATTTGCTCTCCTTCAATTGCTCTCCTCCCTCTCGCCGCCCTCCCCCTCCTCCCTCTCCCTGTCACCACCCCCTCCCCTCCCTATCCTACCCTGTCGCCGCCCCCTCCTCGTCATCTCCCCCTCCTTGGCCTCTCCCTGTCACCTACCTCCCTCTCCCTGTCGCCTGCCTCCCTCCCCCTCGTCTCCCCCTTCCTCGCCGTCCCTTCCCCCTCGTCTCCCCCTCTCTCACCGCCCCTTCCCCCTCGTCCCCTCCCTCGCCCGCCCCTTCCTCCTCTCCCTACCCTCCCTCCTCAGTGCCTTTGCCTTGCCACCACTCCTTCTCCCCTTCTCACTTTCTTAGTGCTGAGCTATTACTGCAGCTGCCGCCATCCAGGTATGTGTTGAATATGAAGTTTTAAATTTTATAATGCTTAAATTTAGTTTTTAATGATATTGATTATTATTGGGAGTGCTGTTAGTGGCTTTATAAGGCCTTAGATTATTGCATTTGATCATTTATTTAGTTTAAAATTGTTAATTTTCTCGTGTAAAATTTTTTAAAACTTTTGAGAAGTCCAATTTTTAGGGGAGACTCTATTAAAATTTTTTTTAATTCATTCTTTCCTCTAAATTGCTTAAATTTAGTTTTTAATGATATTGATTGTTGATGGGAGTGCTGTTAGTGGCTTCATAAGGCCTTAGGTTGTTGCATGTGATCATTTATTTGGTTTAAAATTGTCAATTTTTTGTTGTAAATTTTTTTTAAAAGTCTTGAGAGATCCAATTTTTAAGGGAAACTCTGCCGAAAATTTTTTCAAATCTTAAATTAATTAGGAATTTAGTTTCTTGAAATAGTTTGAAGGTAATAACATTAGTTATATTCTTTAGGAGGTGACACATAGATCGTAGTTGGATGAATGTTAGACAAACGAGTGATGAGTATGATAATGGGGTGAAAGAATTTTTAGAATTTGCTAAGAAAAATGCTGTTGACAGTAGTGAAAAGTTCTATTGTCCTTGTGTTAATTGTTTGAACGAGAGGAAACTAGGTGTTTCTAAAATAAGAGAGCACTTAGTTTGTTATGGGATTTGCAAAAATTATACAATATAAATTTAGCATGGTGAGCGATTGGAAAATTATAGTAAAACTTCTCAATGTGTGGAAGTTGATAATCTTGATGATGAAGTAGAAATGAATGAAGATCAGTTAGAGGACATGATCCGTGATGTTGGGGAAGAGGCTTTTGAACGAGCACATGTGTATGATAACTTGTGCACTGACGCAGAGAAGCCTCTATACCTGGGGTGCACTGATTTTAGTTTGTTATCTGGGGTGTTAAAACTGGTTACCTTAAAGGCAAGAGCTGGGTAGAGTAACTAAAGTTTCACATGGTTGCTAGAGTTACTTTAAATAATGTTTCTGAAAGGCAATGCACTACCAAATCGTTATTATGATGCTAAGAAGATCTTGTGTCTAATGGGTATGAAGTATAAAAAAATACACACATGTCCTAATAATTGTGTGTTGTACATAAAAGAGCTTGAAGGGAAGGAGAAGTGTCTGAAATGTGAGGCACCATGGTACAAAGAGAAGGAGGCTCTTACAAAGGTCTTATGGTATTTTCCAATTATACCAAGGTTCAAGCGTTTGTTTGCAAATACTAATGATGTAAAGAACTTGATGTGGCATGCAAATGAGAGGATATTTGATGGAAAACTTCGATAACCAGCCGATTCTCCTCAATGGAAGAAAATTGATCAATTGTTTCCCAAATTTGGCAATGAGCCAAGGAACTTGAGGCTCGAACTTTTTATCGATAGAATGATTCCTTATGGTAGTCTTAGTAGTATACATAGTTAATGGCCTGTTCTTTTGGTGATTTACAATCTATCACCTAGGTTGTGTATGAAACGAAAGTACATGATGCTATCCATGTTGATTTCGGGACCAAAAAAACCTGAAAATGATATTGATATTTACCTAAGACCTCTAATTGAAGATTTGAAAGTGTTGTGGGAGGTAGGTGTGGAAGTGTTTGATGCAAATCAGAAGAAAACTTTTAAGTTATGTGCTATGATCTTTTGTACTATAAATGATTTTCTTGCATATGAAAATTTGTCTGGTTATAGCGTGAAAGGTCATAAAACTTGTCCAATTTGTGAAGAAAGCACTAACTACCATCAACTTCAACATGGAAGGAAGATAGTCTACCTTAGCTATCAGAGGTTTCTTAGACGAGATCACCCATATCATAGATTGAAGAATGCTTTTCATGGTCACCAAGAACACAATAATGATCCGGATGCTTTGACTAGGGATCAAGTGTATGAACGTGTGAAATACATTAATATTATCTTTGGTAAGACTAAAAAGAATACTAGTGCAAAAAGTATATGGAAAAAAAGGTCTATCTTTTTTGACCTCCCATATTGGCGCAATCTTGAAGTAAGGCATTGTATTAATGTTATGCACGTGGAGAAAAACGTGTGTGATAGTATTATTGAACTCTTCTGAACATACCAGGTAAGATTAAGGATGGTGTAAATGTAAGATTGGATTTGAAAGAAATGGGAATACAGGAAGACTTACACTTAAGACCAGAAGGTAAACGAACTTATTGTCCCCCAGCCTCTCATACATTATGCAAATCTGAGCAAACAAGTTTTTATGAGTGTTTACATGGAATTAAAGTTCCTTTGGGGTATTCTTCAAATATCATGAAGCTTGTATCTGTGAAAGAGTTAAAATTGGTAGGCTTAAAATCTCATGATTGCCATGTCTTGGTGCAACAGTTATTACCTTTGGCTATTCGAGGCATATTGAAAGAAGATTTAAGACTTACAATAACTAAACTTTGTTTCTTTTTCAATGCTATATACAGTAAAGTTATTGATCCCTATAAACTAGAAGAGTTAGAATAAGAAGCTTGTACTATCTTGTGCTAACTTGAGATGCACTTTCTTCCTATATTTTTTGACATTATGGTTCACTTAATAGTGCATTTAATAAGGGAGGTAAACTTGTGTGGTCTTGTTTATTTGCAATGGATGTACCCAGTTGAAAAGTACATGAAAATGCTGAAAGGGTATGTCAGAAATCCATATTGACCCAAAGCATCGATAGTTGAGAAATATGTTGCTGAAGAAGCTATGGAGTTTTGTTCTGATTACTGGTCAAGTACAGAATCAATTGGGCTTCCTAAATCTCATCATGAGAAAAGGCAATATGGTCAAGGCACACGTGGAGTATTAGTAAAGAGCATGAATCATGATGAATTATAAGAAGTACATTTATATATCTTGAATAATATTGATGAAGTTAAAGATTACATATCTTCTCATAAAGAACTTCTAAAGGCAAAAAATTATCGAATGAGAATGACAGAACAAAAGTTGTTGAAAGAGCATAATAGGACTTTTATGGATTGGTTCAAGTAGAAAATTTTAAATGAAAGTGGTGTTTCTGAAATAGTTAAATGGTTGGCTGGAGGTTCTAACTTTGATGTTATATGTTGGAGTGCCTATGATATTAATGAGTATTCCTTTTATACAAAGTCCTTGGATAAGAAGAGTACGGTGCAAAATAGTGGAGTTATGATAATGGCTGAAGCCGTACACTTCTTTAGTTTAAAAGATAAGAAACCTAAACTAGCATCCATGACTTACTTTGGGGTTATTGAAGAGATTTGAGAGGTTGATTATACAAAATTTAGAGTTCCTGTTTTCAAATGCAAGTGGGTTGACGTCAATAGTATTTGTGATGATAAGTTTGGATTTAGAATGGTTGATCTTAAAAAACTAACTTTTGGAGATGAGCCATTTATTATGGCAGACCAATCTAAACAAGTTTTCTATGTCACGGATCCAGTAAATAAAAATTGGTCAATAGCACTTAAAGGAAAAAGGATGATTGATAGTTATGACGATCATGAATCAAATTTTAATATTTCTGAAACTCCTAACTTCTCAAGTGAGCTATCAATTTTGAATGTGGTAGATGAAGTAGATGATGAACAGCCATAAGAAGTGATCACCATGAAGGGATATATGAGAATATCCCTATATGAGTTTAGTTTTGAAATTAAAGTATGTTAATTTAGTTCAATTAAATTTATGTTGTGGGATTGTTTTTCTTAATTATCTTATCTTTAATTTTTTTAATTAATTTCATTTATTTGAATTAATAGGAATACGGAGAATCAAGGTCATGACACTCAAAGCCAGCCCACTACAAGTCAATCAATTGGTGATGTTGCTCCTAGTGAGGAGCCAAGTCAGGGAGGAGCTAAGTCAGAGCCAGTCTGTGAGGAGGGGGAGATGTGGCACACGATTGAGAGATTTGACTTTAAGTAGGAGTGTTAAGCATAGGTTACCAATTCAATTTGACTGGAGATGGAATCTGATAGGGTCACATAAAGCCAAGTTTGTTAGTTTTCTCAGCCTCTTATCGCGTACCAAGCCTCCTATTATGTTTGAGGATTGGCCTAATGTTCCAGAATGTGTGAAGGAATAAATTTGGGAAAGTATTCAGGTAAATAATTAAAAATTAAAATTTTTTTATGGTTATATATTATTGGGCAATTACAGATTATTATCTTATGTTTTCATTGTAGCTCACATACGATGTTCCATCTAATCAAGATTGTCGACACAAGTTGATTTCTTACTGTGGAACATGTTGGAGAAATTTTAAGACTAATCTTGCTAGAAGATATATCTTTGTCGAGGTGCTAGAGGGTCAGGCTCGTCCCAATCCTCTTAATGCATACCAGTTCCTTGATGAAGATACTTGGGAAGAATTTGTCAAGATTCGGACTTCTAAAAAGGCTTTGATTTGTTGATTTTTAATTGATTTAAGTTTTATTTAGATTTACTTCAATTATAAAATTTAAAATTCAATTTATTAACAGGAAAAATGAGCTAAAGGGCGAGAAATTGCTCGACAGAATCAATGCCCCCATACCCTATCTCGTGGAGGTTATGCTAAAGCTGATGATATATTGATGGCAGAGAAATAGAAGAAGAGAGAAGAAGAAGCTAAGTCTGATCCTTCCATACTCCTTTCTCCACCATCACCTGTCTCTCGAGAGGAGAAATGAAGATATGGACATCAGTACAAAAAAGGAGGCTATACAAGTGAGACAGCACGAGAGATTATCGAGAGGATTGTAAGTAAAATTATTATTCCTTATCCCTTTAAATTTCTATACAATTGTATATATTATTAATTAATATTGTTATTTTTATACTATAGGATGCTCTTAACGAGCAACAAACCCAAGGAAGCTTCATTCCAGAGGGCAGAAATGATATCTTAATAGTTGTTACCGGCAAGCCGGAGCATCTGGGTTGTGTGAGGGCCATTGGATATGGTGTGGGCATTAAGGACTACTTTAGAGCACCTGCACGTCCCAATTCAGGAGGTGTAGTGACTAGAGAAGAGCTTTATACATTGATATCCACTATGAGACAGCAGACTAAGGATGAGTTTGAAGCTTTATTTACAGCTCGACTTCTACAAATGAAAGAGCAAATGAAGGAGGAGATGATGAGCATGATGACTCACGACAGGAGACAACTGTTGAACCAGTTCATACATCTCCTGCATTTCATAGTACAAAAGGGAGTAATGTTCTTGAGTGTGTGTTAGAGGGTCCTTCTGGTGACAACATTGGTGAACTGTGTTAGATATTTCTAGAAGATCTTGATAAACGCTTGGTTGCTCTTGGTAGCATCTATAGCTTAGGGTCAACCATCCACCACAAGCAAATTCAAGATGATCAAGTAAGAGTGGTGGTTGCAGATCTAAAAGTGCCAGATGCTTTGGTTCCTACTAATGAGGTGAAGACTGTGGTTAAAGCTGTTGGTAATTTTATCCTATGGCCCAAGAGACTTATGAATTTGGTTCAAGCTGTGGTACAAAATTTCAAGAATTTTTATTATGTAGCAACTTCCTAATATATGTTTTTTATTAACTATTTCTTGCCTTTTTATTATGTAGAAGCTTTCCTCGACGAATCTCCCGAAACTTCTACAACCCTCATTGACTCCGCATCAGCGAATGATCTTAATGGCGTATGATTTATCATTCAAATTCAAGAGTTTAGAAATGGATCCGGAGGTTGTGGGTAAGAAAGACATGATAGTGACAATTGAATGGGAAGATTTGGTTCGATTTCTGTCGAATAATCAGCTTACCACACCACACATTAAACTATTTATGATGTAAGTATGTTTTTCTTTAATATAATTGCATTGTTATAAGTAAACTTAATCATCAAGTTAACCTTCCAACCGATGTTAAAAGTCCACTTTTAACACCAGTTGGGATTCCAACTGGTGTTAAAAGTTAAAGTGATTTTTTTATTTTCTTATATATAATTTTCAACATCGGCTTTATAACCGATGTAAAAATATTAGTTTTTACATCGGGTTTATAACCAATGTAAAAAGAGACTTTCTACATCCCCTGGAATAACATCGCCACTTTAACGGCTGTAAAAGGTCATTTTTAACTGTTGTAAAAAGTCATTTTTATACCAGTGTCTCTAACAAAATCTTTGATAGAAGCTCAAGATAGACAAAATATTACATTCATAGTTGGAGAAAACAACCAAATACATGTCCAATAATAATTTCCTCAATTATATAATCTAATAAAAGGCTTTACAACAAGCGATATATATATATATATATTCCATATTCTAAATTGAGGTAGCTACAAGTGTCTATAATATACTCATTTTTTATAAGACAGCTCCTCTCTGTATTATGGAATAATAGGATGCACAATCTAAATCCTCATAGTCACAAGTTTGAAAGAGGATCAAATTTTTAACAACCAACATTAGGTGCCACTTAACCTTCATTGTACAAGAATTTTCCAAAATGATTATTCAATAATTTCCTGCAATGATTTCACAAGTATTTACTAAGAGGTATTCGAAGCAAAATCTAGATCAAAGACCAATGCTTATTTTACCATCCTCAGAGTCATTCATAGTGGAAGCGTACAAAATTCTTTATATGCAAAATGGTCTTCCTCAGCATTAACTTTGAGGATGTTGAAACTTAAACAACCTTAAACCCCTTAAATAGGTATCAAACTGAAAGTGTGTACTAGATTTCTAAACACTCGATTAAAATAGGTTGCTTGAGATAAATTAAGGTCGTAATTAGACAAATTAAAATGGATATTAATCCTTAAATAAATATGTCAGATAGAAAATTTTATGCCAAGATAGAATGACCACAAGTACATTGTCTCATTTACTTGATCACTAGCTAGTGATAGGCTATTACCATGAAGCATATGAAGCAAAATATTGCTCTTCCTAACATTTAACAAATATACATGAATTTGAGGTATTCCAAGTAAAATTAAAGGAAACTAATAGCCTCATCAAACTTTAGATATCACTACCTAAAGACTTGCTTATTCCCAGAGATGGTTTTAGATAGTTGCACATTAAATGTTATTAACTAAATTTTACAAAACCATCTCATTAAGGTATTTCAATTCCTTCCCTCAAGTCTCTATTCATTTGAGATAATTTAATGGCAAATTATTATGACATCCATGAGTAATATGATAATGTCCTCACCATGTACAATAAGAAAGGTTTGCACCTTGTAATCGTCCCCATTATTCATTTAGTCAATCATAAATGATTACTCTCAAGTAGGTATTATAGGTATACTAATTTTGTGAGATGATCTTAAAAAAACCAACTCCTTAGTATATTTAATATATTGTTTTATTTTAACAAATGGATTTTTAACAACCTTATCCTCATCAATCGAAGTTGATGAATAAATATGCTTAGGCAAAGGTGGTGCTCTTAACAAGTAGATCAATGGCCTAGGCCCATAACTTTCACTATTTATTTGAAAATAAAATTCAAAATTTGATTAACTTGATAGTGAGTAACAAAATTGGACCTCCTTGATCCTATGCAAGAGTAAACAATGAATCCTTTAATAGATTTTGAGATTAAGCTTTTTCAATTGAAGATCTCACTTATGATTTCCAATCTAATACAAATAATTTATCTTATATTATTTTGGACACTAGATTATTAGGCATCCAGTTCAAATATGAATTAAGGACTTTATTAAAAGGGTTCTAACAAAATGTGTTTAATGTCACCATACCTATAGGGTAGAAGAAATATCAAAACATTAAAACTCTTATTTGCAAACTTGTCAAAATAAATGCCCAATTACTGACAATGGTAATCTTTGATTTACTAACAGCATCCTTTATCAATATGGTATTTAGATATAAATCCAAATTTTTTTTAAAACACAAATTACATTGACAATGATATACCTATAGGATAAAATTCATTGTCAACATAATATATTAAAATATAATTCCAAATAATACACTAACATGATTTGACCCACTATAGGTGGGCACATAATCACTAAGTGTAAATGACTCTTGACATGTGGATGGAAATCAAAATTCCAAATATTTGTAATTATATTTATCCATCTCTCTAATGAAGCTAGATTATTAATGGTAGAACTTTACATACAAGACTTACAATATAATATATTTTACATGCTTGAAGTATCAAGAGCTCATCATAAGTTTAGAATTGTATAAACTTATAAAACAACAATACTCTAGTAACTCCCACTTAAACGAGCCTTATTTTCCAAAGTTGTTCCAAACTTGAAACACTTCACCTCTCAGATTGGAAGTTCTTATGGGCTATTATTAATATTTGTATAGTCCTTCAATCTCTCCCTTTCTTATGTGAAGTAAGAAGATATCAAGAATTCATATTTAGGTTTTAGTAATTTTATTAACCAAGAAATACTCCAAGGTCAACCCCATACGAGTTCAAGGCATAATGTCCCATTATAACTATGTGCTATCAAGCATCATATAATATATCTCACTAGCAATGTTGTCCCTAATTCCTTTCCTTAATGGTGAATTCAATTATCGTCAAACGGATTTGGTTAGATTTATACAAATATTTATGATAGGCTTTGTCAAAAAGCATTGGACTGTTAAGAGAGATCCATTGGTTTTAGTTCTCTCGGAGCCAAGTAACTTTCAAAATTATAAGATACATACTTAGGGACTCTCACAAATGATTATAATTAGTCCTACAAAGAGCCTTAACAAAAGATAGTTGCTCAAAACACAGAAATTGAAATCGCAAAATAGAATATGGGAAATAATAATTATGCATACATAACATAATCATAGTACATAATTCCTAACAAGCAAATTTTAATTATGCAACTATTATCATGCACTAAGAAGTCCCACAAAGGGCATTAACAAAAGATAGTTGCTTAAAACACAGAAACTGAAATCACAAAATAGAATATGAAAAATAATAATTATGCATGCATAACATACTTATAGTATAGAATTCCTAACCAATGAATTTCAATTATGCAACTATCATCATGCACCGAGAAGGCTCTCATATGATAGAGGTTTGGCTCACACAAAAGTTCGTATAAAAAAATGTATTAAATATTTTCATACCTATAGGGTGTAATAAATATCTAATACATCAAAAAAATGCTATTTGCATATTCTTAAAGCCAACCATCAAAATTATATTAATAATGTCACACCTATGGGTATATTCATTACCAATGCTACAAGATCCTAACCATCACCAATAATTCACAAAATTACAAGCTTTATGGCCTTAAAACAAAACAAAATAATTTCAAAAGTCCTTAGGGTCTTTCTAGGAACTAGAGAAAAAAATTGAGACTTAAGTGGAATTTAAAAGGTGTCCAGGGGTTAAAAGGTAATTCTAAAAGAGATTTGAGGTCAAAATGAAATTATAAAAGTTGAGGGACCAAAATATAATTTCCACAAATATCCTGGCTAACTAGATAAATTCCAAACAATTATGAGAATTTTAATCTAGGCCAAAACGCAATTTGCAGAATTTTTTTTAATAGGCCCAGATTTCTAGAAGCTAATCCCTATGACTTGATTTCTATGTCTTCTAGTGGCTGCGCGAAAGAACCCAAGGAAGAAGAACATGCCGGCGTCAAGAGGGACTACTGACACCTTCTCCGGCAATGTGAACCAGAGGCAAGAGAGATGCTGTGTCACCGCCGTGAACCAGGGAAGACAAGCTAAAGGCCATGGGGCAACAACCTCCGTCTGATGGCGCATCTACAACAGCTAGTAGGGAGTATTTTTGATGAACAAATAGTACGTTTCTGGTGACTTTGACAATAGAATCCCCTTTGCATACTAGCGGCCATGTCCAAAAAATCCTGAACTCTCTCTCTAGCGACAACAGAACCTCTCAAAGTTGGGTGGATCTCCAACGAGCAAGCGGTGGCAACGTAGATAGCAATAGAGACAGACTTATGTAAACTCTCAAGTTTTTTTTTTTTTTTGTGATTTCTAGACGATGGAGCTATAAAGGAAAAGAGAGAGACAAGTACTCCATTCATATGGGCAAAAAAAAAAAAGGAGAATGATATTAAAGTCCCACACAAGGGAATTAATTACTACAAGGTGCATTGATAACTAAACTAAATTGTATTGATAACACAACTAGCTGTCAATGTAGTTTAGTTCAGTTGTCAATGGACCTTACAGTAAATAATTCTCTTATATGAGACCTAACTATAATTCTCCAAAAAAAATACTACAAGAGATCAAGAATTTAAAGTTGGGAAAATGGGCCAACCTAGCCCTGTAGGGCTGGCCCTTAAAAGGCTTGGGCCTAAAAGGGCTAGCCTTTTTAAGCCTGAGTTTCCTTTAAGACCTTGATATATGAAACCTAGCCCTCGACATAGCAGGCTTAAGGCCAGCCCTATGAGCTTCAAGCCCTTTTAACTATTTTTATATTTTTTAAATTTTTTAATCAAATAAAAAATTACTTCATTCCAATATAATACCCGATCAAGAAATGTATGAAAAAACTAACTAAATAACATCTAAATGAACTAAAAACACAAATGAAATGATAGCAAGGTAATAGGCAATGGATTGGCTAAGCCAACAAACACCAAATCAAAATTAGATGAGATTGAGCCTTGAAGGACTGAGATGTGGGACTAGGAGACTAAGGAAAATAAAGAGCATAGCACAATATGTGCATCAGATAGAGCTTAGATCATGAGTCACAAATGCAAGAGCATGATAAGTGATAGGAGGACTTGGGAGATCGATGACAATGAGCGTTAACTAGTTGAGCATTGTTGAGATTTGGTTCTTGGGAGGAGCACTATCGGAGTGAGCAAGAGGGACGACTGAAGAGTGAGCAAGAACAAGAGCAGGATGACTTGTGAGTTATGATGATGGGGACGAGGATGGCAATGCAATGACTTGTTGAAGAGTAAGGACAACTTGTAGTAACAAAAAGGAGAGAAGCATATTGAAAAAGAAGAGTAAATGTTGAACTGAATAAATCATTATCGTGAATCTAGATTAATTAAGGGATCTAAGGTTGTATTTTTTTTAGAAAATAGCAACTAAGGATTTTTGTATGAAATTTATATAAGAACCAGGTGTTGTCAAAACCTGAATGAAAAACAAGCTATAATGAATTATTGTTAATTTAAAATGAATTGTTATTAAAACCTAAATGAATATTTATTGATAAAGGCTAACCCAAATCCAGAAGTATCCATTTGGATTTTGACAACAAGTGATCCTTGACTAATATAATTTTTTATTAGTAATTTTTCATTGCTATTTTCCCTTTTTTTTAGCCTTCCATCCTTAGTAGATATGGGCTGACATGTGATGTGGAATAAGATTTAGTTTAATTTTTTTTTCAAATCTAAAAAGAGTGAAAGTTATGAGAATTAATTGAAAAAATATGCACATGTATGTGGGCTTAAACGGGCTAGCCCGACAGGCTCAGCCCGTTTTCTCAGCTCTTTCAAGATTATAACAATAATAGGCATCAAGATTATTTGTAAAGGATAAACGGATCTCTCATGAATTTAATTTTCATTATCATATTTAATAAGAATGGAAAATGAGAACTAAACATAATGAATATGACAAACAAATCAAGGAATTTCTATCTAGTTTATCATAATCTCCATAAGCATATTGAATTGAGATATATAAATTAATACTTATAACCAAGCTTTGATGCCACATGTTAATTGAATATCTCAATTCATGTATCAAATAAGATTGAGTAGAGTAACATGTGCATACCTAAAGAATGCAAGATCGCTTGCTAGAGACACCTAGATTACCTTAAGTATAGATAGATGCACAATCCACTGAACCTCTGTAGTCCTCAAAGAGTTCAGAAATAATGGAGTAAGTAAAAACTATCGTGTGTTTATGGTTATCGATTGATCAGCTTATATAGACTAGATTAGTAACCACTATAATAAATAAATAAATTATATTCCATTATCTTTGACTTAGTCAGTTAAGAGATAGGAAATAATTGACGATTATAGGGTTATAGGTTGGCTCTCTACTCATTGGTCTCATTTGTGTGGTCCACCTATCATGGTCCACACAAGATCATAAAGACTAATATGTTTGGGCTTATTAATTAATGTAAATCCATAAATAAATATTCCAACAGTCAATTATTTAGATTATATAATTAATATCATCCAAAAATATAATTCACCCATTGACCAAAGAAATTTCATATAATCAAGATTAAATGAGCCTGCAAGCAAATTTTAATATTCGGAAAAGTTAAAACTATAAAATGTATATGAAGAGTGTGACACATGACAAACGATGGAAATATAAGAATGAGAAAAAGTGGAATTCTCACATGATAAATAGATCAACTAGATAAAAATATATTTAATATTCTGACATGGTCCCATTAGAAATTGAAATTAAATAAAGCGATTGATTGATTTCTTGAGGGATAATTAATGTGTTAATCTAATCGGGCACGTTTATTATTAATTCCAAAGAAAGTTATCTTATAAATAAAAGCAGTCACATGAGAGTAATTCGAAGAGCATGTACATTCAAATGGAAAGGTCAACTTCTCAACTGATCAACAATGCCTCAATAAGTCTCCAAAATGCAAAACGTTATATTTTGGCATTACATTCATTGTGCCCAACAATTGAGCATATCCATATCATGTTCACCAAGAAAAAAAATATAAAATCTTCACACACTGATATTTGAAATTAAAGGCATAACGAGGTATTACAGTAACATGCAAAAATCTGCATCCATTTTGAAGAAAATCTCTGGCTTCGTCTTCTTTGAGATGAAAAGAAAGTGGGGCATTGTCCTGCTAAAGGAAAAAGATAGAAAATGAAAGATAGATATAAATCCCATAAACCAAGAAGAAAACAGAAACATATATAAACCTATTGGCAAGACTTCTCGAAAACAAAAATGCGCAAAAAGAGTTCGCAATAAGCAAAAGCTGTAATTATCAAAAGAGAAACAGTAAAATCAAACAAAAAAAGTACGTACTCTTGTCAATCATTACGCCGTGTAACACAAATATAATATATATATATATATATATATATATAAAAGATGTTATATTTGTTAATAATCAAACAATAAAAAATAATAATATATATAGATCGATGAACAAATATACCAGAGGGACAGTTTGCTTCGGCTGAACAAATTCTACGAGAACCCCTTAGGAAACAGAAGATAAAGAACGAGGCAGAGATGAGAAATTGGATGATTAGAAAGAAAAGAACACGCCTCAGAATATACCTTTACAAGCGTCAATGTAACCACAAAAAGAAGTAGAAGAAGAGAGCGAGGATGAAAAAGATGATGCGAATAGTTAAAATTGGATGACGCCTATGACTTATTCTTGGTAAAGGAAACCAGTTCAGCCATTGGCGACAAGAACAGAAGATGAAACGGTGTAGCATCCAAGAATCTTCAAGCCAAATCAAGATAATGGCCAGCAGAGGCAAAATGACGTAGGAGTAAAATTAGATTAAAGCATACGGAAAATGTTTGGTTCCATATTCAGACACATCTGTAGATAATTCTTGGTTCATCTTGGCATAGAAACCGAATGAAAAACAAGCAATTTTATTCTTTTCAAGTCTGAGCTCCTTACACAACCAAAGGGCCTTATTTTTAGTTCTGGAATCATGAAAAACTGAAGCTTACAAATTAAAAGGGAGGTTATAGAAATTAAGGGAAGGTTACAAAGAGTTTATTGTGCTCCATTATGCGTCTCCTGTTTCTGCTCTTTCCGTTTCATCTCCATTATGCGTCTTCCATTTCTGCTCTCTGTTTCATCCTCCTCAGGTTGGGCAGAACTCGCCCTCGAGTCAAATTCATCATCTTCATCAATGTACGGAGATAGATCAGTGACATTAAAGGTGGCAGATACACTGTAAGAACCAGGTAATTCCACCTTGTAAGCATTATTGTTGATCTTTTGCACTATCTTGAACGGACCATCAGCTCTCAGGGACAGCTTAGCATTTGGTTGTTTAGGAAATCGTTCCTTTCGTAAATGTATCCAAACCAAATCACCCACTTTAAAAGTTTGATACTTTCGATGCTTGTCACGTTGAGTCTTGTATCTCAAGTTCTGCTTTTGTATTCGGGCACGAACTTGTTCATGTAACTTCTTGATTTCCTTAACCCTTTGGTCAGCATCAGAACTATATTGCTGCTTATCAAGTGAAGGGGTCAAGTCTAGTGGACTAAAGGGACGAGTGCCATAAACAACTTCAAACGGACACTTCCCAGTTGCTTGATTGACAGAGTTATTATAAGCAAACTCAATATGAGCAAGAATGAGATCCCACTGCTTCAAATTCTTTCCCACGAAACTACAAAGAAGATTGCCAAGAATCCTATTTATTGCTTCAGTTTGGCCGTCTGTCTGGGGATGACTAGCATTGCTAAACTGGAGCTTAGTTCCCATCTTCTTCCATAGTGTCTGCCAAAAGTGGCTAAGAAACTTCACATCACGGTCAGAAGTGGTAGTCTTGGGAATGCCATGAAGACGCACAATCTCTTTAAAGTATAAGTCTGCTACTTGAACAGCATCATTAGTCTTCTGGCATGGAACGAAATGGGCCATTTTTGAGAAACGATCCACAACTACCATGATAGAATCGTTTTGCCTTTGAGTCTGTGGTAAAACCAGAACAAAATCCATAGTTATATCTTCCTAAGGTGCTTCTAGAATTGGCAGAGGCATGTATAGTCCAGTATTCTGACCCTTGGATTTAGCCAAGTGATAAATCCTGCATCTTTGTATATACTTATTGACATCCCGTTCAAGTCGAGGCCAATAAAAGTTCTCCTTCACTAGGTCAACTGTTTTATCCCGTCCAAAATGTCCTGCTAATCCACCGTCATGTGCTTCTTAAATTATGGCTTCTCTCAAGGAACCTTATGGAATACAGAGGGTTTTACCTCGAAATAAAAACCCATCATGTCTGTAGAACTGGTGGAAAGGTTGATTTACAGTTGCTTCCCACACTCCTCGGAAATTAGGATCATCTTGATACAACTCTTTGACAAGGTCAAATTTAACAACCTTGGTTTGTAGTGTTGTAAGTAGCACATGGCAACGACTAAGGGTATCAGCTACGGAGTTTAGAGTTCTAGCTTTATGTTTGATAAGGAATGGATAAGACTGTAAGAGTTCACTCCAACAAGTATGTCTGCGACTGATCTTCTGTTAGGAATTCAAATACTTGAGAGCCTCATGATCAGAAAAAAGTATGAACTCTTTATTCAGGAAATAATGACTCCAATATTGGAGAGCTCGAACAATGGCATAGAATTCCTTATCATAAGTAGAATATCTAAGCTTGGCATCATTAAGCTTCTCACTAAAAAAGGCAATGGGATGGCTCTCCTGGCTTAAGACAGCACCAATCCTGGTGTTAGAAGCATCACAACTAACTTCAAACACTTGGTCAAAGTTAGGAAGAGCTAGGACTGGAGCTTCAGTCAACTTCTTCTTAAGCTCCTCAAAGCTTTTCTGAGCTTGCTCTGTCCACTGAAACTTCTCTCCTTTGGTGCAATCTGTAAGTGGTGCAGCAATTGAACTAAAATTACGGATGAACCTCCTGTAGAAAGAAGCTAATTCGTGGAAGCTTCAAACCTCCTGGATAGATTTTGAAATAGGCCAGCTGTCAATGGCTGCAACTTTGCTTGGATCAATGCGAACACCCTCTGCAGTAATGATGTAACCTAAGAACACAACTTCGTTGGTGAAGAAGGTGCACTTCTTGAGATTTGCATAAAGCTTCTGCTCACACAAGGCTTGCAAAACTTGCCGCAAGTGATCTAAATGCTCCTCTTGATTCTTACTGTAAATAAGAATATCGTCAAAGTACACAACAACAAATTTACCAATGAAGGGTCTCAATACCTGATTTATCAGGCGCATAAATGTGCTAGGGGCATTTGTTAACCTAAAAGGCATCACATTCCACTCATATAAGCCATCTCTGGTCTTGAAAGTAGTCTTCCACTCATCTCCTGGCCGAATTTTGATTTGATAGTACCCACTACGAAGGTCAATTTTGGAGAAAGTAGTGGCACCATGCAACTAGTCCAGCATATCATCAAACTGAGGTATCGAAAACTGATACTTAATAGTGATCTTGTTGACTGCTCGACAATCAATGCACATTCTCCAACTTCCATCCTTCTTAGGTACTAGAAGAACAGGTATATCACAAGGGCTGATACTTTCTCGAACTAACCCTTTCTTCAACAACTCTTCAACTTGCCATTGGACTTCAGCATGTTTCTAGGGACTCATCCTGTAAGCAGGCTTATTAGGAATGACTGCTCCTGGATTGAAGTCAATGGCATGCTGTATGTCTCGCATTGGAGGCAACCCTGATGGTATCTGATCGGATATTACATTTGGAAATTCTGACAATAATGGAATTACTCCAGGTGGATTGGCCGTCTTATCGTTCACCTCAAGTACCAGAATAAAGCTCATCATTTGGGCTTCGAATTTCGACACCTTGAATTCCTCCTTAGTCAACAAAGATACTAACGGCTTAGAGACACTAGATTCCCTTGAAGATTAGCTAATCTCATTGGGTGGTAGAGGTACTAGTGTGAACTTGACACCATCTTTCGTAAAAGAATAAGTGTTCGCTCGCCCGTTGTGCATAGCATGTCGGTCATATTGCCATGGCCTCCCCAAGAGAAGGTGGCATGCATCCATGGGAACAACATCACATAAAACTTCGTCACAATATTGATTCCCAATAGAAAAGGTCATAAGGCATTGTTTAGAAACTTTTACCTCATTCCCTCTATTGAGCCAGTGAAGCTTGTAAGGTTACGGATGATCTTATGTTGGCAACTTTAATTTCTCCACCATGTAGTCAGATACTACATTTTCACAGCTTCCATTGTCAATGATGAGATTACAAACTTTTCCTTGGGTCGTGCAACGAGTGTGAAAAATGTTACGTCGTAGCCAAGGTTCTTCTTTGATTATTGTTGTATGCAGACTTCGTCTAAGCACCAATGCTTCTCCTTGATCAGTAGGTGTGACCTCCTTGTCATATACAAGATCAGTACCGTAGAACTCAGCGTCCTCCTCATCATTTTCAAGTGCTTCATACCCTGATCCTTCTCGAATGGTGACAACCCTTCGTGTAGGACAGTCCGCAGCAATGTGGCCAAATCCTTGACATTTAAAGCATTTGATTGCTTTAGAACTAGATTCCTTAGCAGCATTGGATGGTGGTTTACGTATAGCAGTAGGTTGTGGCTTGCTTGAGGAGTTGGTCTGCTGAAATTCTGCCTTACGACCTTCTGGATAACCCTTAGAGGATGAAGGTTGGAAAGTGGATCTCTTGGGCATTTTCTTCTCAACATGCATGGCTAGACGGATGACATCATCTAAGGTCCAATATTGTTGAAGCTGAACTGGACGACTGATATCTGTGTTTAAGCCTGCAAGGTACCAGGCTATTGTTTGCTCCTCCTTCTCCTGAATATCACACTTCATCATGAGTTGTTCAAACTCTCTAGTATATTCTTCTACAGATAAAGATCTCTGTCAAAGATTTTACAACTGGATAAAATTATCATGGTGGTAATGATCTGGCAGAAATTTCCTGGTGAGTTGGCGTTTCATTTTCTCCCAGGTCTCAATCTTGTGCTTTCCCTCACGTTCTCGCTTCCATCTGAGGTTTTCCCATCAAATAGAAGCATGTTTCTTGAGTTTGAGGGCGACAATTTTGACTTTCTGTGCATCTGGAATCTCCTTGTATTCAAATACTCGTTCAACAGTTTGCAGCCAATCTACAAACTCGTCTGGCTGGAGCCTTCCCTCGAATTTAGGAATGTCAACCTTGATGTCATTAGGGCGGAATTGTTGTTGTCGTGGGCGGCGACGGTTGTCGGTAGATGACGAACTACTACTTCCCGAATCTCCCTCTAAGTTTTCTATGTTGTTGTTTAACAGAGTTTGCTGCAATTCCACAGTGGCTTCCAACTCTCGTATCCTACATCTCATCTCTTCCATCTCAACCTCGTGCACATGTCTACGTCTTGGAGGCATTTTGGATAAGTGTCAAGGCTAGGGATATGGGAAAGATTGGGGTGCAGATAGAAACGTTGAAGGATATAGGGGTAAAGTGAGATTTTTCAAAAGGCTAGGGGCAAAATGGGGATTTTGGACTGTCTAGGGGGTAAAATAGAGATTCTAGAAGAATGATGGGGTCAAATTGAAATTTATAGAAAATATAGGGGTTAAAATGGAATTCAGGTAAAATAAAGGGGCAAAAGTGTAATTTTAGAAAAGTTTAGGGGTTAAAATGGAATTTAGGAAAAATGTAGGGGTCAATATGAAATTTCATAAAACATAGGGGCTAATTTGGAATTACTAAAATATTTGGGGTAAAAATGTGATTTCAGAAACTTTGGCTGACTGGGTACAGTGACGTGGCGACGATGACACGTGGCAGAACATTAATGGGCTGACCTGTCGTTGACCGGTCAAATAGATGACGTGGTTGATGACGTTAGCATCTTCAACCTTCGGATGGCGCGTGACGGCGCGTGGATCGGCGGCGAGGCGCGTGGACTTCCGACAGCAGCGCGTGACGACGCGTGTGGTGTTTTCCAGTGACAGGGAACCTCCTGTTCCACGTTTTCGGACCTCCTGAGCACGATGGTGATGTTATTTTTTTGAGAAAATGCCTGGATTGCAAAACGCGAAGACGTCAGGGACTCCTCCTCTGAATCTCTCTTCTCTCCAGCGTACTTTTTCAACTGTAACTCACTCTCTCGCTCTCTGAACTAGCTCTGATACCAAAAATGGCACAGAAACCGAATGAAAAAAAAGCAATTTTATTCTTTTCAAGTCTGAGCTCCTTACACAACCAAAGGGCCCTATTTATAGTTCTGGAATCGTGAAAAACTGAAGCTTACAAATTAAAAGGGAAGTTATAGAAATTAAGGGGAGGTTACAAAGAGTTTATTGTGCTCCATTATGCGTCTCCCATTTCTGCCCTTTGCGTTTCATCTCCATTATGCGTCTTCCGTTTCTGCTCTCTCCGTTTCACATCTTCTGAGAAGATGACAATGACAATGTCAATGGAGGATTGGACTCATTCATCTTCTGGGTCGGAATAATGAGCAATAGACTGAGATAGTCGTTTTCTGGGAAGGAATTAATGAGAGACTGAGAGTGGCTGATAGATTCGTGTAGTGTAATTCAGGGAATGCCAGAAGGCTTTATATAGAGTTAACAATGACTTGTTTGTTAATTGTAACCGTTAAGCTGTTGAAAATTTAGTTAGAACAGTGAAAATTTGATCTCAACTTTCACATCAGTGAAGATTGGAGAGCAACGAGGGGAATATGTTAATATATATGTATGGAAAGATGTCAAGCTTGCGATTGGTGGGGAATCAATATATTCAATTCATTACCGAACAAATGATGATAATATAATTGTTTTATTCTCTCATGAGTTTAGGGAATTGAACTGAGCCCTCTCCCAGTTCTACGTGCATGGTTCTGCGATCATTTGTGTGGCATCATTTCCTAATTGCTATTGCTTCTTTCATATTTTATATTAAAGCTTTAATTGCAGTGTCATTTTCTTTTAACTTGGTTGCCATTTGCAAGACCGAAGCCTAAGTTAACTAGTTCGATGTAAAACACGATGGTTGGCTTTTCATTTTCAAAGTTGTTGAGTGTGTAATGCATTTTAGAATTTTATTATTAAATGCATTTAATTATGCATCATATATAATAACTAAATAATTTTTATTATTTACAATATTTTTAAATAATACATTAACTCCATTTTTATTTTTATTTTATTTTCAATCTTTTTTCTTAAAGTTATCAAATTACACACACACACATTCATATCATTTTCAATCATTGTATATATCTAAACCTACCTCTTTTCTAGAGAAAAGTTTAGGCGTATACTTTAGATTGCAAACTTAAATTTATGAAAATTTTAGTTTTACAAAAGCTAATCCAAATATATATACATATATATATATATATATATATATATGTTTGGCTTGACAATAATGGGCCCAAATACAAAGTTTGATGGCAAAAGTAAGTTGACTGGATAAAATTTCACCTAAATTGCTTTTCTGTATCTTAACCTTAATAAGTTGAGTAAGTAGTTGTTTCTCGAAGAAAACTAAAGTCACGATGAGTGACTCTGAGAGTATTGGATGAAGACATTAAAGACTAGAGATTTAGACAATGGTATCTTTGTAGTCTCTTTTGAATGATCTGTTCATGAGGACGTGGACTTTATGTTTATTAAGAAGGCCCAAGGATGATTTATCGCTGACCGTTACTTGGTTAGTTCAAAGGTGGCGTCCAAATTATGATCCTTGGAATGCTGAGTGCCATTAGAATTTTTTAGTGCGGCTGTGCCTTGAGGAAGATAGATTATAGATTGAAATGTTGATAATTGATGTGATCATGCATACAAGTGAAGGGGTAGATTTGCCAATATATGTGTTGAGCCTTATCTACAAAAGCGTTGAAATCCTCCCTCCATCCCAAATTATAAAATATTTTTAAACAAAATCACACATACTAATAAAACTTATTAAATAATTTTATTACCTTATTTTTTTAAAAAAAAATAAAAACTTAAAAAAATGTCTTTCATTTAATACTCCATTGATGAAAGAATATTGGAGAGAAAATATATGGAAAGGGTAATATTGAAAAAGTATCACTAATTAAACCTTATTTTTATCAAAGTGTCTTATATTTTGTGATGTTGAATCTTCCTTAAAAGTATCTTATAATTTAGGACGGAGAGAATAATTAATTACCAATCTAACTTTGATTTTGACCACTTTACTAATTTCATTAAATTTGTTTCGAAATACTTGTTTAGCGCTAATAACTAGATGATTATTAGGCCTAGGGACTAAATTTCAAACTTGATTTCTCTCAAACTAATTGATTAAGCTCTTTTTGCATTATTATAAACCAATATTCATCAAACAAGACATTTTTAATGTCAAAAGGTTCCATGTAAGAAATTAATGCACTAAAATGACATATCTTCTCAAGGAGCCTTTGATCTGTACTTTATGACCAACTTTTCTTATGGCCTAAGAAGGAGCCTTATTATATTTCCAATTTCTTGGATGATAGTTGGTTGGCTTTTAATATGATTGGTAGAGCCAGGAATTTGAGTCAGGCTTTGGGCAAATCCATTAATGTTATTGACATTTTTGCATAGAGTCAGGCTAGCCCAAAAGCCATATTTTTGTTTTTTTTTTGTTTTTTGTTTTTTCTGTGGAGTATGTATCAACTTTTTTAATTATGTGATTATGTTTTAAAACAAATCTTAACATTTTTTTTAAAAAAAGACACTCATACATACAAAGTAATGCATAGATAATTTTTTTTGCTAATAAATAAATTAAATAATAAAGTAAGCAATAAAATATTTGAAAAAAAAGGAGAAAAGAGTAATTATATTTTTTTAATTTCATTTTAAGCATCACATGCATAAATTACATATATGTGACGAATAGCAGTCGAGAAATATTGGAAGAGACATTAAAAATTTAAAATAAGAGAGAATGACACTATAATTAAGGATTTTATAAGGTAATTAATGAAAATTTTAAAATTTTACAACTCAAACTTCTTATAAGTCCTCATTTCAAGTTAATCTAATTACAAGGTCCTTAATTGTTATTTTATCTTTTTAAAATTGGGCTTTCAGTTCAGTTCTTACCGTGGAGTTTAAATAGAAATTTTTCCCCATCAAGATATTCATCACTGTTCCGCAACAATGTATCCTTACGTTTCTACTCCATAACCATTTTGATCATTTTTAAAAGGAAAAATTATGTATTGGGATTTGGGACTATTGGGACTGAGTCTATGGGACTTGAGTGTAATTGAAATGTTAGGTGAAAAGACTTTTATCCCCTCCTTACTAAAATTTAAAAAAAAACAGTAATAAACACAGGTCATTTTTACCCATAACCCAAAACAAATAATAAACTAAAGAAAATACAGAAAATAAAATCAATAATAAAAAATAAAATCAAGAAAATAAACAGAAAAAATAAGTCTGAATATTACAGACTTATTTGTAGATAAGTCTCTTATACAAGATCTATACATAATTTTTCCATTAAAAAATGATAAAAAAATATTTCGTTCTTCTTCATATTAAAGCTTCACATGAGTTTGTTTCAGCCATTGTAGGGAAAAATAAAAGAATTAATTAAACTTGGACCTCAACCTTGGATTAGATGAATCTAACCTGAACTTAATAATTTATGGGCAAAGACAAAATTAAACAAAATCAATTATTAGAATATAATTAATATTGTACTTAAATATAATTCATGACCAAAGAGAAATGTCATATATATATATAGAGAGAGAGAGAGAGAGAGTCGTCAATCAAGATTAAATGAACCTGTCCTTATTTCAAATCTTACTATAGGATTTTTTTTTGGAACAGTACTAGAAGAAAAAAAATAATTTTCTGAAATGTAAAAACTATAAAATGTATATGGAGAGCGTGACACAAGTTGAGCCTGTTGTAATCTAACGCGTTATAACCAATGTAAAAGTCGTCAAAAAATGGTTACGTAATGTGAAAAAGTGAAATTCACATGACAGATAGGTCAATTAGATAAACAAATATATTCATTACTCTCACATGGTCCCATTAAATTAGAACTTGAAATTAAATAAAACGACTGATATTGATTTCTTGAGGGATAATTAATTAACGGTTAATCTAATCGGCATGTCTATTAATAATTCCAGAGAAATAAAAGTTAGGTTAGCTAGGCCTCTAAATTATATATAACATAAGTTATGAATAAAAGGAATCACATGAGAGTAATTCGGAAAGCATAATTCAAATGCAAAGGTCAACTTCTCAACTGAGTCTTCAAAATGCAACATTATATTTTGGCATTACACTCATTGTGCCCCATAATTGAGCATATCCATATTCTGTTCATCAAGAAAAAATATAAAATCTTCACGCAGTATATTTGAATAAGGCATAACGAGGCATTACGGTAACATGTAAAAATCTGCATCCATTTTTAAATCTCTGCCTTCCTTGTTGATATCTTCCTCTTCTTGGAGATGAAAAAGAAAGTCGGCTATGATCTGCTAAAGGAAAAGATAGAAAATGATAAATCATAAACTTGATAGGCCTTTCAACACACACACAACAAATACTGTGGTTAGCTACAAATAGATAATTTAAACAAATAGAACCAAGAAGAAAACAGAAACATAAACCTATTGGCATGGACAAAACGTAAGACTTTAATTTTCTAAAACACTAGCAAAAACTGTAACAAAAGATAAACAGTGACATCAAACCACAAAAAAAAAAAAAAAAGAAATCATTGCATACTCCTGTGAATCATTAAGCAGTGTAATATAAAGATATATAAGATATTATGTACATGTATTAGTCAAACATGAAAAATTATGAAAATAGATGAACAAACACACACACACACACACACATCTGGTGTACCTAGGATAAGCAACAAACTAATTAAATTACATTAGTTCCATTAGAATAAACACTCGCTTATGTGAAAAAGATACTGTGGCTACATTAGTAAATAGTTAATTTATACAATAAAACCAAGAAAAATAAAGGAACATAAACACATTGGCATGAGACAAAACCAAAGACTTCTTTAAAACAAAAATGCGAAAAAAGAGTTCGTAATAAGCAAAAGCGGTGATTAAGAAAAAAAAAAACGGTAAAATGAAACAACAACAACCAAAAAAAAAAACGAGAAGCCATTGCATAATTCATATCAATCATTACGCAGTGTTAATACAATAAATATTTATAAGATGTTATATTTGTAAATCAAACAAGAAAAATTAAGAATATATAGATGAACAAACATACCAGAGGGAACGTTTGCTTCGGCTGAACAAATTCTACAAGAAGCCCTTCGGAAACAGAAGATGAAGAACGAGGCAGATGAGAAATTGGATGATTAGAAAGGAAAGAACACACCTCAGAATATACCTTTTACAAGCGTCAAAATAATCGGAAAATTACGTAGAAGAACAAGGGAGAAAGGGAGAAGGAGATGACTAAAATAGATAACATTAGACGACGACGTCTACGCCTACTACGTCTACTACGAGTACGCCTTCTTCTTGCAAAAAGAAACCCTTTCAGCCATTGGGGACAGGTACAGAAGATGAAACGAAGTATCATCCAAGAATGTTGGAGCAAAATCAAGAAGACGGCGGTGATGATAAAGGAGAGCAGAGGCAAAATGACTAAGTGGAAAAAGTAACTCATCTTCTGGGCCAGAATAATGAGCGACTGAGATAGTGATTTTCTGGGAAGGAATGAGAGACAGAGAGTTGGCTGATAGATTCGTGTAATTCAGGGAATTCCAGAACTTTCATGCAACGAAGGTTTTATATGGAGTTAAAGAGTGACTTGTTTGTTAACTAATTGTAACGGTCAAGTCGTTGAAACGGTTGATCATCAGCTCAAGCCTCACGACGACTTTGATTAGGCGCACTTGAGAAGTCTTACAATTTAATAATTTAGGGAATAAAGAAACTTTTAGTCCCTCAAGATTGCCTTAGTTATTAATTTGGTACCTAAAGTTTAATTTACATTGATTTGGTCCTTTAAGTTTATTTTAATTATCAATTTAATTCTTACTGTTTTAGTAAAAGGTAACACAATTAAAATCTGCGGACATGGATAATAGAATATATTGATGGTAGTCTTGTCGATTAATGAAAAAAAAAAAGCAATTATTTAGGTAGAAAAAACAAAGACTCAGAATTAAAAAAAAAAAAACACAAGTACAAAGCATCATGTAATATGAATGCCAGGTCGTCAAAATATTTTACATGTTAGATTAATTTGATGGTGTGTTTGGATTAATGAGGATTTGGATTTGAATCAAAGCCATATAGGGGTCATTGGATGCTACTTGTAATCAATAATCCACATAGAGGCTTGATTTAGTACCTAAATCCTCTTGGAGGGCGACCAAGTGACTAGAAACATATCATAATAATGTTCAATAAGTAAGTTAATTAATTTTTCTTTATGTGTATAAATTAGTATTTTTATGTGGTCTTTAATATAAAGTTTTACATTGCCGCAGTGCTGGTGATTCATTATTCAAATTTTTTACTGAAAAGTTAGTTTGACAAACTAAAATTTATTTGGATAACATAATTTAAAACTAGGATTAAATGTATAATGAATGAGAATGATATGAATTATATGTGTGTAGTTAATTTGATAACTTTAAGAAAAAATTAGAATTATAATTATAATATAAAAATAAAAAGGAGTAAATATATTATTTAAGAATATTTGAAACTACTAAAAATTTCTTTATTTATTATATATTTTTTTCCAACATATTTATTTATTATATAATCTATAATTAGATGCATTAAATAAATAAAAAATATATAGATAAAAAACAATAAAATTCTTTTTTCGATGAAAAAACAATAAAGTTCTTAAATGCATTAATTCAACTACTCGTAAATGAAAACCCAAAGTAGCTTTTAATTTTCTTTGACTTAAAAAATCATTTGGCTCAATGATGATTCAAACATGATACTATACACCCAACTACTTGTAAATATAAATCATTTGCTTTGTGTTTAATTTGCAAATGGTATACCAAGCAATTCAAGCTTTAATATAAAATATAAAAGAAGCTTTGATTAAAAAAAAATATAAAAGAAGCTGCAGTGATAAGGACAAATTTTCTATCTTCTAACTAAAAGAGTTTAAGCAGAAAATATCACACAGTAACGCCAAACAAAGAAACATGGCAAGACAATGAGGTCATTAGAAGCCTAACTCAGAATAGTTTGATAATTTGAATGACTAGAAACAAGAATCGAGGCATTCCAAATAATTTGTTAATCAAAGTAACCTGAGATTTACTCTCCGCCAAAACACTTGGTTGGCTCCACTGTCAACGATGCCCGTTTCAATGAATCAACAACAGCTAATGAAGTTTCACCCGGGAAACATAATTGAAAATATATAATTTATTCCTAATTAACCACTTTTGAAATATTATCCACACCTTGCTCCCTAATGCCCAAAGGAACATTAATATTAACTAGATTTTACTACCCATGCCATGCACGGGGAGCATTAACTAAATATGCATACTTCATCTAAGTATATATAATTAATTTTCTTACATTTTTATAAAACTTCAAAATATAATAACCTAATCATGCTACTTATTTCTTCATGCAAATTAAGGATATAATGGAGAGTTGGAGATAAGTTAATCTAATTTTTCCACCATTGTGTTTTAAAGTTTATAATGTGTCAATTGAATATAATTTTCATATTGCTTTTTTTTTTTAATGCAATGGCACCTTTCTTTTCAAACAAAATATACACTGAGGTGATGTTACCAAGTACGGATTGATTACATGACAATTATATTTATGTTGAAAGGATACTTTACATGAAAACTTACTATTATCTTTTATGTTAATTATCAAACTTTTCAATTCAAACTTATTACTATCTTCTCAACATTTACTCCATTGTGCAATGCCCTAGAAGAATATACTTAAATTGTAGTCTACTTATGCATTTTGTCATACTTTTCATGCAATGTCCTAGAAAAACACTTGATATATTATAAAAAATTTGTAAGTATAACAACTTTACCGATATAAATGATCTCAATTCACAACAAATATACTAACACTTCAAATATATACAATTGGTTTTGAATGCTACATATATTGTTTTGCCACAAAGAAAAGTGGCATAGCCGGCAAGAGATTATATTCAATGGAAAGCCATTAAAAAACAAATAAAAATCCATACAAATCTCTTGCAACAATAATTTCATTTAGACAAGGACATCGCAGAAATGGAGATCCATATTGCTTCTTAAACCTTGAAGCAAAGTTCTTCTCACACACGAAATCTCATAATAATTTACATCCCAAAACACCCTTCTAAAAAATAATTCAGATATCAATATCCATTTACCAATGTTTCACCCTTTTTGTTGGGCAAATGCAACTACGTTCTTCACTTCATCTGCCTCTCTCACATCGTACATAGTGCCCTAGGTAAGAAATTAAAATAGCAATTGTCAGAGAAAATTTAAATATGAAGAAAAAAATGAATTTTTATGATACGCGCGCTTGAGCATGAAACATGTACTTCATTTATATTTGAAGTTGAAAAGCCTTTCCCATGAGGAAGAGATTACACTTGGGCCTTTAAAAAAACAAAAAAACAAAAAGCCTTTAGATTTAAGGAAATAGATACTCCCCGTGTAAGAAATAGCAGACTTAAGCAGTGAAGTTGCACATGTTTTCTTCTACTAAAATATATTCCTATTTTTCCTGAGATTAAGATAAAATAACTACGACTACTTTGCCATGTGCACCTGTAAGAAGTCTATTTTTTTGAGTGAACATAAGAAGTCGATCCCAATATTATTAGTCACCAATCACGGCCTAAAAAGTACATGAATATTTTCATGTTTGGTCATTCTCTGTAAAGTTAACTATGATTTTCAGTACCATCTCCCTATATTATCATAATTATCAATTAACTATCAAGTCATCTGATAAGTGTTGAACATGTTGATCTCAAACTTGATTAAAGAAGGGTATGATCATTAATTTTACCAAAATGTTCATCCACTATTGAAAAAAAAAAAACCCTCATAATCTTAGGTCTCTCTACCAAGTGGCAGTAGATGCAAAGTCTAAGTCTCTACACAACCGCATTCCGTTAATCTTCTAAAACAAGAATTAAAAATCCTAAAATCCATAGAACTATGGAGGGGTATGGCCCATAGAGACCATAAAATGGACATATTGTGGAAACGCAATTCATTGTGAGAAAAACTTAATCATTTGTGATTTGCATGTAACTATAATTTAGACATGTAATTAGGAATTTGGAGTGTTTCAAGATTTATGCTTCAGTCATTTAGGATTTGATTAAAGGAGTTTAAATCTATGGGAGATACTATTCTATATTAGAGTTTTTTTTTTTAAGAATTTTAGGATTTGTATCTTAGATGCATTAGAATTTATTTTCCAAATTGTATACAAATAGGCTTACAGTCTTAGCCAAAAGAAGGATAAGCTTGCAGTGACTTTAGGCGATTACCCTTGATAATTATGACATACTAATTCTGGGACATATTTTTTTACTTTCTTTTTGTTCATAATTCCTGTTGTACAATTTTTTTTTTATAATAAGAGGTCCTGTTATACATTTCTACCCCAAAGAAGAATAAAGGGGGAAAAAAGCAACAAGTATTGATTGTTAGTTTTTAGTAAGCAAGATATTAATAGTTACCAAACATTGAAAAAACAACACAGGGCACAAGAAAAAGGTACTCACGATCAGAGTAAGGTGTAATGCAAGCTTCCATATTCATATTCCACACTGCATATGGGTCATCATCAGACTGGCAAAGTGAAGGGCGAGTACCAGGTTCTCATTTAGCAATCATTTGACTAAGGCTTCTGGCAGATAACAATTTGGCTCCTGTTTGCAGCTGTTCTCCAACAAATGCGTTCCACAAGTTCACTCATTTCTCTCCATATCCTTAGATCCTCATTATCTTGTGCATAGGCTTCTAGAGATGACTATGCGGTCTTATGCAAGATATATGCCTACTGACATATTTTCAACCATAAACAAATGTATAATACACACATACACTTGTATAATTTATAAACACACGGAAGTTCATAAAACTGAAAAAGAGCATTCGTGTTTTCACTCTTTCCTACATGTGTGGCCATTAAAGCCTAGGCAACCTTACAATGGAGTTTGCTGCAATGTACTTATCAGCTCCATGATGAAAATGAGTCCCTCCTACGGGGTCTACTATCTTTTCACCTTTTACGACCGTCCAGTTTCTGTAATACTTCTCATGAGCAAGGTGAGTATGACGTATATTTGCTTTCCCCACCTGAACTCTGCTTTGTGGCCACCTGATATCCCCTGCAATATCATGAAAACAACAGCAACAGATATGAGACTGACAAGAATAAGGTAATAAAGTGACATAAGAGGAGGAATTTAGTATAATTGAAAGCACATGTGTTATCTTTACACACACACAATGCTCTTCAACATGTGTTATCTTTACACACACACAATGCTCTTCAACACATGTGTTACCTTTACACACACACAATGCTCTTCTACACTCCCTTTTTTACACCGACTGGAACTAAGAGGAGGAATCACAATTGCATCAATACAAATCAGCACATAAGCACACATATTTATCAAGGTAGAAAGGAGGGAAAAAAATCATAACTTCAGCCAAAAAAAAAAAAAACACGCACACACACATGCGACATCAGTGAGGAGATGAAGAATGTGGAGCTCCTCACCTCAACTCGATCACAGTGAAATAGAGAAGTTTGCACAGCACAAGGGAGGAGTGCATGTTGACAGCAGCTGAGGGGAAGAAGGCATGACACACACACACATAATAGCAAGGACCGAGGAGGAAGAAAGGGTAACTATGAAATAGAGGAGGACAAAGGAGCCACGATTTGACAGAGCAATGATGAATCTCAACCACACGAACACTAACAATAGACTAGACAGCATGGCGCAACGGGAAGAGTGAGCGAAGGGAGGGAAAGAAGGAAGGACGATGGAGTGAAGGGTTTCAAGCTCTCCCTTTGTCGGTTACAGGGAACTAGTTGCTGAAGAAAATGGGGAAGGAAGAGAAATAAAAATGAGAGAATTACATCCAGCTCCCCTCAAAAAAATTAATCATAGATAAGGACTAATAATTAGTCCTATTGAAAAAAAAAAAAACATGTCATGTTCTCATTTTAACAATAATTCACTCCACATTGGTCCTTATCTATGATTAATTTTCTTGAGGGAGTGTTGGATGTGATTCTCCCAATAAAAATCTAAAGCTCTCTCTCGATTTTATTTAAAAAGTCTCTCCCCAATTGTGACACATGTGATTGGGCCATATGAGTGAGAAATGTATGAATATTTTAAGAAAGAAAAATCTCTTGTGGAGTCAAAGTATTCATGAATTAGAGTTTTGTAAATATTGTATTTTTTAAAAACAGAAAAGAATTAGGGACTGTTTGAAATTATTTTTATTTTATTGTTCTGAGAACAGATTTAGTGTTTTAACATGTTTTGAGAACAAAAAAAATAATAAAAATAGATATTTTTTTATTTTTCTTATTTTCTAGAACAATAATTACAGAATATCTAAAAGTTATTTTCATTTTTCTGTTCTCCAAAATAATTTTTTTTTTGTTTTCCAAAACATTTTTTGAAAATACGTTACCAAACAGATTTTTTTGTTTTTTTTTTGTTTTAGAGAACAGAAAACTATTCTCAGAACAGGTTTCCAAACAGGCTCTTAGTTTCTCTATTACAACTCATAATACTAAAAGTGTTTTTGACTATATACATTTTGATTTATGAGACTTTCAAATATCTTTTTATTGAAGGACATCATTATATGATGTCTGTTATTGTTAAATCATAAATAAATTAAATCATAAAATAAGCAATAAAATATTTGAAAAGAAAAAGGAAATGAGGGTAATTTTATATATTTTTAATTTCATTTTAAGCGTCAAATGTATAAATTATATTTGTGACGAATAATAGTTGAGAAATATTGAAAGAGACATTAAAAAAATTTAAAATAGCACAGAAGGGCACAATTAATGAACATTTTAAAATTTTATAAGGATTCTATAAGTTAATTAATGAAAATTTTAAAATTTTACGGGTCAAACTTCTTTATTTACAACATATAAGTCCTCATTTCACGTTAACCTAATTACAAGTCCTTAATTGTTATTTTATCTTTTAAAATTGGTTGAATGACACTTAAGTTTCAATTGAAGAATTTTATTCCAGTACAGTTCCAACAAAATTCGAAATGCAAAGGAAGTCCCTTGGTCCTTAATAAATCTTTTGACTAAATTTTAAACTTTCAAATTTGCAATCTATTTTTTGAAATTTGCAACTCGGTTTTCAAATTTAATTTAAGAATACATTTTTTTTATAAAAAAAACAAAATTTTAACATTAAATCTTTTAATATTATTTATTTAGTTCCAAGAATTTGCAATTTATTCTCTTAGATTTGCAACTTCATCTACTATACCCCAATTTTTTGTATGAACATAATATCAATGCTCACTACAAAAAAACAGCGGATTAGCGATGGAATAAATTTCTGTTGCTAATCCGTCCCTAATCTGTGGCTAATTCCATCGCTAAATTAGCAACGGAATTTAGCGACGGAAGTTTCTGCCATTAAAATTTTATCATTATTTCATCGCTAATCCGTCGAAAATAATTTACCAATGGAATTTACCAATGAAATATTCCATCACTAATGGTTAGAATATCTTATTCTAATTTAGTGACAGAATTTGTGACAGAAAATTCCGTCACAAAGCTCTTTGTCATAATTCCATCACTAATTATTTTTAATTTAATTTTATTATTTATAATATATATTTATATATAATTTATTTAATAATTTATTATTATGATATAAATAAATAAGTTAAAAAAATTTATTATTTTAAATTATTTTATATTATTAATAATAATTAAATTGTATACTTAATTATTCTTATTTAAAATAAAAATAAAATAAAATAATTATAAAATAAAAAATTAAAATATTATATATTATATAGATACAAATTATAATATAATATATAATTTTTTAATATTAAATTTATTATCAAAAATATTTTTTAAATAAAATATAATAGAAATAATTATTATATATAAATTAATTTTTCCATATTAATAAAGAAATATAATGTTAAAAAAAAGTAAATTTAAATACTATATTTAATAATAATTTAAATAATATATTTATTAATATATGTGGTGTGATTAAGTATTATATATGTAATTTATCAATTAAGACTGAAGATTCCTTTCATCTCAACTGGTAACAAGGTGGACGCAAAGGCACATGGGAGTATAAGGTTGCAAGTTCGAACCTAGCCAAGGCATAATTGAAGGTAATAATATTTGACATGGCAGTGACAAATGACATGGCGGTGACGTGGCATTGGTCCACTAGGTGACTAGGACGTGGTGGTGACATGGCAGTGAGGAGGCACTGGTCCACTAGGTGACTAGGTAGTGATAAGGTGGCATTGATCCACAGGGTGATGTGGCAATGATATTTTGATCTACCTAATAAATTTGTGATAGACTTAGCGGCGGAATAAGCTTGTTGGAAAATTAGCAACGGAATGCATTCCGTCACAAAAGTCAGAATAACTTTATCCTTATTTAGTGACGAAAAATTTTTGTCCTTATTCCATTGGAAATTAGTGACAGAATTGCATTCCGTCACTAACGAATTAGTAACGGTGTTTTTACTGATGGAAATATTCTGTTGCTAATTCCATCACTAATCCATTTAGCGATAAAATTTGCACTGATTAGCGATGGAATTTTTCATCGCTAATCAACTGTTTTTTTGTAGTGGTTTATTTTTTTTCATGGGAAATTATTTGTTCAATTCCAAGAATTTGCAATCTAATTTACCTAATATGCAATTCCATTTGCCTTAGTTTACAACTTGAGTTCCAAATATTGTTTAGAGATTTGTGAATAAAATTTCTTAAATAAAATTAATATTGAAATTTTGTGTTTATAAATAAAATTGGGATTTGGGATAAAAAGTTACAAATATGAGAAACTAAGTGCTAGCAGATGTTGTTGATTGATTGTCCTTTACCCTTATGTGGCCCTTTGTTCCTTTTATAGGTATGTAATCAAGACTATTGCTCCTACAAGATTTGGAGCTCGTTTGTGGAATGTTGGGATCACTTGGCACAGGCCACAAGATTCTTAGTACATTACACTATATTCTCTCAACGGTCTTGTATGTCTAGTCATCTCAAGTCTTGAGGGCTACATCAACATCTTGTATGGCACATCTTTGTCTTAAAGCAAATTGGGTTAAGTTTCTTGGGTCTATTATGTCTTTTACCTCTCATTAGGTTGTCGTTTTTTATTTAGACCCAAACAAATATGTTGCTCAAGGGGCGTTTGCTAGGGAATCTCATAGTAGAGTTTAGCTTGAGTGCGAATGGAAGCTGCACGAGCGTTTGCTCTCTAAAACTAGCTGAGGTAATGTCTCTAAGTGCCTTACCATAGTGTTTTATTTATTTCTTACTTTTCTCACGTGGTCTAATGTTTTTCTCCTATTGTTCAAGGTAAGGCTAAGGTTGAATGCCTAATTGACATCTCACATGAGCGTGTTGTTGCAGCTGGATGCATGTTCAATACTACAGGAAGCAAAGTGATTCACAACATGCCCTTCCCTACAGACCATGTAAAGATTCAATTGTTAGCCACAGATGAGCCCAACTATGCCCTTCTTGTGCTTACACTAGATGTTGAAATGGTTGAAGAAGCATTGGGTAGCTTTGTTGCCTGGCTTGATCTTCTAATATGGGTTCTATAGTCAAATCCAAAGGTAAAGATATACCAATTAAACATTTCTCAACATTTGCACTTTTTCTTGTATTTTGATTGATTACCAATATTATATGATTCAAGCTTGTTGACAAGCTTCCTCTAAAAAAGCCCTCCAAGGATAATGTAAAGTCCCTTAACTTATCCAGACTTTGCCATCCCAAACACACAATCATAATACAATATTAGAGTAATAGCCCTCAAATTATTTTCAAAATACGAGATCCTGACTTCATAAAAAGTATGTTCAAATAAGAGGGCTAATAAAAGTGCAAACATAATTCATGACTCAAAGAAACACAATTATTTTTTTGAAAAAATGTGCCATGCACTGCAGCATACACCAACATGCACCACGGTGTGACACACAATGCACTGCAGTGCATATGACAATAATTTTGCTATCAAATGACAGTTCGCAGGAGCAAAATCCCATTGCACACCAATTCCACATTAGATGTCCAATTGGGATTCTACTTTACCTTTTCATTGGATATTTGCAATTAGGTAAAGAATCAGGCTTGGATAACTTAATTTAGGGAGTAAAAAAAAAGCTTGTGAGGAATTTCAGCCTAAATTTTCATTTCTTTCAGGAGAGAATTTACTTATTGTGATTCTATGCCTAGAACTTATCTTAAATCTTTCTTGAGACTTCAAATTCCTTTTTGCATGCACAAAGATGATTTAGGCATTCATTTTCAAAGCTAGTTTGGCCAAATGACCATCTTATTCACATCTAATCCCTTGTTTACCCTTTGAGACTTAGCCTTTTCTTAAAAATAATAATTTCATAGCCCTTTGTTTGAATCAAAATATCCTTTTACATTTTATTCCTTTTAATCACTTTAGTTGGTGCTAAGTGGGGCAACTAGTAAAGTAATTGAAAAAAAGGAGAAGAAAAAAAAAAGAGTCCATATTTGTTTAGAAAGTAATGAATATGCAAATGCTTTGTAAGAGTTGAAAAAGATGAAAGAAAAATGATGACAATGAAAAAGAAAAGAAAAAGAAAGAAGAGATGAAACAAGCAATGGATGCGTATAAAAAAATTATAAGAATAATGGATTAGTTGATCAATCTCTAAGATGATAGTTCATATTCCTTGGGATCTATTTGATGATTCTTAGCATTAATTAAAGTTGGTTTCTTTTATCCTATACCTATTTCATTCTATCATCATACCTTATGCATTACAACCCTTAATAAAGTCCTTTTGATTTGTATATGCATTGGGATAATAGAGTGGAAATGGAGATAAGAAACAAATCTATGGTAGATGGATTGCAATAAGTAAAATTGAGTGAAACACAAGCCAACAAACACACTGAGCGTAGAGTGCAAATACTTGACCGATGAGGGACAACCTATTGTGATTTATCCTTGCCTAGTTAGTTACCTTGTTGCTCACATTCTTTTAAAAGGGTAGAATTGATTCCTTTGAAGACTAATTGCTTGAATGGTTAAATTACTTCTGACTTGACAATTTTTGCAATCTTAGTGTTTAGTTAGTTCTTTTGTGTTTACTTATTTTCAAAAAAAAAATCTTGAGGATAAGATTTGATTCAAGTGTGGGGGTGTGATGACTCCCTATTTTATGGTATAATTAATATATTTTTTATTATATTTTGGGAGTCATCACTAGAAAAGAGAAACATTTTCTTGCTTTTATAAAGAAAAATTAACTAAGTGCCTCATGTGAATTTATTGTAATATTTTTAAGGAAATTGTTTAAAATGATGAAAATTGAAGTAAGCAAATATTATACTCATGTTTATTAATTGTGGATAGGTGGGGCATGTCTACATGAAAGCAAGAAAGAGAAAGGAGACAAGAAAAAAGTGCTTTTTAATCAAAAACATAAAAGCAAAAGTTCCTGCACACTGTCAAAATTTTTAAAATTGCTCACTGGTGCCATGATACCACTGAAGGAGTGCCATGGCACCAGACAAAAATGCAGAAATGTACAGTTTCATTTTTTGTGCAAAATTAAGCTACAAAACTTGCCTTTTTGAGTTGAAGGAGGCACCTCAGAGCTATTGCAACTGGAGAAAAACCCTAGGAGAGTAAGAAGAGAGGTCTTGAAGCTTGGGATCAAGAAAAAGTGGAGCAAGTCTTCATTCTATCTCAGTTTTTTAGTGTTTTCTCTTCTTCTTTTCCTTTATGCTGATAGATTCGAATTTTTTTTTTGTGCCATTACAGCTTTCATTTCATCTATGTGTAGCTAAATCTTCTTGTTCTAAAGGATTATAAACCTATTTGTGTAAATAACATTGGATTTACCATTTAGTTGTTGAGAAATGAAGTTTTGATTATTTGTTCTTGAGCTATTTTGTTCTTGTTTAGTGATTAGCCACCAATAGGTGAGATTTAGGCATTTGAGTTAAACTTTGGAAGAGGAGACTCAAATTGAATCTTAAGAACTAGTAGCCTAGGATTAGTTTAACTAATTTGCCATTAGACCTAGGTAATCCACATGGGTTAAAGTCCCTAATGCAATTAATTAAAGTAATAATTTGCTTTAATTGAATTAATTAGGATCCTTAGTAATCAGAGGATACTTTGAATTAATTTAGATTCCCGAATTATCAAAATTGAATTTCAAGGCAATTAATGTGGTAATAAGAGGGTTAGGAAGCAAATGAGGAATTAGGACTCTAGAACACTCTTCTCTTGGTTGACTCTAGTTGTTTGTGGATTTGAAGTTATTTTTAATTGTTACTTTTAATATTTTCATTTTAATTATTCTAAAATCAATCTCTAGTTTTATTAGCTTAATATGAATGGATTTGAAAATTTAATGCCTAATCGCTATTTTAATTAATTTCTTGAGGGATCGACCTTGATTTATCACTAGCTTCAATAATTGTGACTCGTACACTTGCAGTGTTTCTTAATTTTTGTGGGCATCATGTACAAACTGACTTGGTTACTTTAAATTAAAGATTATGAAATATTACCCTAGAACAAAAATAAAACAAACAGAAAATAATGTTGAAACTAAGATTGAAAACAATCATATAATCATGACTTATCATATATATTATTTGGCCGAAGGCTGTACATATAGATTGTTAATTTAGAATAAGAAAATTAATTATAAGGATGTATTTCACTGTTTTTCAAAACCTTAATGTGTTGAAGAGATTGTTAGACTTGTTTTGTAGCTAAAAAATTAATTAATTAATTAAGAGATTGTTAGACTTGTTTTGTACTTAAAAAATTAATTAATTAATTAATTAATAATTTAAAATGAAAATTAAGTCATGTGAATTATCTCTCTTGAAAAAAAAAATAAGAAGAAGAAAAAAGATTTACTTGTAAGACTTCTTTGGATGTTTATATTGTTTAGTTTAAAAGAATACTTATGTTCAAGCACTTATGTAAATAATTTTACATCAAGAACCTCTATTTACAACCCATTTGATTATTTTCCATTTAAGATCACTACTTTTCTACTAAATCTTGAACTTAAGTTTTACTTCAAGTGGTGAGTGCTTATAATTTGATATGACAAGATTGGAACAGTTTGATTTCATTTCATCACTCTCATTTTATCATATAGTTTTTAAGTTGGATGGTGATCTAGGTGATGGTGTTGTGACATATCATCTAGTCATTTAAATTCAGAGGATCAAATAGTTTAAGCAGAGAATGTAATGATCCAAAGTTTTAGATAAAATTAAAAATTTATGATTAAGTATTTTGATTATATTTTATTAATTTTGGAGTAGATACTACGAGAAGGAAGGGTGGCTTAGATTTAAGTTTAGGTTGTAATAACTTAAGAATTTTAGCAAAATTATAAATGTAACGACTCAAAAATTTAAGTAAATAAAAAACTTATGAGTTTACACTTCAAGTGTATTTTTATTATTTTTGGGACAATTTTAACAAGAGTGAATTGATGGCTTAGTGAAAGTAGTTAAAGACCTTTATATTCAGATCTTGACTTTAAATCCTTCTAGGGCACCAAGAGAGATTTTATTTTTCAGCTTCATTCTAGTGAAAATACTGTAATGCCCCTATTGCCAAAGGAAAAAAAAAAAAGAAATGGGAGAGATCGAAATCAGAGCACACGCCGATGATTTTTTTTTTTTTTTTTTCATTTTCCAGCATTCTTTTGACTTATCTAGAGATTGAGAGAAGCTTCACCGACATCCTCTGCCTTCTTCGTTCTTCTTCCCTGCCATTCAGTCCATCACCTGTGTCTTTGTTCGCTGTGGACCCCCACTGTCGATCTCTGTGCAATGGTGAGGTTTAGATCTCCCTCCTCCCCTGTTTCTTGTTGCCAAAATCATTCTATCCTCCCTCTATCCAAGCTGCCAGGGCTCAGGACGTCAGGTTCTTCCTTTTTCTTCATTTTCTGCTTAACTTTTTTCTTTGCTTGGCTGGACTGATCTGAAGTGGGGATTTTGAATCCTCTATCTTGTATGATTCATGTGGGTGGGTGTTAAGTTATTAAGTCGCAATCCTCTTTGTCTTGTGTTGCTATTGTGTTGCTGAATGAGGAAAGGAAAAAGCTAAGTAAAAAAAAAAAAAAAACTCAATTGAATGGTTTGGAAATGATGCACATAAAGTATTTGACAAAAAGGCCTAAGAGGAAGTTATAACCCAATAGAGCAAGCACCTATGGCTAATATAATATAGAAACTCTTAAGATATAAATGGAAGTGGATTAGGGTGCTTTGAGTTACTTAAATTTTTTTTGATTATATAAATGTTGAAAAGGAAATTGTTTGATTTGAACAAAGGCCTCTAAAATTTTCTCATAAATTTTTTGGATTTAGAGGAAGAGAAATTTGAAAGGAATGTTAAAAAAAATTGGAAAGATATTTTGAAACAGAAAAATAGTAAAGTAATGAGGGAACAAACGTATGGAGAAGCAAAAACTGACATCCGTTGGGTCACCACTATTAACACAATAATAAAGCATTTGTAACCTGCCTTTTAATTCCCTTAGCTACATTTCATACTTAAGATCAATATAAATAGCTTAGTATCTATGTGTATTGGAACCCAGGCTGAAAAGAGTAAACACGAGTGTTTTCTTTCTTTTGGTTCTATGCCATTTTGCTATCAGAGCTGGTCTAAAGAGTGAAAGAGTGATATAGAGTTGAGGAACTACATCAAAAAGGAGAGAAGCTCAAAGGAGGAGTTCCTAACTTGTTCAAATCCTACATTCTGAATGTCTTTTCTAGAAACTAACACCACTATCGTGCTCATGAGATCTGAAAACATGGAAAAGGAGGTTCCCCATCGCCAGAATCGTCTCCACGTGCCGTCGCCATCTCCCTACGCGTCACCACGCCAACTGAAGGTAGAAGATGATGTCACCTGCCATGTCATCGATCTGACTAGTCAATGACAGGTCAGCCCAATCATTTTTTGCCAATTGTCAAGGTTGCCATGTCATCTTACCCAATCAACCATATTTTTTTAAAATTACATTTTTACCCTAAATCTTTCCATATTATCGTATTGACACCTAAACATTTTGAAATTTCATATTGACCCCCAAAATTTTTAAAATTACACTTTTGCCCCTTAATTTTACCTAAATTCCATTTTGACCCCTATATTTTTCATAAATTACACTTCAACCCCTATACTTACAAAAATTTTAGTTTTACCCCCAAACTATCCAAAATTCTCATTTTGCCCCTATACTTTACAAAAGTCCCATTCTACCCCTATATCCTTTCAACATTTTCATTTTACACCTCAATCTTTTCAATATCCCTAACCTTGACACCTATCAAAATGACTCCAAGATGCAAGCATGTGCATGAGGTTGAGATGGAAGAAATGAGACGTAGGATACGAGACTTGGAAGCCACTATAGAAATGCAGTGAACTCTATTAAATAATAACAAAGAAAACTTAGAAGGAGATTCGGGAAGCAGCAGTTTGTCATCTACTGACAACCACCGCCATCCACGACCGCAACAATTCTGCCCTAATGACATCAAGGTAGACATTCCTGAATTTGAGGGAAGACTCTAGCCAAATGAGTTTGTAGACTGACTTTAGATTGTTGAATGAGTATATGAATACAAAGAGATTCCAAATGCGTAGAAAGTCAAGATTGTTGCCCTCAAACTGAAGAAAAATGCTTTTATTTAGTGGGAAAACCTCAGATGAAGCGAGGACATGAGGAAAAGTACAAGATTGAGATCTAGGAGAAAATGAAACGCTAGCTCACTAGGAAATTTCTGCCAGATCATTACCACCAGGATAACTTTATCTAGTTGCAAAATCTTTGACAGAGGTCTTTATCTGTAGAAGAATATACCAAAGAATTTGAGCAACTCATGATAAAGTGTGACATTCAAGAGAAGGAGAAGCAAATAATAGCCTGGTACCTTACAAGCTTAAACACAGATATCAGTCATCCAGTCCAGCTTCAGCAGTATTGGACCTTGAATGATGTCATCCATCTAACCATGCGTGTTAAGAAGCAGATGCCTAAAAGGTCCTCTTTCCAGCTTTCTTCCTTTAAGGGTTATCTAAAAACTTGTATGGTAAAATTTTAGTAGACCAACTCCTCAAGCAAGCCGTAATTTATTGTTATGCGCAAAATGCTACCCAATGCTATTAAGGAATTTGGCTCTAAAGTAATCAAATGCTTTAAATGCCAAAGATTTGGCCACATTACTGCAGACTATCCTACTCGGAGGGTTATCACCATTAAGGAAGGACCAGAGTATAAAGCACCTGAAAAAGATAAGGAGGACATTGAGTTTTATACAACTGATCCAGTATATGATGAGGAGGTCATGCTTGCTGATCAAAGAGAAGCATTAGTGCTTAGACAAAGTCTGCATACAACTATAGTTAAAGAAGAACCTTGGCTACGACGCAATATTTTTCACACTCGTTGCACGGCCCAAGGAAAAGTTTGTAATGTCATCATTGATAGTGAAAGCTACAAAAATGTAGTATCTAACTATATGGTAGAGTAATTGAAGTTGCCAACACAAGATCATCCGCAACCTTACAAGCTTCACTAGCTCAACAAGGGGAATGAGGTAAAATTTTCTAAACAATGTTATGTGACCTTTTCCATTAGGAACTAATATTGTGATGAAGTTTTATGTGAGTTGTTCCTATGGATGCATGCCACCTTCTCTTGGGGAGGCCATGGCAATATGAAAAATGGTGTCAAGTTCACACTAGCGCCTTTACCGCCTAGCGAGATTAGCCAATCTTCGAGGGAATCTAACACCTCTAAGCCATTAGTGTCTTTGATGACTAAGGAAGAATTCAAGGTGACAAAGTTTGAAGCCCAAATGATGAGCTTTATTCTAGTGCTTGAGGTGAACAACAAGTTAGCCAATCTACCAGGAGTCATTCCATTACTGTCAGAATTTTTAGATGTAATATCTGATGAGATACTAGCAGGGTTGCCTCTCATGCGAGACATACAGCACGCCATTGACTTTATTCCAGGAATAGTCATTCTTAACAAGCCTACTTACAGGATGAGTCCCCAGGAATATGTTGAAGTCCAACAGCAAGTTGAAGAGTTGTTAAAGAAAGGGTTGGTTCGAGAAAATGTCAGCCTTTGTGCTATACCTGTTCTTCTAGTACTTAAGAAGGATGGGAGTTGGAAAATGTACATTGACTGTCGAGCCATCAACAAGATCACTATTAAGTATTGATTTTTGATACCTCGGCTTGATGATATGCTAGACTAATTGCATGGTGCCACTACCTTCTCCAAAATTAACCTTCATAGTGGGTACTACCAAATCAGAATTCGGCCAGAAGAAGAGTGGAAGACCACTTTCAAGACTAGAGATGGCTTGTATGAGTAGAATGTGATGCCTTTTGGGTTAACAAATTCCCCTAGCACATTTATGCACTTGATGAATCAAGTATTGAGACCTTTTATTGACAAATTTGTTGTTATCTACTTTGACGATATTCTTATTTATAGCAAGAGTCAAAAGAACATTTAGATCACTTGCAGCAAGTTTTACAAGCCTTGCATGAACAGAAGCTTTATGCAAATCTCAAGAAGTACACCTTCCTCACTAATGAAGTTGTGTTCTTGGGTTACATCATTGTCACAGAGGGTGTTCGAGTTGATCCAAACAAAGTTGCAGCCATTGATAGCTGGCCAATTCCAAAATCTACCCAGGAGGTTCGAAGCTTCCATGAATTAGCTTCTTTCTATAGGAGGTTTATTCGTAATTTTAGCTTTTTTGCTACACCACTTACAAATTGCACCAAAGGAGAGAAATTTCAGTGGACAGAGTAAGCTCAGAAAAGCTTTGAAGAGCTTAAGAAGAAGTTGATCGAAGCTTCAGTCCTAGCTCTTCCTAATTTTGACCAAGTGTTTGAAGTTAGCTGTGATGCTTCTAACATTGGCATTAGTGCTGTCTTAAGCTAGGAAGGCCATCCTATTGCCTTTTTCAATAAGAAGCTCAACAATGCCAAGCTTAGGTATTCTACCCATGACAAAGAATTTTATGCCATTGTTTGAGCTCTCCAACATTGGAGTCATTATCTCATGAATAAAGAATTTATACTCTTTACTGATCATGAGGCTCTCAAGTATTTAAATTCTCAATAGAAAATTAGCCTTAGACATGCCCATTAGAGTAAACTCTTGTAGTCTTATCCATTTCTTATCAAGCCTAAGGTTGGAACTCTAAACTCTATAGCTGATGCTCTTACCTGTCGACATGTGCTACTCACAACATTGCAAACTAAAGTTGTTGGGTTTGACCTTGTCAAAGAGTTGTATCAAGATGATCCTGGTTTTTGAGGAGTGTGGGAAGCAACTGTAAATCACCCTTTCCACCAGTTCTATAGACACAATGGGTTTTTATTTCGAGGCAAAACCCTATGTATTTCACAGGGTTTCTTGAGAGAAGCCATAATTTGGGAAGCACATGACGGTGGATTAGTTAGACATTTTGGACGAGATAAAAAAGTTGACCTAGTGAAGGAGAACTTTTACTGGCCTTAACTTGAACAAAATGTCAACAGGCATATATAGAGATATAGAATTTATCACTTAGCCAAATCCAAGGGTCAGAATGCTGGATTATACATGCCTTTGCCAATTCCAAAAGCAACTTGGCAAGATGTAACTATAGATTTTGTTTTGAGTTTACCACGGACTCAGTGGCAAAAAGATTCTATCATGGTAGTTATGGATCATTTCTAAAAAATGACCCATTTCATTCCATGCCAGAAGACCAACGATACTATTCAAGTAGCAGACTTATACTTTAAGGAGATTGTGTGTCTTCATGGCATTCCCAATACTATCGCTTCTAACTGTGATGTGAAGTTTCTTAGCCACTTTTGGCAGACACTATGGAAGAAGATGGGAACTGAGCTCTAGTTTAGCAGCGCTAGTCATCCCCAGATAGATGGTCAAATTGAAGCTATAAAAAGGATTTTTAGCAATCTTCTTTGCAGTTTTGTGGGGAAGAATTTGAAGCAGTGGGATCTCATTCTTGCTCAAGTTGAATTTGCTTACAATAACTCTGTTAACCAATCAACTGGGAAGTATCCGTTTGAAGTTATTTACGGCACTTGTCCCCTTAGTCTGCTAGACTTAACCCTTTACTTGATAAGCAGCAATATAACTCTAATACTAACTAAAAGGCTATGGAAATTAAGAAGTTTTATGAGCAAGTCCGCAAGCAAATCTAAAATTAGAATTTGAGATACATGGCTCAATGTGACAAGCATTAGAGACAACAGACTTTCAAGGTAAGAGACTTGGTTTGGATACATCTACAAAAGGAATGATTTTTTCAATAGCCAAATGTCAAGTTGTCCTTAAGAGCTGATAGTCCCTTCATGATTGTGTAAAAGATCAACAATAATGCTTATAAGGTGAAATTGCCTGATCCTTATAATATGTCTTCCACCTTTAATGTTGCTGATCTATCCCTATACATTATCAATGATGTTGAATTTGACTCAAGGGCAAGTTTCGTTCAACTTGGGGAGGATGAAACAGAACAACAGTAAAGTAATGAGGGAACAAATGTATGGAGAAGTAAAAACTGAAATCTATTGGGTCACCACTATTAACATAATAATAAAGCATTTGTAACCTGCCTTTTAATTCCCTTAGCTATGTTTCATACTTAAGATTAGTATAAATAGCTTAGTATCTATGTGTATTGGAACCCAGACTGAAAAGAATAAACACGATAGTTTTCTTTCTTTTGGTTTTGTGCCATATTTGATTGATAATTCAAGGGTCATGTTTGTTTGTTGTTATGGTAACTTTTAGGACACATCTAAAGTGCTTGATAAAAGGTTGAAAAGATGAGGTAGTGAAATAAGTAATAGTAAAAGTTGTTTGTTATCTATAAGAAGACTTGGCAACCTTGAGTATTGTTTATATAGGTATTTTAGGGGTTTATTGATTAAACTTGACATGTAATTTTATTGTGAATGGTGATAGTTTCTATTTCTTTAAAGGGAAAACATAACTTTTTATTTTTGCACTTTGCTCGTGTTTTGCTATAGGTCCCTACACTTTTTTTTGGGTCTTTTGAGTCCCTACACTTTCATTTTTCGGTGTTTTAGGACCCTTCAAGGTCCTTATACTTTGTTCATTTAGGGACTTAAAACACCAAAATGAAAGTATAGGGACCCAAAACATAAAAAAAAAAGTGTAGGGACCTATAGCAAAACACGAGCAAAGTGCAGGAACCAAAAGTTATGTTTTTCCTTCTTTAAATTATCTTGGAATTAAAAAAGTGCATAAAAGAATAACAATGATATTACTTGGGTGTTAGGGGATTAAGAAGCGGATAATATTACAAAAGCAATTAATTAGGAGTAATTTATGTAACATGACTTGTTAACATAATTTATTTTATTAAAAATAAAATATTGATTGAGCATATATCTATATATTTATAGTTCTATTTATGATTATCATGTTATTGATTTTCATTCAATTTTTATATTGACTATTATATTAAATTTGTAGAAAGTGTAGGAATTATGTTTCAAATGAATGCCATAAGAATTACTTTTACAAATGATATTTTAGTATTCGCTATGCCTTTAAATTTAATTATTAGTTTTGATAAGGTATATTTCATCAAGGTAAGTTATTTGAATTATATTACTTTCTTATTGATATTTTAAGATTAGTCTAAAACAAGGACTTTATTTGATATTCCTTCCGTTCAAAAATGTAAGGCATTTTTTGAGGAGTTGGATGTTCAAAAGTATAAGGCATTTTTAGTCTTTTGATGTGTAATCATTACCTTTTTTTTTTCAAAAGTGTCTCTATTGATGAATGACTTTATATTTATTGTAACATGTTTAATAGGAATAAATATAAAAAGATATGATTAGTTTGAAAGTAGGTAACTACTTTATTAGGAGATAAGATTTAGTTAAAAATGCTTTATATTTTTGAACGAAGGGAGTAGTATTTATTTTTTCATATATTGATTGTAATCATTCATGCATGGAATAGATAAAGCCTTTAAGACATGTTTCATGAGAACTTGTGTCAAGAAGGTTTTATGTTCAAGAATATTCTTTTGTGAATTTCAATATTTGAAAAATAAGATGGTGTCCCAATGATAATTTGATTTTGTATGTTTCAAAATATTTCAGTGGGATTAGCCTTTGGCGTGCCATAGTTAAATCTTAGCTAACTTGGTATTCGTGAGCATCATACTCATACTTGTTTCATGGGCCTTATGCTTGTGCCTATTATTCATGGGTTTAATGCTCGCGCTTGTTTTGTGACTTCTAGCCGCACTTGATCATTTCACTGCTTTAAATCGCGTTTGTTGATTACTTACTTTCGTTATATCCACGCTTGATTGGTGATTTACTCTCGTGGATTATGTGTCTATGCTTGTTGATTATTTACCCTCGTGAACTATGTATCCATGCTTGTCAATCATTTTGATAAGTCCCATTACAAAATGTGAGTATTGAAACTTATCATTTATTCAAAATGATATTGATTAAATGAATGGTATTCTCTTTACATATAGGTTTTGAAAAGAGTTACATTTTTTTTATTTGTTTGAACATATATTGTAATATGAAAGTGAAATTTTAATGCTATGTCATCATTACTTGGATTAATACATATATGATTCATATATTTATATAGAATCATGTGACCTATGAGGCATGAGTTTTTAATTTTTTTTCAAATAGATATTTTTGTTAAATTCTTGATTATGTCATTAGTACATACTCTCTTTATTTCCTTTAATTTTAAATTGGGATGTTATTCATTAAAAAATATTTTGATTTTAGATAATAGCAGGACTTGAATCTCCTATTGATCAAAGAGAGAATTTATCACTGAATTGAAGTAGAAGAATTTCTTTGGACAAATCTCAACTTAATTTAAATGTGAGTTTATGCATTAATTTAATTTAAAAAATTACAGACAAGGATCAAAAACTTTTTTGGTCCCCTTATATAATTTTTGAGGTCCTTTTTTATCATTTTACAGTTAATTAATAGTCAAAGTTAATATTATTAAAGGCAAGGGCCAGATTACATTGTTTTTAGAAGTTGATTGAACAATTTACAGAATACATGAGATCATGATTTATGGTAATATTAGATTTAAAGTTTAGGGGGTAATTTGCTTATTTATCCAAGATTAAACAAACCTATAAACTTCAGGAGTCTAAGAGCAGGGAAGTGGAAAACCAGAATCAACATAATGAAACCAGAATTTTTATGAAATATGGAATCAAGGAAATCAAATAGACTTTGCCCATAGATTTTCAGAGAGAAGTACGCGAGGTAAGTTTTGGCAACACAGAAATAATTTAAAAATTAAAGAGAAGTTTAGAAATTCTCAGAGTTTAGGAAAAGGATATGAGGAATCTCAAAGGTTATGTTTAGTTTCGAAATAGTTTCAGATTAGGGACAGGAATTTTGAAATATAGTGAGAGTTTTGAAATTCAGACAGGCTGAAGGAATTGAATAAAAGAAAGGAATATCAACACTGGAGGTGACTTTCGAAATTTGGAGAGGTGTAAAGCTTAAAACAACGAGAACGTTCGAAAGTCAGGATCACTTTAGAAATTCAGGCAACACTTTAGTGATTCAGGGACAATTACAAAATACTTAGCCAATTTTTAAGAAATGACAAGAAAATCCCTTTAAATTATACAAATAATAATTTGGTCTCTCAAAATGTCATAATTTTATTGAAATTCCCAGAGACTTTTTTATCATTAATGAATCTAGATAAATGATCAAATTGTGCTTGTTGAAAATAAAATGATCACAAATTTTGGTTAAATAATCACAAATTTTTTCTTATATTCGCAATTATGTAATAACAAATTATAACTTCACATGTCAAATTCTTAATATTGCTACAAGTGTTGAAAATAAGAAGTAATTGTTACAAGTTTTATTTAAATAATCACAACTTTTCTTTTTTATATTCGCAATAATATAACAGCAAATCACAATTTCGTATGTCAAATTCCTAATATTGCTATAGGTGTTAGAAATAACAAGTAATAAGCACAAGTTTTATTTAAATAATCATAACTTTTTTTTATATTCATAACAATATAACAGCAAATTACAACTTCATATGTCAAATTCTTACTATTGCTACAAGAGCAATTTAGACATTTATATAAATTCATTAATGACTTCAGTGAAATTATTGTCATTTTTTCATTTTGAAATTCCTAGGCAATTTCAAAATTTGTATATAAGCAACCATATTGGTAAACTTCGAAGGATGCAAGGCTGATTCAAAAACTCAAAAAAAAAAAAGAATACTTAAAAGCCAAGTTTTGAATTTACAATCTTAATTTTGGGAAGGATAAAAGATAGAGATCAAGGTTTAAAACAATTTTGAAGCTTAGAAAGAGTTTTTGGAATTCATAAGACAGGAGAAAAGCCAAATTCTTAGGTAAGTTTGAAAAAGTGAAAAATTAATTAAGCCTACATTTACTTTTCTCAAGATAAATTTAACCTGTTAAACACAAAATATTACCTAAATTTGTCATCATTAAAACCAGGGTCAATATATTTCTAGACATTGATCCAAAGAACTATAGACTATTGTATTTGGGTTGGTGTTAACAACCAAATTTAATGTAGTAATGGAGACAATTAGATGAAATGAGATTTGATGGAAAGAAATTTGAATTTGATGGAGCATATTTCATTTGTTCTAGTTTAAAAGACACTTTTGAGGCAATTTGGTTGTCTCAAAATATAAAAGATTTTGATAAAAATAAGATTTCATTAATTATACTTGTTCAATACTATCCTTCCCTTCTTATAATTTTTTTATTATTTTCCCTTCTTAGTGTTTCTCAAATAAGGTTATATCAAATAAAGAGTGTTTTTGAAAATCTATATTTGTAATTTTCAAAGAAGATAAGATTGTAAAGTATATTTGGTGAATTTTATGGGTATGTGTAATTTTGATAAAGTGTCTTATAAATTGGAATTGAGGGACTAGCGTTAATATCCAAATTTAATGTAATAACAAAGGCAAGTGGGCTAAATGATATTTAATGTAAAGAAATTTGTATAAAATCTCCCTGATTATATAAATGATAATATGGTGTCTTGAAATGTTATAATTCCACTGAAATACCTAGGAACTTCTATATCAATAAATTTAAAAGTGAAAAGACCATTTTACCCCCATTGAAAATAAAAAGCCTCAATCACAACTTTTACTTAAGGAATCACAACTTTTGTTTTGTAAATTGCAAGAGTTGAACAAAAAATCACAACTTATTAAGTTTAATTTTTGTTATTGAAAAACAAGCCTCGATCTTAATTTTTTCTTAAGAAATAACAACTTTGGTTTTGTGAATAGCAAGAGTTGAATGAGAAATCACAACTTGTCAAGTGTAATTTCTGTTATTGCAAAACACGTTCTCAAAATAACAAACCCCAATCACAAACTTTTGTTTAAGGAATAATAATTTTTATTCAAAGAATTATAAAAATTGAACAAGAAATTACAAATTATCAATAAGGTAAAATGACCTTTTCAATTTAAAATTTATTGATAAAAAAGTCCTTAAAGACTTCAGTGAAATTATAACATTTTTGAGGGATTAGATTGTCATTGATATAATTTAGGGAGATTTTATTGTCATTTTCTCTATCATTAATCCAACTAACTTTAGCATTTACTAATCCCGAGTGCTATAGACTATAGTATTTGGTTTGGCATTAACAACCAAATCAAATTTTATGTAGTAATGGAAACAACCGGGTGAAATAAGATTTCATGGAAAGAAACTTGCTTTTGTTACATACTCCCCCCATTCCGATTTATAAGATGCTTTAGGGAGTGATTCGATATCCCAAACTATAAAAGGCTAACATAAATAATATTTCATTAATTATAATGGTTCCAATATTACAATTTTTTTTATTATTTTTCTCTATATTCAATGCTTCATATGAAAGGTTATATTAAATCAAGGGTATTTTTTTTAAAGTTGTTTAATGAATTTATTAGCATGCATAATTTTTTTAAAAAATGTCTTATAAATTAGAACAAATGAAGGATTTGAGTTGGCATTAATGGCCAAATTTAATATAGTAATGAAGACAGGTGGGCGAAATGATATCTCATGGAAAAAATTGGGAGATTTTCATATTAGGACCATGGGTGTTCGGATTTCATATATACCATGTGACTTAATTATAAATCATGACCGAGTAAATTTGGAAATACATTGCAGGATGTTGGAATTGAAATAAAAATAATTTTGTAAGGCAAATGATTAATGTTCCCTTAATAAAAATGAAGAAAGAGAATGTAAATCAATGCTTAATATGACTTGTTAAATATATAACCTGACTTGCTAAATTTATAGTAATTGCTAAATCTGTAACGTTATTTACGAATTTTTCAGCCCTAATTGAATCTGAAACTTATTAAAATCATTATCTTAAGTAGTAATTTGTAATGACCCTAAATTTTAGATTGGACAAAATTTTTTTCCCAAGAGATATTTTATTTAAATAAGTTTTTTCAGCAAGTTTGATTTTTTTATTTTTAATTATAGGAAAATTTTGTGCACTTTTTGATAATTTTTTTGTGTTCTTTTTGTGATTTTCTCTTGCTCTTTCTTGTAATTTTTTCAAAAATTCTTTAATCAGATTTTACACCTTGCATGAATGGAAAACAGAGCATTCTCGTCTTTTCTATTCACCGACCTTAGACTTCTTTTCTCTCATCACTATCGAGTGTTTCCTCCTCACCTTCGACTTGTCTCCTCACCGCCGGCTGTTTGCCGTTCAGTTCCGTCAGCTATTCGTCCATTTCTGTCGAGTGGTATCGCTGAATCTCTCTGTTTCTTCACTGCTGTGTGGCAACAAAGGTGCATGTGTGTTCATATCTTTTCTTTTCTTCTCCTCAACAGCTGGACGTCGGTGTGTGCGTACAAAGTAAGGTCAATCTCTGTTTTTTTTTTTCCTCTGATATGAAATTTCTACTTCTCTTCTTTCTGCTCACGTATTTACAGCAGTGAGGTTGAGTCACTGGATATCCTTCTCTGTCATCATCCCTTACTCTGTGTCCAAGGGAAGTAAGTAGTTTCGGATCTTCTAGCATCGCTGTCGTCTTCTAGCTTTGCTGTTAAAATTTCACAGCTGGAGGTGTTGAAATCGTTGGACTTTATCTCCTTTAATTGCTGTTTTTTGTTTTCCTTTGCTTAGTGATCGATGGTGGTGCTTGTTTGTGTGTACAGTGTTGATTTATTCTTCTTCCTTTGCTGCTAGCATCGCGTGTGTGCATGTTGCAACATTTTTGAAGTTTCAATTCTCTTGAACATTGTGGCTGTCGTGGCTGTTGAAAAAAAATGAAATAAAAATAATAATAATAATAAGCTTGAAATTTATATTGAATGGGTTAGAATTTGCAAGCTAAATTAGTTTTGTTTGGATTGGTTGATATTGAAGAATTAGCTAAGATGAAATTGAGATAGAGGAACTTAGACATGAAGATTGGAGATTAATGCCTATGATAATTTTTTTAAATGCTTATTAAAAGATATTGAGCTTGCTTTTGAATATTTTTGACATTTCATTTATTTTTGTGGAAAGTATAGTTAGCTTAGATGTTATTATCAATGAATTTAACTTGAAAGCTGCAAAGAAGATTAGACTATGAAATTATTAATATATGATAGTGTGGAAGAATTATGGATACTACTCAAAAATCTATACATATAATTATACATCCACTAGTAATAGATTTAAAATAGTGATTAGAACCTTAGGGAATCTAAGGTAGTTGATATTAAATTTAATATTAGGTTGTGGTGCTTCATTAACCTTAAAAAGGCATAAATGAACAAGAAGGTTTCTCTTGCTCTTGCTGGATTATGATTAAGTTTCTAATTTGATAAAAAAATTGTTGGCTGTGTAGGTTTAATTGAAATATTATTTGGAATCAAGTGATATCCCAATAATGAGTAGAGAAAATTCTTGGCTAGTGAAATTAAGAGTGTAGAGAGAATTTATTTGGGGTAAAAAGAACTTGTTATTTGTTAGAAATTAGGATGTTAAATATCATCTTAGTTATGTTAAGGAAATAATAAATAATTGATTTTAGGTTGTGATTTGCTTGTTAAGAAGTCATGGGCACCATTGGAATTAAGGTGAGAAGTTTAAGTGAATGAGCTTTAAAATTTTGAGAAACTCTTAGGTGAGTAGGCAACATTTTGAATATATATTCAGTAAAGTGTTTATAAAAATTTTTTAAATATTATTTATAAATTGTTTACATATTCTTGTTAATCTTATTTTCATATTAATAGTATTATTTCTCATAAGCAGTTTAATTATTTAATACCACATTGATGTAAAATTCTTATTGCAATGATTTGTGTATGAAGAAAATGATGTAAATTGCTAGAACGGAGCTAGTCTCCTTGCTGGGTTGTTGTGAAAATTTCAGGAAGTCCAAATTATAAGGAAGGTTCTGCCGAAATTTTTACAAAACATTTAAAAATTTACAAACTTTATTACTATATTTAACTTACATATATCAATATCTTAGCTTAGTTCCTGATCAATCAAGGCTTATGAAATATGAGTTCATCTCATATTTCATACCAATCACACTCTTAGTATTGGGGTGTGACATACTTGTTACAGACATTACATTACTTGTTAATTTCCTTATGTTACTTGATAAGTCTATTATGTTACTTGTTAGTAATCTAATAACTTGTGTTAAATCCATTATGGCATCTAAATTATTAACTTCACTTGTAAAATCCACTTCATTACTTGGCACCACAAGTAATGTCGTCAAGGATTTAACATAACATGTAAAAATATTAATTTAACTTGTAAAATTCATAACACATTTAGCAAGTAATGTAAAAGAATTAACAAGTCATGTTACGCATTTAACAAGTTGTGTTAAGCAGTGATTCACATTCTCTTTCTTTATTTTTTATGAAGGGCACTTTAGTCATTTTCCTTATAAAATTATTTTCATTTCGGTTCCACTAGCTTGCAATGTTTTTTTCAAATTTAGTTAGTCCTGATTTTTAATTGAGTGATGTCCATGATCCTAGCTAACTTTAACATTAATTAATCCCAAGTACCGTAGACCATAGTATTTGGTTTGGCATATAACAACCATATTTGATGTAGTAATGGAGACAGTTGGTTAAAACTAGATTTAATAGAAAGATATTTGCATTTGTTACATACTCCATTCATTAAAACTTATAAGATATTTTGGAGGCGATTTGGTATCTCAAAATATACACGATCAACAAAAATAATGTTCCATTAATTATACTTTTTTCTAATATTATGCGACCTCTCCTTATTATTTTTTTTCTCTCTATTTATTGTTTCAGTATATAAAATGTTATATTAATTTAAGAACATTTTTGAAAATTTATATTTCTCCTTTTTAAAAAAATTGCTAAGTTATTTAATGAATTTCGTTAGTTTGTGTAATTTTCTTAAAAAAGTATCTTGGAAGAAATATTTGAGGTGGCATTATTAATGGCCAAATTTAATAAAATAACGAAGACAGTTGGGTGAAATGATATTTCTTGGAAAAAATTTGTATTTGTAACATAATATTAATCCCACTAACTTTAACAATTACTAATACTGAGTACCATAGACTATATATAGTATTTGGGTTGGCATTGACAGCCAAATTTGATTTAGTCATGGAGATATATAGTTGGGGAAAATAAGATTTGATCAAAAGAAAATTTCATTTGTAACATACTAAATCCATCCTAATTTATAAGACATTTTTAATGTCACAAATATAAGAGACTTTGACAAAATAACATTTCATTAATTATGCTTGCTCCAATATTACCTTGCCTTCTTATTATTTTCTCTCTCTATTTAATATTTTTCAATTAAAAATATTGTATCAAAAGAAGGGTTATTTTTTTTGAAATTTATATTTATTTTTTAAAAATAATATTGTAAAATGTATTTAATAACTTTTATTCACACGACTATTTTATCAAAAAATATTTTATAAATTGAAATGATAAGAATATCTGGGTTGGCATTAATAGCCAAATTTAACGTAGTAAGTAGTAACTAACCTGTGTTTGGATGGGGGAAGAATAAAGAGGGGGCAGAAAATAGAGGAAGGAAAAAAGTGAGTTGCAGTTATTTTCACTTTGGATGTGAAAGACAAATATAGGGAGAGAAAATTGACACATGTCATAGTGACAATAATGTCCTCATCCAACCATAAAAATCTATTAACCCATCACTGCACCGATTGTTTTCGGGTTGGTGTCTTCAATAATTATGTGAGTGATAAGATCAAATAGAAAGGGCTACTCCTTCTTGTGTTTCAATTGCTGTTTGTAGTCATTTCATGACTAGTGGCCAAGAAAATCAACAAGTAAAAATAAAATTTTTATGAAGTAATGTTGTGATCTTACAAGTTATGATAAAGGCTTAATAAATAATGGATTATTGATGTCATACGAAATTTTACTGTTAATCAATTACATTACTTATTAAAAATCGTACTTTACTTATTAATTTTCTCTCATATTATTTATTTGGAACGTGCACGACCCCATACTCTGGCTCAACATCAAGGCCACGTTAGAGTCTAGCTAACATTCACATGGTTGCATTAACACAGTGGTAGTACTATATTGCTAACTGATTTGATAAGTCGTCGTCCATAATAAATCACTTTGATGTCTATCCTATCCTTGCACGGCATTTTATACCAATTTTAGCCCCACATGACTGGCGTTTCAAGTAACAATACTCTCATTCTTATTTACAAGTCACAAAAAATAAAAATAGTCATTATATATATATATATATAATAAAATCCATATCCTTTTGTCATTATACATCTAAAATGTGGTTTAAATCATATTATCCAAACATATTTTAGTTTTTCCAACGAATCTCTTTTTGAAAATAGTATCCAATAAATCACATTTCAATCACAAACTTATACCCTAACTTCAGTTTACAAATCTCAATTCTTTTTTACTTCTTTTAATCCAAACGCACCCTAACCACCACCCCCCCCCCCCAAAAAAAAAAGCTTCCGGAAACCGAAACAACTTTTCAGATTTTAAGAAAGTAGTTAATCTTCTACTTGTCCAATAAAGACGTCAGACATTAGTATCACTTACTGTGTGGAACCATATTCATCAACATTTTTTGGCGAATAGTTGAGCAATCAAAACTACTACAACCCCTTCATTCTTATGTTATTATTCTTTTATTTGCAATTTCATAAACATTAATTTGTAACATACGAGTTGAACAGGAGGTGAGTGCATGAGCACATGAGAGTCCAACATTCACACGGTTGCATTGGCTTAGTGGTAGTACTATATATTGTCCCCAATTGCATTAAATTTTGTGTGTGTGTTTTCAAACTTTCACATTTGCCCCTTATATAGTAAGTCACCACAATGACATCATCACAATGACATGTATAATTCATGCTTTTTCAATGGATTAATAAGGGCGTCCTTATTGCGCATGGCTTTGGAATCTGTATATATATAGACCACAAAAAGGAAAGCCATACACCAAGACAGCAACAAGATTTAGAGCCGCGTGCATATCAACTCTCAAAATATTCATTCAATCAAATGGTATGGCTTTATATATATGTAATGACTCTAAATTTAAATTAAATAAATTTCCTTCCAATTGATAATTAATTAATTTTACTTTTATGATAAAGAAAGAGCAATGGTATATTAGAATTTATACTGAATATTTATATAAAGGTCTAGAGTCTGAATTTTACTTTAGCCAAATGTTAGTTTATTTTTATGGAAAAGTACTAGAGAGTCCTACTTTTTTTTCATAGAAATATTAAATAACAAAAATTGATAGGGTCTTCTTTTGAATTTCTTCAATAAACTTCGGTCTTGTTTTGTAAATTTCTCCATGAGATATTATTTGACTTCCATTGACCTTCTAAATCAGTGAAGCAGGTAGAAGAGAGAGGGAG